>NC_054825.1:88470257-88773288 GCF_018345385.1 Vulpes lagopus | reverse complement strand
ATATGTAACTGTGAGAGCATTCAAGCATGTGCTGGCATGCCAGCCCTGCTTTAAAAAAAAAAATGTTAGCAACAATGTTTTCCTGCTCAAAAATGGTTGGGGGACATAAGAACCTGAGAGTGGTATGTGTAGTGGGGAAGAGTTTGCATGCTCAGAGGGCTTTGGGGGTACTGTAGCCCACGACGATTCCTCCACCTTAAATTTCTGCTACCAAAAGGCTCTCCGGCTTCATTCCCCTCTGAAGTCCAAAGCTCCAGTTTAAATTCCTTACTTGGAAGGTCATTCATCCTCGCACAGCCAAAAAGCCTGTTTGCTTTTGTCTTCCCACTTGCTTTCAAAAGAAAATATCAGACTACAGACCATCTTGCTTTCTCAATTCAAAAATTAATTACATCATGTCCAGGAGTGAAGGATGTTGGAAGTTATTAATGTATTCGTTGAGAACACTCTGCATTCCAATAGCTTTTATGCCAATGCACAGATGTCTGCTTTTGGCCTGACCTAATCGGTGGTTCTGGATAGTGGGGGTGCAGGAAACCATGGTCACATATTGTCCGCTTCAGTCCCTCACCGTGCCCATTCAAAAGCACGTTGTCAAGTGCATTTTTATTATCGTAGAGTGTATTTATTTATTTTCCACTGTTTGTCGACATCTCCAAGAAGCTTTTAGAATAAGACTTCTTAACCTGCCAATTCCAACCATTTGTGTCTATCAACCATCATTTCTACTGCCCTGGGATTCTAATAGCCCTTGAAATTAGCACTGTGTTTCTGTTTGTTGTGCGTGCATACTTGCTGGCAGTGGTACACCCAGTACATCAGCCGGACGACAGACTACAAGTCGTATGTGGCCTGGGAACCTACCTCTGCCACTCTGGGCAAGGCTCCAGCCCCGGGCCTGGGGTCACGTGTTTCCACTAGCTTGCTCTGGAAAGAAGAAATAAAGCCCCAATTGTTTGGGGGCAGGGCTCTGCAGATATGGGGCAACCAAAAGAGCCAAAACACTTTTAGGTAATTTTTCAGAAGTAGATTCAGAAAGTACTTTTTCACCAGTTAAGGCACCAGTCCGGACACACAATCTGTCTACATTTAGGGTGAGGCAGGAAATAACTAGGCATGAACCCATGATAATCCAAGATCCTCTGTGTACCTACTTAGAGCCCATCCAGACCTGGGGGGCAAAGTTAGGGTTTAAGGCTTTGGGGAAGGAAGTGACAAGTTGATTTCCAGCAGAAAATAAGAACAGAAGTATCAGGACACAGTGTGACAGACTGAAATTTTTAAAACTTGGTCCTTCACCACAGAAGTTCCGAGAAGCTCGGCACACCAAGGTGTACTCCCTACAGGCATGGAGGACAGTAGGATCGGATGTCATAAAGTATCACTGGAGTCAGTGTAGTTAGAGGAACTGTGATGACAACAGAGCAGGGGTTGACTTTGGAAGCAAACGGACCTGCTTTGAGTTTGAGATCTATCCTTTGAAGTTGACCTCTAGCACAGGATTTAACTTTCCACACAGGGTTTGGCACAGGGTCTGGCAGCCCTTTGTTAGGTTCCCCCCTGCACCTGTTTTCCTTGGTGGTCCAAGCATGAATTCCTTTTTAAATTCTTCAAACACTCCATGTGTACATGTGATTATCAATGCCCAAAACGCCGACATCTGTCTGCCTCACGCCACATTTCTATGTAAACATGTAATCAGTCTGCTTCACTGGATCCCAAGCATGATGAGGGCAGGCACAGCACCACGTTTTTTTTTACACCATTGTATCCTTAGCATCAAGCATGATGCCTGGCTTTGGTCGGTACTTAAAAAAAAATAAAATAAAATAGTGTTGAACAAACAGATGTTCTCTAAATATTTCTATTTTCTCTGTGAAATGGAGATGAGAATGGAACTTTTTTTTTTTTCTTTTTGAGAATGGAACTTGCTTCAAGTGTTACATGTATGAAATGATGGAGCATGTGCAATGTCCTCAGAATAATGCCTGGAATATAGCAAGCACTCAATAAACTTGAGCAAACATTAATATTCAGAACATTAGTTCATTTCCTAGGAGCCTGTCCTCAAATTAAGGAGCTATGTGAATCATCTGAACAGTGTGCAAATTATGTGTGTACATTTTTCTGGGAAGAGGACCTTTGGTATTCCTCAGACTCTCAAATGGGGACCATTACTCCAGCCTCCAAAAGAAATTTAGAATCATTGCCATAGACACTGATAACAAATATTAGGCTATATTCTTTACTTAAGAGTCTATGGACCACAATTACCATCCCTCACTCAGACTGAACTTGCTTTAATGCTCAATTAAATCACAGAGCACTGAACTCAGAGCCAGGGCACATGGGCTCTCATCCAAGTCCTTTGGAGTTGTTAGCTCTGTGATCTTGGTCAATTCATCCACCTTCTTATTTTGTAAATACTTTTGTCCTCGATCACGCAGAAAGATAATGCAAGCAGGGAAAACTTCAAAAGAAAAAAAAAGAACCCTAAACTAAAGATAAGAAAATATAGAGCTACATGAAAAATACAGGGTCTGCAAGTCAGGAGATCTCTTACTCAGAGCATCCTGTTTCCTAATCTGTAAAATAAGTGAGTTAAATTAGATGACATTTAAGATTTCTTCTAACTGCTCTCCGTAATCCAAAGATTTGAAATATAAATAGTCTCTGTTCTGGGGATTTGTTTTCTATTTGAGTTTTCGCTGTACTAATTTACACTTTTGCCCACATCAAGGACACTATTTTTATTGACCCATTTGCAAAACTGGGGAAGGGATGGGAAACTGAGAGGCATGTTCTGCTCTTTGCTGATTTCGATTTCATATATTTAACACTGTGCTGGGCTTCTTCTTATCACTGGTCTGGACTTGAGCTAAGTAAGGAGAGTAAGAGGCACCCAAGAGTTGATGAAGCCAAAAGCACTAAAATTCCAGTTCATAAATATCCACCCGATAGGGCCCAGCAGCCGACAAATGGCAGATGATTCAAACTCCTCTTTGGCACGGTAAATTCTGTGTCCTCCTTCCCCAGGCCCAGTGAATCATTTTTGCACACTGACGTATCAATGTCTTTTACTACACAGAAGAGCCATCTCAGGAAATGTGAGTTTGAGAAGAGGAGAAGGAAAAAGGGCCAAGTGGAGGGTATCCACTTTCAATAATAAGACACCTGAAAAAGTTTCACAAAGGAGGGGTCAAGTGCTCTGAATGCAGGTTCACTCCAGTGAAGAGAAGGGAACTAGAGCTAGAGCTCTGTAGAGTGGACTAGCTTTCTGGAAAACCTCCTCCATCAATCAGCCCTGAGAGGGACATCTGAGTAGCTCAGTAGTTGAACATCTACCTTGGCTCAGGTCGTGGTCCTAGGGTCCCGGGATCGAGTTCAGCATCAGGCTTCCTTCAGGAGGCCTGATTCTCCCTCTGCCTATGCCTCTGCCTCTCTGTGTGTGTCTCTCATGAATAAATAAATAAAATCTTAAAAAAAAAAAAAAAAAAAAGTCAGCCTTGAGAGTCCACCAAGGCCAGTCTCAAAAGGACTCAAAACATAAGCTCACTCTGGCCAGCCAGGGCTTTGCAGAGAGAATCCAAACTAACGAACCTAGTCCCTTCAGATCATTCTCTGGAGCTCTGCTTGCCCGTTCATCCAGCTCCTTCTTCAAAGATCATTATTTGGAGGCACATAGATAAACTTAGTATCGCCTCAGGTAATGACACACCCAAACTTCTCAACCATGAAGACAATTTTCTATATTCTGCTCCAATATGATTCCTACACCGTTTCTTTGCTGATGGCCCAATTCCTCGGTGAGGAAGATTCTACTCCGAAAGGTGCAATGAAATCACATTGCCTATAACTCACACAATCTCACTGACCTGATTTCTATAAATAGATAAATTCGTCAAGGAAAAACACAGGATTGAAATCTAAAAGTGAACTCAGGAAATTATTCATTTCAGACTTTTGCCTCGGGTCAAATTAAAATTTCAATCATCCCTAAAACCATGTCTGTATTTTTTAATAGAGATTCAGATTAAATAAGCTTGCTTGATAACTTCTAATATATGATCAATTTTTCTGCCACAAGAGTTCTTTTTTATGAATGCAGCAGAGTAGATGAGAACTGGATAAATCTTCTAGACTGTAGCAGATGTCATTTTACAAATGACAACATGGAAGATTAGGGAAAAAAAATAGATGGCTTTCCAGAGGTAACATATGGTCATTCATTCATTCATTCCATATTCACTGGGAAAATATATATCGAATACCTACTCTATCTAGTCACAGTTCTAGATGCAGAGACACGGCAGTATATTAATTTGCTAGGGCTGCTATAAAAAAGTACCACAAACCAAGTAGCCTAAACAATAAAAATGTGCCGTCTCCCAGTTCTGGACACCAGAATGCCAAGATCAAGGTGTTGGCAGGGTTGGTTCCTTAAGAAAGCTGTGTGGGAGAAACTGTCCCACACTTTTGTGTAGCTTCTGATGGATTGCTGGCAATCTTTGGCATTCCTTGCTTTGTAGAAGCATTGCCCAGATCTCTGCCTTCATCTTCACATGACACCCCGTGTGTACATCTCTGTGTCCAAAATTCTCCTTTTATAAGTGTACTCATGATGCTGGAGTAGGGCTCACCTTCAGTGTGACCATATTTTAATTAATCACATTTGCAAACAACCCCAATTCCAAGTAAGACCATATTCTGCAATACCGGAGGTTCAAACCTGAGCATATAAATTTTAAGGAGACAAAATTCAATCCATAAACGAGCAAGAACAAAATAAAATCTCTGCAACCATGGAGCTAACATTCACATGACAGAAGATGTTGTGGTGTGTGTGTGTGTGTGTGTGTGTGTGTGTGTGTGTGGTGTGTATTATCAGGCAATGAAAAATTCTAGGAAGTAATAGAGCAGGGTAAAAGTACAGTGCAGTGATGGAGTTTAAGGGGTAGCTACTGCAGATATACGTCTCTCTGACAAAGTACCTTTTGAGCAGACCTAACTAAAGTGAGATGCTGAGCCAGGGGAAAATCCAGGAGAAGTACATTCCAAGCAAAGGGGCAGCCGTGAGTACACATGCTGGAGACTGGACCTCTCACTGTTGCCTCTCATGCAAGATGATCCAAGGAGTGTTAATTACGTCAGGAACGATGTATCTGGGCACTTACTTCACCACTAGCCCCTGGTCCTTTCCTCTCCCTTTTGGAAATTCATCTCAAAAAAGAGTTATTGAGTATCTATTAGACTCCAGGCATTTCTTGAAGCTAAGTGGAAATCAAACTGGGAATCCCCGTGCCCTCCTGGAGCATGTTTAGAAACTATCACTTAATATTACATTGGACGGACGGACCATAAGTCATTATAATTTCACTATTTATGTGACTCCAAGAGCAAGAGAGACCATGAAGCCCCTGAGGGAACTCTTCCCATGATAGAGCATTAACACTTCACTAACAAGGCTCATTTCATTGGGAACAGCTCACTTGTCCTTTATGTTGAGACAAAATCTGACCTTCTGACACTTATATCTGTTAGACCTAGACCAACACAGAAGAAATATTATGCTTCCTTTTCTACATAATCATTCTCAAAATTTAGCCACAAATTAGAATTTCTATTCATTTCCTCATCCCCCTCCATCATCACATGTAGCCCACAGTCTCCGCAGTAGTTACCTCTAGGTACTCTCTACTTAGCCCAAGTTTTTGATAAATACTGGGTCCAGGACATATGGGTCCCGTGTATGTTTTGAACAGGTCCATGTTCAGCGGGAATATTGTTTGTTGTGAGATAGGCCCACTTCCATTCTTCTAAGCCAGGATTAAATTAGCATTGTGAGTAATCATAAGGAAATGTTGGCATACATCGAACATCCAACCTAAAACATACTTTCTACTTCAGTGTTAGACTTTATATTCATCACCTTCATATTTCATCTTAGTGGTTCTGATCTGGCATTTGCATGTCTTGATATTATTTCTAATCATGACTCCATATCTGTTGCTGTGTGACAAAAAACAGAAGTCCCCAGATTATTCACCATATGACTCTGATTGAGTCATTTGATTTCTCTGAATCTCAATTCTGCTCACTGTAAAGAAAAGTGGGGGGTAGAGTGGGGAGGCGCAGTGTGGGAGCTAGTAATAAGTCTTCTTAAAGCATGAGAATTGAGTATGACAAGCTATAAGAATATTTAGGGAAAGTATTCCCTGAAATGGGACACACTATGCAAATGTTAGTTAATAGCAGTGATAAGACTGGCTTTTCTCCCAGGTTTTGAATCATTGATTCAATGCTAAGCTGATCAAGGCCAAAATATCAATTGACATGCTCTAGGTTTGTTTTCCACCTGTTGTGAATCTGCCTAAAAGATTATGACCCAACCTGTATAACCTTAGCTTCCCTTAGCCTCAAGACCTCATGAGCTTGCTCTGTGTCAACACAATATGGTGTAGTAGTTACCATCAACAGCTTTGAGTCAGATCAATCTGGCTTCATTTCCAGCTCAGTCACTCACTGGTAATGCGACTTTGAGTAAATGACTTGCTCTTACTGATCCTCTGCTTCTTATCTGCAACAAGGTAGAGAAACTACCTACCTGCTAGAATTATTGTGGGACTAAATGAAATAAAGCAAATAGGACCTGGCACAGAGGAAGTGTTCAACAAGTCATTCTATTTTCATATTATTGTGAAAACTTCATTTTCCTAGTCAATCCTCTGATCTATTAAAATAGCTCTATTTCAAAAGCAAGAAAATAAATTAAGCCAGCATAACATGACATTCCTTATAAACCTCTGTTCACTCCTAGTAACCACCACATTCCTTTGTTAATGCTCATGAATCCATTAGTTTAAAAATCCATTCTTGCTTTTTCTCTGGGATGACCTCTGAGAATAGCTGATCTGTTGATGGACTGTGGAATATATATCCTTCTTTCTGAAAAATAGATTGAAATTAGCCTGATTCATTTACCTTTTGGTCTCTGAAGTATCTCAGTAACTCCTGAGATGAGTTCTCAGTTCCTATTCACTCATTCAAAAAGGGCATTTTGAGTATTTACTCTTTGTCCAGCATCTCAGTCTTCTGAGCAGCCTGGCATCACCTGCACCCAGGGATGACAACTAAAACTCATTTAATGTGACCAGCCTTTATCTGACTTCCACTCATCTACATAGAGTGGCAGTCAACTGCCTCCTTTGCATTGTTTGTGAATGTGGACAAGTCATTTAACGCTGAGTCACAATTTCCTCCTGGGTAAAGTAGGATAATTATAACTAGTGTGACTACCTCACAGAGTGAAAATACAATGAGACAAGGTGTAAAAGAAAAGAAAAATGTCCCTCCCCCACACCAAAAAGGATTCTAAAAAATAATTCAGGGAGTTATTTGTTTTTATCCCTCTAGCCTGCAGGCCACATTCCTTGCTGCAGAATTTGAAAGCAAAATACGAATTTAATAGTTTTATGATCTGTTATCTTTACACCATCTGCCACAGGCAGCTTGGTGATCACTTCCTTGTTCTTCTATTTTCAAACACAGACGAAAATGTCCTTTTGTGGTCTTTAATGTTTTCAACAAGTTCAAATTTTATTATTTATTTGTTATTTATAAACCTATGATATTCTATATTGAGATGCTAGTACAATCAGATCCAGCAAAACTAGAAAAAGATGAAGAGATCAAGAATGAAAAAGAGGAGATGGATGGGTAAGGAAACTTTGGCTAAATATAATCTGTGCAATGGAACATATACTTAGCTTTGCTTTTTGGAAACAGCTAAAAAACTGGACTAGAAGGCAACACAGGAGGAGATACTCTGCTCTCTCTGGTTAATTACAGGAAGTGTAACAATAGACACACTCTGTCATAGTGCTAAACTCTAAGAGGGATCCCTGACAGAGTTTCACATAAAGAACACGAAACAATCTAAAAGAAAGTGTCTCCAACAGCAATTTCATGAAAGAGGAAATATGTTCTCCAAACGGTCACTGTTATATACGATCCTTAATAAAAGATGAAGTTGTGGTGTCACACTGTCATTCTGTGAGGGTCCTTGTAGGTGACGGAAGGTAACATTGTATATGTGTGAATAAATATTCTTCTATGTTGGCTTCACCCAAAGCTGAAAATTTTAAAACCAAGACTAATGAATTAATGATTGTGATGATTATGTGATTTCCCTTATCAGTATTTTAGCCAGCTCTTGACAAGTCAGTAGTGTACTGATATATCAAGGCTGAGGCTAGACTGGAAATCAAGAACATGGTTCTACTATCTCACTGATGCAATGAAGAGTTCCACACTTTAAGTAACTCACATGCCAGTGGCAATGATCTATTTCAAAATGTAAAATCTTGCCTCAAAGGGGAACCTTCCCATCATCATCAGGGAGGTAGACTATCAAACCAAAATTTCTCTTGGAAATTAGTTTGGAATATGGTGAGAACCTCAAACAAGGACTTAAAACCAGGCAGTTCTACATCATAGAGTAAGGGCCAGCAAACTGTGGTTTCTGGGTGAAACACCCTTGCCACTTGTGTTCATAAACAAGGTTCTAATGGAATACAGCCACACCCACTGGCTTATGGATTGTCTATTGCTGTTTTTCACCACGGTGGCAGGGCTGAATAGTCATAACAGAGAACACATGGCCCACAAAAGCCTAAAATATTTATTATCTAGCCCTTTGCAGAAAAAGTTTGCCAGAGAACAAAGAGCGAGAATTCAGGTTTAAAGAGGCTTAACAGCTACAGTTACATAACCACCATCAATTTTCACTATAAAATGGTGTAATATAGTCCTTGTAAATGCTTTTATTTTAAATATTGCAACATCATGTAGGGCTCTCCATGATGAATTAGCTCACAGTTCACACCAAAATAGTAACTGAATTAGTCTTCAAGTAGCAAGTTCAGTGGGGTGAAAACAGACATGTGCTTGGACTGCCTCTTCTTTTTTACTTGAATTTTAATAATTGAATGGCACTTTTCTACAAATAGTGTATTTCCTCCTGTTCTAAGGAAGAGATGAATAAATATTCTCTTCTAAGCACACACCAAGTTTATTGCCATAAACAGAGTGGCTACAGATCAAGTTTGCCCTGATTAGTGCCAAGAAAGAAGGGCCACAGATGAACGTTGCTGAAACCAAAGTCACTGTTTTTGGTGGATCTAATTTAGTCATCCTGTGCAGCTAGTTTGTCAATGATTTCTGCAAGTATAAATTCTACAGCTAGTTTATATCAGACACTACATCAGGAAGTTATGTTCCTCAGAGACACAAATTTATTTGATTTATTTTCAATTCAGGTGAAAATGATTGTTGTGATGCTCAATGTCAAGATCTTTGGGTCCTTGCTCTGCCATAGACAGTGCCCTGAGAGACTCCAATCACATCCTAGGGAATGTTGTGAGGGACCTTGACTTAGAGCCCTTTTGTTTTCTATTAATGGCAAAAAAAAAAAAAAAAAAAAAAGCTTTTTTTTTTTGTAAAAAAAAACCACTGTAGCCAACCCTGGTGAGGGTGAGGGATCTTACAGATCACACTCATTCTAACCCACTCCTGGTTTCCTTTAGTTTTCTGAGTCTTGTTTTCCTCTTGTCCTACTTTCCTCACCACTTACTTTTCACTTTATATTTATTTTATCTTGTGCAGTATTAATAGGCAATCCACCTTAAATCCATTCTGGAACAAGGCAGGATATAAGGAAACAAGTAAACTTGAATTCACCTGTTGAACAGACTTATTTAGTATTCTCCTTCTGAATACTGAAAAAAAAAATATCTATTGGAAATAACTCTTCTCTTCTGACATGGTAGCTCTGATATTTTATTTCCAATAGAAATTTTTCAGGGGCATCCATTTGGTTGTTTGAACAGCTGACTTTTGGTTTCAGCTCTAGTCATGACCTTATGAAGGTGAGAGCAAGCCCCCATTGGGCTCCACATTAAGTGGGGAGTCTGCTTGAGATTATCTCCCTCTGCCCTGCCCCCCACTCACTCTCTCTCTCCTTCTCTCTGAAAATAAATGAATAAAATCTTAAAAAAGAAAAGAAATTGTTCAGCAAGTCCAGGGGCTTCTCGTTGCTGCTACAGGCATGTGATGTTAGGAGGGTGCATCCAGAAAGAGGTGTACGCTCACATTGCCATCTGCAATGGCAGGAAGGTGGGCAACCCAGTGCCACTGCATCAACAACAGGCAGATAGTGAATGGACAGAGACAACATCAATTCTTCAGTCTATGTCGGGGAGGCAGGGCGGGAGGGGTGTGGGGGAGGCCAGAAAAGTCTTGGTAATTGGTAAATGAACAGTGCCCTGCAATTTGCAAAGACATTTACACATATGGCATCATATTCAATCCTCACAATAACACTATTAATTTGGCTTATGACACTTAGTTTTCAGCTAAGAGAATGCAGACTTTGAAAGCCAAGTACAAGGAGTAGAGGAATGAGCATTGTTGCCTAGTATATCACACTAGGTCATGCATTCTATTTCTCCATGCTTTCACCATCCCTTCAACATATTTCTCATCATCTGTTCCCAGTATGATAAAGTCTAGAAGGCCGCTATGTGATAGGTCGCAGTAAAAGGCTTTGGAGTTAGACCAGAGATTAAATAATAGGTTTTTCATTTTCCAAAAGTTTCTTTAAGTCACTATATTAGATTCCTAAGGTGGTTGTAACAAATTACTGCAAACAAGGTGGCTTAAGCCAACAGGAATTTATTCCCTCCCAATTCTGAAGGTCAGAAGCCAAAACCAAGTGTCTGCAGGGCCACAATCCCTCCAAAGGTTCTAGGGAGGATGGGCCTTGCCTTCTCCAGCTTCTCATGGCTCCAGACGTTTCTTGGCTTATGACCACCTCCTATCTTTGTTTCCACTGTCCTGTCGCCTCTTCTTCTTCTCCTCTGTGTGTCTACCTTATAAGGATATAAGGTATCTCCTCTGTGTGTCTACCTTATAAGGATACTTGTGACTACATTTAGGACCCATTTATGACAAGCTCCTCTTCTCAAGATCCTTCACTTAATTACATCTTTTGCCATATAAAAGATGGCCATCTTTTGCCATACATTCACAGATTCTGGGGATTAGGATGTGGACATATCATTTGGGGGGGCCACCATCAACCCATTATAGTCACTGAGTCTCATGTCTCCCTTCCGTAAAAACTAGAATGGTTTCACTTATCCAAAGGATAAAGATTAAATAGGTTAATTTAAATAGAACTGTCCATTATATAACAGATTCTCAATAAACAGGGTTCACCCCTTTTTTTCATTGGGAGAGCTGCTAATGTAATCACACTACTTTTGAGATGACTTTCCTCATTTATCCCATTGGGATAGTAGCCAAATGTATACTCAAATTCCCCCATTCTTTCATTTCCCCTTTAGGTTCCTTTTCCTAATGAGCTGTATTCCAAAAAGCAGTATATTTTATGAATTCTATTTTATCATGAACTATGATAGTGCCTCTCAAGTATCTGCAGTAAAGGATCAGTTTTAATTTTGTAAAATAAAATAAAAATCTTGTGATGACAAAACTGCTATAAAAGTATGCAAATACTTGCTTTGATCTTGTTACAAACCAATAACAATTTGGCCTTAAAAAACAACAACAACAACAACAACAACAACAATTTGGCCTTGCCAGAGACATCATTTTGAGGATTAAAAATGTGAACGTTAAAAGTGAAGCCCTTATCAAGTACTTTAATTTTATCAAAATTAATTTTCCAAAAGATAATCAATTCTCTCACTACTGCAAAGGGTTACTTCATACCAACATTTAACCCTAAAAACATAATATCTGTATTTTTCCTCTTCCTGAGGGGCCTAAGTGATGTATAATTTTATGACAGTAAATTGGTTGAGTTCTTTTTTGCTCGACCTTTGTTTCCATCGAGATGTACACCTTAGTTATACATAGCACTACTCTATTTTCCTTCTATCATATCAGTTTTTGAACAAAGTATGTTTTTGTCTTCATATTTTTAGGCTGAGTTTATCCCATTAAAACTTAGTCCTCTCAATAACATTATATTTATTTTTTTGGTCTAAAACTTTGAGTTCTTTTGCAGCCTCCTTTTCTGTGTTGACATATATAGTTTCCTAAGGTTATATATATTCTTTTTTTTTTTTTTTTTTTTTTTTTTTGTGAGAGAGAGAGAAAGAAGGGAAAGGGGCAAAGGGAAAGGGATAGAAAGAGAATATCAAGCAGGCTCCATGCTCAAGACAGAGCCAGATGCAGGGCTCGATCCCATGACCCTGGTAGGGATCATGACCTGAGTCAAAATCAAGAGTTGGACCCTTAACTGACTGAATCACTCAGGTGCCCCCCATAAATATCATTCTTAGTTAATATCTCTGTGATTTGTTGAATGAATGAAAGAGTGACAATTACTAAGGACCACCTCCATATACAAACCCTTTCCTGGCATACCCACTGTCCTTATTACCTACTTGTTAGTTGGTCTTGGCTTCCTCACTGCCCTTTATCCATTCATCTTTGTTAAACCTGTTTTCTACTTTGACCCAGTGTCCTTTTCCATTTTCAGTAGTTCATCCTACAGACACTCCTATCATGATCCAGAAGACAAACTCTTTCCTTTAGATACCTTCTATGTAACCAGCTATTAGCTTTCTTCCTCTTCCAGAGTCATGACCACAAACCAGAAGAAAACAAAAAAAGTCCCACCCAACCTTAAATGTTTTCCCTTTCCTTCCTGCTCCTAACGATGCAGATCCTGTGACTACAACTTTTGTTCCCACAAGAACCATCAGAGTACCGGGATCAGTGAGGTTGGTCATCATGGCAGACCCTCCTATCCTATCTGGAGGCCTGTTCTTAAAGTTATAGCACATAGACTCATGACCACACCAGGTTTATGCATGGCCACCTCCTCCCAGCCAGCAGAGAGTTCAAATAGGTATATGTATGTTTTATTTGATTGAGATAATAGTTCCATCATTTTTTTAATGCTTAGGAATCTCTTGGAATCTGTTAGAGGCTGGATAATGCCTCTATTTGAGTATGTCTGGAATTGCCCTCCAGGAGAAGAACCTCATAAACTTCCATGCAACTTAATTTCCTCTTGCTCATCCTCAGCTGTGTCACAGTTGTCAAGGTCCTTATAGGCTCCAGATAGTTAACCTAAAAAAAAAGAAGAAAGAAAGAAAGAAGAAGGAGAAAAGCTGTACCCTTCTACACTATGTCCTATGATTTGTTTCCTTTAGAGTACAGTGTGACTCACCCACTTCCTCCCTTTCTTGTTAACAGCCCAGAATAAGTACATAGGCCTTCCATTTTAAGACAGTATTATTAATTACTATGGAGAAGTGGATGGGTTAATGACAACAAATGTGAAGAGGTTACCCCACAAAATCAAGAAATCTAAGTTTTCTTAATTTTTTATAAGATTTTATTTATTTATTCATGAGAGACACACAGAGAGAGAGAGAGAGGCAAAGACACAGGCAGAGGGAGAAGCAGACTCCATGCAGGGAGCCCAATATGAGACTCAATCCCGGGATTCTGGGATCATGGCCTGAGCCAAAGGCAGACGCTCAACCGCTGAGCCACCCAGGCATCCCAATCTAAGAGTTTTCTGAGCAATTTTCCTTAACATGAAATTACTGGCTTCCTTTCTATCTAGTATACTGAGAAACCAGGGTGACGTTTTGTGGATTTTTAGTGTATTCTACAACTTCACATCCTAATGTCTATCCCTGGTGTGGGGCTTCCCAGGTTGATCAGTCTGGCATTCCTTTGGGGCCTTATTTGGGGATAGAGAATAGAAATACCTAATGATTCCTTCTCTGCACGTCAGGTTATTTCATTCTGAATTTGCAGGTATGTCCTCCCTCTTTCTGAGACTATCCCCGTCTTCCATCCCTGCAAGCTCTCCTTTTTGTCTTTCCCATTCTCCCAGAGAAAAGGGTCTTCCTTCTTAACTCCCTGAATACTCCTCTCCCAGAGGATACCCATCCTGTCTTGACCAGTGGCCCTATCATTCACCCTCCTGAGAAATCTGCCCTGTACAGTGCCTGCAACACACTCAGAGGCAAGGTAAGATGAGTTCTTCTTATAACCTGTGCTTGTTTCTTCCCTAGCTCTTCTGAGATACTACCTAGTGCAGCTTCTCTGATCATGGCCCTCATGGTTCCCATCATCTTATTAGTAGCCAGGAGTAGCTACTGAATTCACAGGGTCCAATGAAAAATGAAATTGTAGGTCTCTGTTCAAAACTTATTAAGAATTTCAAGACTGCAATCGGACACCATAGGCCACATGCAGGGCCTCTGACTATAGGATTCCATGTGACTACACAGGCTGCACTCCCATGAAGCCAGCCCTGCTAGAAACATGTATTTCTGGAATCTTATTCTTGTGATAATATTCGATTTTGTGTAACCTTCTTTGCCTCAAGGTATCATCTTTGGCTAAATTCATCATATTCATGTTTCAAATTGTCAATTTATGGTAAAAGAGGCTATGTTCCTTAACTAGTCAATAATCTAGCCCTACTCAGATCAGCTTATTGCTTCTACTCACCTCCTAAATTATCTGAGATGACCCACAGGGATGTCCCATTCCCAGAGAAGTGACTATTTTAGAACTAAAATTCTATAGTGTAAAAAATAATTTCAGTCATTCATGAGTCACTTGCTGAGGATCTATTCTGTATCCAGCTTGATGCTAAGGATAGGAGAAAAGAAAATGCATGGCCTCATGTAATTCACAACATAGCAGGGGTAGGCACACTTAAAGAAATAAGTATAAAACAACTAGAGCAATGCTCTAACAGAAGGATGCAAATTTAAAAACCAAATCAAAAAGAACTATGAATAAGCCTAATTTCTACAAATGGGAAAAGATAGTTAGTTCATCACATCTACTTGTTGACAAACATTTCCCTTCTACTCCTCCTTGTTTTTTTAATCTAGCCTTTTTTTGTGTTAGTTCTTCAACACATCCTTCTCACAGTGTGGAGTACACAGAAGTGTTCCTCAAGTCCTTTCACCTTTTCCTTTAAGCAAGAAATAAGTTATAATTACCTCAAACATTGTTGGCCAACCCCTCAAGCAAAAAGAAGCATATCATCTACCTACCCTGCCACAGATTGCAATGGTGGCTTTGCGCTCAGTATTTCTTCACCTTCTAGATAAAATAGTAGTGCTTCTTCTGAAATGTCTATAGAAGAACTCTCTGTCTTAGAAAACGTTTTTATATACCGGTCTTTGTCAGCTTCCACCATGGTGTACCGGGGCCAGGGCCAAAAAGTGCAGAAGGTGATGGCTCAGCCCATGAACCTCATCTTCAGATACTTGCAAAATAGATCTTGGATTCAGGTGTGGCTTTATGAGCAAGTAAACATGCGGATAGAGGGCTGTATCATTGGTTTTGATGAGTACATGAACCTTGTATTAGATGATGCCGAAGAGATTCATTCTAAAACAAAGTTAAGAAAACAACTGGGTCGGATCATGCTAAAAGGAGATAATATTCCCTGCTCCAAAGTGTCTCCAACTAGAATGATCAGTGAAGTGAGAAATTCTTGAGAAGGCCACGTAGTTTGTTTTTTTAGATGTCCTTTGTTGGGAATATAGTTCTAAAACCCTTGTTTGTATTGTTTTGATTCTCCTGTCATCACAGCCAGTCAGTGGACTACTTTTTTAAAAATGTGCTACCTTTTTCTACTGCATTGCCTAGGCCATCCATCTTCACAATCACTCTTTCTCCTCTAGGAAAGATCTCTGACCAAGTTACAATGACCAAAGGAATCATCTTGGCTTTCCTATAGAGAGGCTGAGAAGCCAGCTGCAGGAAAGAAAATGCTTCCCCCACCAACCTCAGCAATCCCCACCCCCACAGTCAGCTTCAATACAAATGCCAGACTCCACAGTGGAGTGTGTTGGAAGATAACAGAGCAACAATGTGCCAGCAAAAGGACTCTAGGGTTTTTGTTTTTTATTTTCCCCAGAGGCACACTCTAGTCAAGCACCCTTCAGCCACTTACATTAGCCTTCTTCCATCAACCTCTAGGATCAGTCTTAACCCATGAACAGCTCATAAATAAGTGGTCACTTATGTCCTAAACATCGAAGGGTGTTAAGAAACCTTTGCTGCTTTGAAGTTTCATCTTCACTTGCCTCCCTTGATTCTTGAAATTCCACCATCAGAGTCATTCCTGCAAGTAATGATATAATTGATTAGATTTTTTCCAGGTGATAGCTCACCAGATCAGATTGTGTTAAGGGGAAAGTGGAAAGAGTATGAAGGTCCAGTGTGCTGATGGAAGGGGAATTTCCATAATAGAGACAAAAGCTATGAATGGAAAGCCAGAAAATAAGTCTATTTTACAACTACACTTTGGGCCAAAACCACTCCTGTCCAACAAGAACTTACTCTGATCCTGTAAATTGAGGTTGTCTTGATTCAATGCCTTGTAAAAAGACCACAACTGAAGATCATAGGAAAGCTCAGGCTGATTCTGATTTATTTCACTGCACCTGACACCACAGTGTTTGCATATGCTTCATCTCCTCAGCCTGAACACTCAGCAACTGGCCAAAATTCTGGAGTGGCTTCTCTGAACTGCTCATTTCCCTCAGGCAATACGGTGAGGAGAAGACACTTTGTTCACATTCAAGATTCTTAGAGAGATGGGTTAGCCAAAGGCAATGGCCTCCACCTCTGGTTGCCAGACCACTAGAAGAGTTAGTATTCTCTGTGCATTTTCTTGTGTAGGCAGGCAGTAATGGTAGATGTTAAATTAGCCTTCTCACCTTTTGAAAGCAATAGGTTATAATGGAAAAAAAAAAAAAAGCGTGGATTTGGAATCACATAGATCTTCCTAATGCTGCTATTTATTTGTGTTTGACATTGGTTAAATCACCTAACCCCTCTGATCCTATGTTTCTTCATCTGTGAAATAGGGATAATGATACTCATCTTGTAGGGCTGTGGGGGAGAATATGCATGGAGCCCGGCAGACCATAGGCTTTCAACAAATACAGTAGTCTTCCTCCATTAGTTCCCTCTTGGGATGGAGCATATGAAATTACATTGTTCTGCACTAGTAAAGTCATTAAACCTAACTCAGAAAAAGAAACTTTTAAAAAAATTCTTACTTGCATCTTAAATATTCTAGTTGAACTGTAGTCTAGCTATCTCAAGAAGTTATGTCCCCCAAGACCAGAGAATGGATTTGAAGCTCCTATCTTCTAACATAAGCTTTTCATATGATCCCTGTGCATGAAGGAAAATGCAGCTCCCTTCCACATGAAATGAGAAACGTGGGTTTGTTATGATAAATATTTATTTAGGTTCCCCAAATCAATGATTCTAATGCAGTTTAAGGATTACCAACAGATGGATTTATAACATTCTTTCAATGTTTATTTACTGCACCAGGAAGGTCAGAAGAAAAAGAAGAAAGAAAGAAAGAAAGAAAGAAAGAAAGAAAGAAAGAAAGAAAGAAAGAAAGAAAGAAAGAAAGAAAGAAAAAAGAAAGAAAGAAAAGAAAGAAAGAAAGAAAGAAAGAAAGAAAGAAAGAAAGAAAGAAAGAAAGAAAGAAAAAAAAAGGAAGAGGAAGAAGGAAGGAAGGAAGGACTGAAGGATCGATCCTATCAACTTATTGTGTGAACACCCAAATAATACTTGATATTTCAGAGATACAATAGAAAAGTATCCTGAGCTTATGATTGCAAAAATCCCTCCTCCACAAAGCGGTCTAATTTATTTATGTAGTTCAAAGAATAAAAAATTGTGACTATATTACAAGCCCCTAAGATTTTCTCAAAACAAAAGTAATCTATAGCCTAGACTCAAAAAACAAAAAGACTTACCACAGGCTTCAAATTCCTGAGGTGGGAGTTCTCCATAGATCACAGCAAACTGATCATGCATAGAAAGGCTGACACAGCAAGGGTCACTAAAGAAAGGAAGAGAAACACAAGGGAGAAATGAAAAAGAAAAGAAAGGAAGAAAAAAACACTACTTTCTCTTTTGGGGCATATATAATTTCTATGAAAGAACTTCTGAAACGCTCAACCTTAGGTAAATATCCAATCAGGCAACTAGTTTTGAAAAGCTTTTCAAATCCCAGATAATAATGGAGTTGGGCAAAATGGTGTTTCTTTGGGGCCCCCAATGAGAAATAATAAATTCTTGATGATTAATGCCACTTATGTGCTCTTGAACATTAAAAACATTTTCTGCTCTTGAGTCACAACGGAAGCTACGGGTTGAATTTTATTGTTCAATTTGCCTGTTCCTTTCCTGGGTGAGCCAGCACTGGATTTAGAAGTTGAAAGTTTCTAGAGGCAACAGGACCCCAAGGGACTGAGAGCTAAGCCGAGCCAATGAGGATAATGCCAAAGATTATCTCCCCTCCATGAAAATGCAGGATTCAGAAAAAGAATGATGAGCGATTAGAAAGGCTGCCAGGCTGTAACTTAGACAAAATTTCTTGGCGAGATTGGCAAATCTTGTTTTAAAAAAACAAACAAACAAAAAATTTCCTGGTTCGCAGTTGCCGAAGCTCTTCTTTTTTTTTTTTTTTTTTTTTTCCCCTGTTTGGCACACTGTCACTGAGCAAACTGGTGTCTTCCCCGGGGACCAGAGAAAATGTGAGTCTTCAGGTGGGGTGCCCCAAGGCTCTGGTTAAAAACAGACCGATGAGAGTTAGGAAGCTTTAGGGAGTAGAGAGGAGAACATTTTTGCTCAGTCAGCAATTGCTTCTGTCAGGGTTGACATGTTTTTCCCCACATCCTCATGGAAGCTCCCCAAATTGGACCTTGGGCCCTACCTAAACACTACACAGGACAATCTGTCTGTGATGTTCTCCACGCACATTTTCATTACACTTTACAAAACCATCCTTGTCATTTTCCTCAGTCTTGGCAGTGACTTGAAAACAATGCAAAATGTAAGACTTTCATGGGAACAATTAACCATACCAAAAGTCTAATATGGTTTTGCCAGTCCTGTATGCGTTGTCTAAACTAGCCTTCATCTCTCCATCTGTAAAAAGGAGAGGACATCTGGGTCCTTAAAGACCAAAGGTACCAGGTATCCAACTGACAAAGATGGGAAGCTAAGACTTTTCAGGAATCTGAGAGAAGCAAAAACAAACAAGCAAACAAAAAAATATCTCAAAGGAGCCCTGGATTATGGTGTCCACTCTCCCACCTCCTGGGACTGACCCCTCCAGAAGCTTCTACAAGATCCACATGGGAAGATGTGTCTTCTCCCATTGGGTAAGTTGACTGAAAAGTGGGTAGATTCCTCTTTCTTTTTCTCTGAGTCCCAATTTCCTGTAAAAGATAAAACTGTAAAACAAAAAGTAATAAGATCCAAATCTTCCTGCGGGGGAACTTGATGAAGATGAATTAGACACTGACATTCAGGAGAAGATGGAAGGCTCTCCATGACAGAGGCCAAACTAATTCAAAATGAAAATCATCAATTTGAGTGTGCTCACATGTTACTTAAAAATCAATGAAGAAACAAAGTGAGGGAACCCTGAAGCCATTTCAGCACCCCCGCTTTTGCACTCCACTCTAACTTAGCAGCCTTGAAATATCTTGGCTCTGAAAACCCAGTCAATCATCATTAATAATGATATTTTTATAGCACTTTAAAAATTGGAATTTCCAGAGCCACTTTGATAGATGCCCTGTCACTACCTTGCCATTTGCGTAATTTTTTTCTGAGTTGTTTTTCTCCCCTGTATTTAAAGACTTTTTTAACAGAAAAGAAGAGGATTTTTCTTTTGATTGAAAAATTCATAAGAGATAGCACAGTTTGCCCTTACTATGAATCCCTTACTAATGAGCGGTGTAATTTAGCAATTGTACAAGGACTTTCAACTTTAACGATTCTAGAACATGAGTTTACCTAAGGAGTTAAAACAAATGCCTGCCTGTTGCCTTCAGATCTGGAATGAGAGTTCACTGAGTTTGCACAAAGATGAAAAAGATTAGAGGCAAAAGCCAGGTTGTTGTTTTCTCCGATACACAAACATCTCAAGCAATTTTCCTGTTGTTTATCTCACTATGAACCTTAGGAATTATTTAGTACCTCTAGTGTGACTTTCCCAGAAAATTCAGAATATTCCTTCAAAATATTTTAATAATTAAGTTATAAATAAATTAGGCAAAGTCTCATCTGCTTCTGGATTAATTTATCTGCCCATATCTTCCTCTATACACACACAACACACACATACTGAGTATTCTTTGTCTTTGAAAAATGCAGATAAAATTTCTTATTTCTATTGTAACTTCCACAAAACTATCCAAGCTTATAAGAGACATTGGCCAACTCCAACTTTGAAAGGGAACTCAAACAATTCATGTTTAAACTCTGAGCCAAAAAAAGCCTGAATTTTTTCAAAAGTGTGTATTTTGTTTTGTTTTGTTTTGGTGTTTTCTTCCCCCTTGTAGCTTCTTTTATTCTTTGCCTCCAAAAGACTGCACAGGAATTTTTATCACCACTGGGGGCTTAATACTGGTGGTGAAAAAACGAGTTCCTGTCCTGGTGCTGAACTAAAAAGGAATAAATGTCTTGGATGTATCAGGTTTCTTTGTCAAGCAAACAAAAATAAAGGGATCTAGTTTACTGGAATAGTTGCCGTACTCATTAAAATTGATGACTTCGAAGATTCTGTGCCTCTCTTCCTTTAACCAGGGCCATCAGCCAAGAATCTGCTGTGCTGTTAAAGACATCATGTTATTGGGGTGTTGTAAAACAGACCACTGCTGGTGCCTTTGCTCACCCTTCATGTTTCAATGTGACAGTGAGAGAGGCCTGGGGGCACTAGCAGGGTATGGGCCTCGCCATTTGGCCAAGGGACTCCAGGAGAATAGATGCATGGGACAAAGACGCAACCTGGTAGTTTTTAGCCACAAACATCAAGTTCGAAAGAGAAAAGAAAAGGAGCTGGATTAGCATGAGGCGGAGTTCGGTTTTTCTTAGAAATGTGCGACTCTGCAAAAGTGTGCCTTTATTTTTGGCACAAATTGCTATAGCAAATTACATAGCTTATCAGATGTGGTTTTTTGGGCTCAGTGGAGAAGCCACTGCAGGGACTTGTTCTCTCTGTTGTTTGTTCCCGGTTGGGAATTTGGGATATATCAGTGTCCTCTTATAGCTCAGGAACAGGCTTGAATAATAAGTGCTAACAATATTTGTGATCCAATTAAACTCACATTATTACAATTTCACCAAATTAGATCTTGGGCTTACAAGAGATTTCCATTCTGCCCTAAGGGAGGTAAGATACAAAGTTTGAAACTCCATATCACAGATTAGCTAACAGGCTTGTGTATACCTTGGGGGGAGCAAAGAGGACAGAGCAGGGCAGGAGGTCAATCCCAGTGAGTGAGGAGTTTCAGAGAAAACATTCTCAGTTCTTCTCACCAGTCCTCTCTCTCCCTTAGTTCTTGAATATCTATATAGACTCAACTTTCATATAACACAGGAACCCAGGTAGAATGCCACTTTTGATATTATTTCTATTTATATGGTTGCCAAAAATGGAGAATAGGATTGAAAACATAACCTAAAAAACAGAAATTTTCCGCAAGCTGAAATAACCATAGAGAATTCACGTGTGCATTGGTTTATTCACTCTTTTATACCAAGATAAAGCACATACCAGGGGAATGCAAAAGAAATGTAAAAATAGGGTTCAAGGAGGCCAATTTATTAAAAACACAACACAAGGCAATAGGTAAGCAAGTGCATCACACCCAGGAGTACAGTGTTCAAGGTAGAGGGACGAGTCAATGTGGAAAAGATGAATGTTAATTGGAAACTTCAATGACATAGATCTTCAAGTGTTTTTTTAATATTGGGCCCTTTTCTTCCCATGAAATCTTCCACAGAAATCCAATGCGAAGCCCATCCCTCACCCTCTCCTCTTCCCTTATTCCTCTCCTGTTACTCCCCTACCTTCAAGGTTCAAAATTTGAAAATCCTGAACATCTATAAATAGCAAGTTAAAAAAAAAGAGAGAAGGAAGGCAGCACTGTGTGTGGAGGAGTGCATGAGTAAAGCTGAATTAAGATGTAGTGATAGAATGTTTTGAATGAGTCCATTGAAAGCATTTAGGCAAAGAAATCTGCCTAAAGTTGGTTCCATAGACTTGAGGGGACCATTGACAATTCTCAAATTCGAGAGTGATGTGATAGAAATGGACATTTAAGAACATTAATATGGCAGTTATAGGCTGATAGTTGGCAACAGAGGCCAGCGAGAACGCGACTGGAGTTCTCCGAATGTCAGAAATGGAAAGCCCCCAGCAGAGTCACAACTTTAAAAATAGAAGTGTGGCCAATAGGTCTTAGTAATTGATTAAATACAGAAGTAAGGGAAATGCAGCCTTGAAAATCATTTTTGACTGAGGTATCTATATCATACACTTGTAAGCATCTGTAGTTTGTCCATGGCTTTTACCGCTATTCGTCATTTATACATTTGTGTGATTATTTTACTCATACATTTCTACCCCTGGACTATAACACTCCATGAGATCGGGGACTCTGTTTGGTACTAGAACTTGGCCTCACAGGTATGAAATAGCCACTCGAATATTTGTGAAATTAAGAAATTCAATCGACGGTGTCATTGACTTTATTAAAGGAGCTAAAGAAAAGTAGTTGAGTTCAATCTTTATCCTATTTTTCTTAGATGAAGTAATTCGGTCTAAATTCAGATTCTTACCCCTGGTGAAGACATGGAGCTGAAGAGTAGCTGAAATGTCAGCGATGGGTGTAAAAACTAGGCCATAAACAGCAATGAAGCCATGAGAATGAATTTGTTTACTCCGATGGAGTGTGCTTTTAAAGACAGAAGAGCAGAAAGAGCTGAGGATTCTCATGCAAAAGTCAAATGGAGAACCAGAACAGTCAAAATTAAAGAATATTTCTCTGAGGGTAAATTTGGAATGGTTTGCCTTACACCCACACTTTGAGACATTTATAAACTATAACAGGAAGATATCCTCTTTTAAAAAAGTTTAAAACATTAGGAATTTTGGAAGTGGGGATAAAATGTACAACTAATCAAAAGGAGTCCAACCCATTTTCAGAGTCTATTAGAATTTTTTATTGTATTTGTAAAATGTGACTGACCACCTGACCCCAAATGCTCACGGTGTCCCTGCTGAGAAACAATGGCCCAGTCCATGAGCTTTTTCCTTGCTTTGCTTTTCTTCCCTTGTCTTCTTTTTTTCTCTCCCACTTTCCTGTGATAGCAACATATAAAACATCTCTTTCTTAGAATTATATAAGGCACGTGAAATTCTCAGTCTCATTTGCTGATCTAATTTTGGTACCATTCCCCCTAAATCCTCTTGTTCGTTGTTTTTTTTTTTTTTTTTTTTTTTTTTTTTTTTTTTTTTTTTTTTGTCGATGCCGCTATTATTGTTGTTGTTTTGTTTTTAGAATTTTTGTTCTCTTCTGTTCATTGGTTGGTAGAAAGGGGAGAGAGAAAAAAATGTTTGGATGACACAAACTATGATTCCTTTGTAATCAAAGAAAGTGCCTGTGTCCCCCATCCATTCTTATTTCGAGCATGAGACAAATACATCTTTCTTTTTTTCTTAAAAATACCAATAGCCTCAAGGACATTCCTGTGACAAAGTTACAATGTGAATTTTCTTCTATTTTTTTTCTACTTAGTCCATAAGAAATTATGCATCTATTATCCAGAAAATAAATAGGTGTGGATTTTGAATATGTTTCACATGTAAATGTTAAAATTCTGAAGGTATTTTAAAGGGAAGACTAATATTCATAGCAAGGAGTGAAGAAAACTCTGGGAATAAAAAGACATTGCAGCCACCAATAGTATTTCTCAAGCAAGAGCTGCACAAGTACTTTCTGGTTTCAGGTCTCAAAGAGTGGTTTTTGTTTCAAAGGAAACACCAAACTACCAAAACGTTAGATGGGTCCAGGAATGCTACAGAGCCAAAATGATGCTCTGCTAAATCTGTAAGTTAAGCTTCAAAAGGCCGCATATCTGCTTGAAGCTACCAGCAATCCATGAAGCCCTTTTGGAGTGTATTCATTTACTCATGCCCACAAGGCTCTAAGTGGGCATCTAAGATGTGTCCAGCACTGAACGAGGCAGAAGAAGTAAAGAGACCCAGTCTTTGTTCCAGAGAGCTGGACCCAACAGTAGCCACTCCCAACAGTCTTTCCTCCTCACCTTCCGAAAGATTTGACAGGTATCTGTCTGGAATCAGGTGGCTCTCCTCGTTTCGATCAGCTGTGTTTATGAGCACATAAGAAACCTTATTTCATTTTCCAAGATTGATACCATTTTATACTTTTCCAAATTGCAGATGGAGCCAACTCACCTCCCAGGGTGCTTTCTGCCCTAACACTTAGCAAGAAGCAGGGAGCGTCCAGAGGTCATCCTCCAGAACACTATGCAAGTTCTGAGAAGAAAGAATCATCAGTCACGGGGAGAGAAATCGTCAAACTTACACCAAGAGCCAGGCTAAGGAAAGAATAAATGGAGACACATTTTCCATGAATAAAAAAGAAGATGAGCAAGAGAATTAAAAAGAAATCATTAAACATATCATGCCTGCTTTGATGGAGCAAGATCAAAATATGATGGGTAACCCGGCAAACAGGAAATAGTGTGGCATGCCAACTGCTCACCAGAGCTGAGTGGGCCTCTGTGCCTCAGGCAAAGTACAGTCAAATCGTGATTTCAGGTTTTCCAAACACTGTTCTGCACACACACCAACTTCATAACAATCCCACCTGTGCTGGCAACAGGGAACGTCACCCAGCGTTCTATTATGCAGTTTTTCAAGAAAAGACCTTCTTTCTTAAAACATGCTGCTATCCTATTCTATAAAGATGTATTCTCTTTATATGTATGTTTTATCCTATGTTCGTATATAGAATGATCTGGCCAGGTATCATGAGTGCTCTCTACTTTATAAACTTTCTTGATGCCTAGGACACCACTCAGTAAATACCGTTGATCAACAACAGGCAATTCTTTCTTTTTTCTTTTTTTTTTTCTTTTTTATTCATTTGAGAGAGAGAGAGAGAGGGAATCTCAAGCAGACTCTGCACTGAGTGGAGAGCCCAACTCAGGGCTCGATCCCACAACTGCAAAACCATGACCCGAGCCAAAATCAAGAGCCTGACGCTCAACTGACTGAGCCACCCAGGCACCCCAACAGGTAATTCTTTACAAAGAGAGAGGCCAGGCCACAGTGAATATCATGTGTTAATGCAATGTCCCTGAGCACTGTTCATCATAGCTGCAGTCTTTAGAAGCAAGAATTTATGTGCAATGACCAGGTAGACTCCATTGGTGTTGGAGCCAATGACACCATCCAGGAAAAGAACACCTGACATAACTTTGCTAGCCAGCCAGTTCCCACTTGCTGATGGTTCATGTCAGTCTGGGTTGCTTCCTGCTTCCTCAATGTGCCTTTGCTCCTGATGATTTGACACCTGGACTGTCTTCCTCTATTGAATATGACTATTCAAAACATAGTCATTCTCCACAGCCCGCCTACAAAGCACAGCTTCTGTGAATTTTTCAGGTCTCAGGAACTTGTATTCTTTTCAGGATTTACAGCCAATCACAGTCTGTATTTAGCGTCTTTATTTACTTTCCATCTGTACTCTTCCTTATTCTCTGGGGCCTTGTCTTCTCTCTCTCTCTCTTTTTTTTTTAATCTAGATTCTAAGCACCTGAGAGTCCATTGCCTCACAGCCTAGGATTAAGATTTATTTTTTTAAAGGTTTTATTTATTTATTTATTTATTTATTTATTTATTCATGAGAGACAGAGAGAGGTGCAGAGACACAGGCAGAGGGAGAAACAGGCCTCATGCAGAGAGCCCAATATGGGACTCGATCCTGGGTCTCCAGAATCAGGCCCCGGCTGAAGGCGGTGCTAAACTGCTGAGCCACCGGGGCTGTCCCGCATTAAGATGTATAAACAATCAGTAAGTGATTAGTTGAATGTCTGGCTTCTCAGTACATCAAAAACTGCATAATATGAAAGTATGCACACATGTGCCTGCACACACACACAGGAGGCATCCTCATCAAGTGTTACTTTGTGTATTATCCCATTTAATACTCACAGCAACCCTATGAGCTAGGTACAATTCCCATTTCCATCTCATTGGTGGGGAAAATTTACGTATTTTGCCCAGTGTCATCAAGTCAGTGACAGGTATAGACCACATATTTTATTGTCTCCTGATTCAAGATAGTGTCCCCCACCCCACAGATACAATCATAACATAATATAATAGCTAGCAATTTTTAAAAACCTGGATAAAGTATAATCTGTCTCTCCCACTCATCCTTCCTCTACTCTTCTGAGGCTTTCCTCTTTCTAACTTGAATATTGAATATGCTCAGCATACGGACATTATCTAGCATTCTAGGTATAAGTCAGGAAATGTTACTGTGAAAAATAATAACAGGATCAGCCTCTCAGCATTTGTTAGTGTAAAAACCACAACACACTCTATATTTTCCAGCAAACCTATCAGATGGGTCATTCCACTCATTGGCACGTGGACTTGTTCTTCCTGCCTACTGAGTCAGTCAGAATTGGAACATTTGAGTGGATGTGTGTCAACCTTCTTTGAAGGAAAAATATCAACATAAGCAATAAAATTTGTAAATAGTGAGAATCATAAGGTTCATAGTCCATCTCTGAGGACTCCATCACGTGATTCGAACACATATGAGACGCTGACAACATGTCTAGTATGACTGTCCCCGATTCACAGGTGAGGAAAACAAGGCTGAAAGAAGTTAAGTGATTTACTAAAAGTTAATAAGTGAGTAAGTGGCAGATTCTTAACAGGAATCCGGTTTTGCTTTTTTTTTTTTTTTTTTTCAAATTGTGATCTCCCCCCCACCCCCTCCAAAGCCAGGAAAGATGTTGAATGGAATGAAGCTGATCACATGACCCGGCCTGGACTGGGCCTGGACTGGAGAAGCGAAGGGCCCTCAGCCACGTGAGGAGAAGCCCCTTCAGTGAAAGGAAGAGACAACTCCACAGCATCTGAGAGAGGGAGGAAGGGAAGCAGGGGCCTGAGAGTAGGCAACTGCAGCTTGTGAGTTGGCAGGAGACTGTTCTCCAATGTTCCTGTTCAGAAAGGAAATGTATTTAAAATGCTGAGGACTCCATATATATTCTGTTAATAATTTACCAACTGAAACCATTAAAGATGTTGACAAAAGCTTTCCATTTACTATGGGTGTCTATGGGTGATTTGAAACCACTCATTACCTTTATAAGCTTCGGGGTTATTTCTGAGTGTCCCAACTAACTGGCAGCAGCAAAGGCAGCTTGGACCAGCAGCAAATGGAGTTTTAGTTTGAACATACAACTACCCCGATTCTACACTCAGGCGT
The DNA here is from genome assembly GCF_018345385.1 of Vulpes lagopus. Lineage (NCBI taxonomy): Eukaryota > Metazoa > Chordata > Mammalia > Carnivora > Canidae > Vulpes > Vulpes lagopus. The sequence goes on along the minus strand of NC_054825.1, from coordinate 88,745,851 downwards.
TTTGCCACTAATTCACTGACTCTTGGCCCGGGGCCTCTGTAGGCAAATTATATTTGCCAATAGATGAAATTTATACTGTCACTGGACATCCCTGAATGGGAAGCTCAATATTAAAAAGCAAATATATTTTCTCAGAAGAAACTCATCAAGATGTCATCAGAGTCAAATGTTCAACAGAAACGAAGAAACAGAACATTCCTATATCAAATAATTTCATATTCTTCTGGAACCTTCTAAGTATACAGGGACTAAAGTTCCTTAAGTGACAGGAACAGACTGCCTTTACCATGCAGGATGAATTAATTCTTTTAAGCAATTATTTGTAAATAAAAACCAAGCAGGATATCACTTGCTATTTTAAAGTTCTGGATTCTTGAGATGCCTGGGTGGCTCAGTAGTTGAGTGTCTGCCTTCGGTTCAGTGTGTGATCCCAGAGTCTCGGGATTTAGTCCCACATTGGGCTCCTTGCGTGGAGCCTGCTTCTCCCTCTGCCTGTGTCTCTGCCTCTCTGTGTATCTCTCATGAATAAAAAAAATAAAATCCTTAAAAAAAATAAAGTTATGGATTCTTGTTCCATTTCTGCCATTTCCAACATCCTTGTATAGGTGTTTTAGTTAGAATGCTTCTGGCTACAAATAACAGTAGATGCAACTAACAGTGATATAAACAATAAGGGCATTTATTATTTCTCATAGCACAAAACACAGAGTTCTATGGAAGCTCCACCATGGTTAAATTGACAGCTCTGTGACCTGTGACCATGTCTCTATTCTGCAATGTGTCCTGAACAGGTTGTCCCTTCATGCCCATCAGGTGGCTCCTGAGTTATCCATGACACATGGACCTAATGAGATCCAGAGGCAGCAAAAAATATCTACCAGTTGTCTCCCTTTTTAAACTGAAAGAAATTTCCAGAAAGTTTGGACTGACCATGTCCTGCACCTAACCATAAACCCAGTCACTTAGCAAGGCCCCTGAAAGCAATTTCCATGACTGACTTACCCTAATCAAGATACTTCCCGGGGCTAAAGAGGGAGCCCAGCCTGCCTTCAAGCATGTGGCCACTCAGAGGAGGGAAAACAAAATTAGAGAAAAGGAGGAAAGGTCAGTTTTGCAGGCAACAGGGATTATCTGACATATCAAGAAACCTCCCATCGTCTTTATGGCTCATTTTTCCCATGTCACCGGGTAAAAATTAGGCAAGAGGTCACAACTAAAACTCTTCCAACTGCCAGAATTCTACAGTCCAAAGTTGAAGATGACTCCCTCATCTGCACTTAATGGAAGAATCAACATGAGTCAATGAAATAAGATTTCCCCAGAAAACATTATAGGTTAGAAGGAATTAATACACAATATAACAAATGATTTCACTTTTAGAATGAAGAGTACTGTCCATTGATCTCCATATTTCTGTGAGATAAACAAAGCTGTATCATCAGGAGAGCTGAGACAAAGAGAAGCATAAGTAGCCCACAGCCCCATGCTCTGACTTTGACCAAATCATTAAGTCACACTGAGGACAATGGGAGAAGCCATGTCATAGCAGTGACTTCCAAAGTAGAGAGTGCCAACCACCGAGGGTACAACAATGATCTGCTCAGGGCTGAGAAGAAATGCTGGAATTTCTATTTATATTTTTGTCTCATCTTTTAATTTATATGAGTAATATTTTATAGTGTGTGTGATGCATCAGCAAAGTAGTAGTACACGCATATAATTTATAGCTGTGTAGAAAGAGGAGATGTGGGCTGATAAATTTTTTACTTATAGAATGCACAGTTAAAAAACTTTGGAGACGACTGGTATAGATCATATTAGCATTTTGATGGCTTCAACTCTAGCACAGAACTGGAAGGGAAGAATACATGCAGAATCTGACACAACTGGATTTGTGATTGGCCCACACTTATAAAATAAGGCAGCTCTGAATCTCGGTTTAGAACATTCATTTTGCAGTAAAACAGAGATGTTCAGCTTATTTTTATTTGTTGGCCCATACAGAGGCTCTCACTTTGTTTACCAGGAGGCCACTTCTATCATTTTCCTCCTCCTCCAAAGTATCTCCTGTTTTAAGAAGTCTTAGGCTTGCTCTCCCTGGCTCTGCATAAATGTGGCTTACTGGTGCAGTCTGGGAGTCAGAAGAGCTCTGTAGGCTCCCACAGTTTGTTTACTCATTCAATTAACAACTGTGCATCTATCTCTTAAGTGCTAGACGGGAGGTTACAAAGATTTGCCAAGACTCCTGGAGCCCAGTGGCTAGGAGGAGTACTGTTCACTCTGTAGAGAGACCAACAAGAAGGTGGCATAAGGAGGGGATTAAAAGGAGAAGACTCTGAAAGTCAGAGTGGGGTAGGTGCGGGTGTCAGGAACTGCCCCCACTCCCAGAAGAAATGGCTCTGAACCTTTTACTGAGTCTTGAAATTGAGAGGAGCCAGTCAAATGCCAAATTCATTTCATCAGAAAAAAACAGTAATGGCAGCTCAACTCCACTTGAAGAAGGAAATGTGGTAGGAGGAAGGCAAGGGGATCCCTTTTTCTCTTGGTAAACCTTAGCTCTGTCTCCCTCCAATCTCCGAAATTGTAGCATGGGTGTAGGCCTCATGCTCCGTGGAATCCCTGGGCTGCCTATCCCCGTGCACTTGGGGATATAGGCTGCCCAAGTGCTCAGGACTCCAAGCAAGTGTGTTTCCTGGGGCCCTTAAGCAAAAAGAAATCAGATAGCAATGGTGTTGCTGGATGAGAAGGTAGCAGAGTGGGTGGAAAGAGGACAGAATTTAATCTCCACGCCTGTGCCACCTAACAGGTTAGAAAGGGTTTATTCAATGGGTTTAATCACAGGATCCACTATAAGAAAATTGTAACCCAAACCTAAAACGTATTCCAATGAGTCGACACTTTTAAACTATACGCTGTAAGAAGACTGGACTTCTGACTCAAAAAAGTTGTTTTTCCTTCAGTGCTCTTCCCTTCTTCCACAATTCTGTTTTTTGGGGGATTATTTCAATAGTGGCTTAGAATCAGGCTTCCTGTCTTAACTCGAAATGTGCTGGGTGGTGTAGAGAAGGCATTTATGTCATGACACAGCACAAGGAGCCTTAAAGCCACTTTTTTTGCTTGCTCCTTTCAGAAGCAACGTGACAGGATTGCTTAATTGCCCCTTCCTGAAACATGGAAGGAAGGGATGCAGGGAATGAGGAGTCAGAAGGGCAAGATTAGAGTTTTATTAGAAGCGGAGAAAATCTTTTTTGTAAGAAAAACAAAGATTTTACCATCCAAATAGGAAATCCATCAAAGCACTGTGGTGCTTAGTCCCTGGCAGTCAAAACAGCTGGGGGGATGGGGGAGGGAAGGAAAGAAGTTAATCTATATCCAGAATTCTTTAATTAGATGGTTAAAAATCAGGCAAAACAGAACAAAAAGGGAAGAGAGAGAGAGGAAAAAAAAAGAAAAACTTTGCAGTCAACTTTTGAGTGTTGCTCAAGTTGAACAAGGAAGCTGGAATTTGAACTTAACTTGCAAAGTAGGTGCCCTGTGTAAGGAAAGCAGCCAGCCTGGGGCCTTTCTGGAGCCTTCCTTCCCTGCTGAAGAACACATTAACAACTTCATCTGTTCTCTCCAAAACCGACGTTAATTTTAAAAACTAAATGTAAAAAAGTTATAAAGCAAATGCTCAGGCGTTTTGCCTCAGTTGACAAAGGTTTCACTCAGAATGTCATACCTATGTCATTTACAAAAGATTAGAGTCAGCCCTTCTGAATAGAGAGCCCTCAGCCTTTTTATCCTTCCCTTCCTTGTCATTGTTGGATATGAGGTGTACCCAATATACTTCAAAAGCCAGCCTTAAAAAGACAAGGGTAAATGCATGGAGAAAAGTGAAAATGGGTGACCTTGACAACTTCTTTAGTAATTGTGAAAGATAAGGAGAAACATAGTTGCATGCATTGGGTAACACAGCTATAAACGCAGCCGTTGGAAGTCTTGGAAGTCTCATTAATTCAATACGCACACTTCAGGCCCTATCCTATCTGTCTCCTTCCCTCCCTCTGCTCTTTCTCCCTCTCTCTGTCTCTCCTCTATAAATTTTCACATGTAGCCAAAATTTTCTGATATATTTCCCTAGTTGATTAAAAACATCCTTTATTTTATTTTACTTTATTTTATTTTTAATCTAAAGCAAACATGGATGTTGATTACATTTCTGAATGGATTCTATCTCAGAAACCACTATTGAGGGACATGTAGAGGCTTCATGCCCAAGGCGCCTCTGTTGGCCAGCCCCAGGCTCCAGGTAGATGCCATCTAAAGCATGTAAAGAAGTTTTAAAGATTAAGCAAAACTATGCTGTTCTCCAATGACCTTTCATTTGTTTTTGTGACTGTAGCCAGAAAATTTGAAACTGAGGTAAAAATTAAGAGGACAGGGTGAGCAGACTTTATTGTCAATGTGTTTCTAATTTTATACATTTTTCCAAAGTTATGTCTTTAAGGTAGATGTCAGCTTACAAAAATAACAAATAAAGTAATAGTCATAATCTCAAATTCTAATCAACTCTTTGCTTTTCATTGTAGATTTTTTTTGGCTGGTGCTCCCTTTTTTAAAATATTTCTCTATTTCTTTGAAATTATAAATATAATAGAAGTGGAAATATATAATTTCAAAGTTCTGGACAACTTGTTTCTTCTTGTTTCTCTCTTAGGTCAAATTCCCACTGTTGTTAACTGAATAGGAGTCACCTACTCACAAGGCAAATGAAAATAAATAAATAAATAAATAAGATTAAAAAAAAAAAAAAAAAAGACACTGCATTGCCCAGAAATGAGAAATGTTGTTGAAATTTAGGAAATAATTTCCTAAATTCTAATTTTGTGGGCAACTGTCACAGCTGAACTCCCTAGGGTATAGCTTCTAGCCCTGACTGCTGACCTTGTTTCAGCAAAATGCACATTAGTGTCACACTAAGTCCTTGTGGCCAGATCACCTGACATGTTTGATTTAAACAAAGTGGGGCAGGGACTCTGAAGTTCTAGGCAACATGTGAGTCATAATAAACACATTCTACTTTGTCTTTGATTCAGCTTGCCATTTCCATTGCAGAAGGCTTCTTTGAGAATGGTTGTTTTTGTTACTTGCAGTATGTTTGGTCCCTGGACTCAAGGGTTCTCAATCTAGGAGATAAGAGATGGCAAACAAAAAGAGTCCACTCTCCACAAGAAAGGCAAACATACATTGTCCTTCTCCTTTCACCTTACGGGCATAAAAGGATCATCAAAACAAACCAAGCCACCAAAAAACAAAATTCAGAAGAGATACATAGGACACCACTATATAATCATAAGCTATTAAGAAAAAGGAATCAAGAAATAAATAGGGAAGCTGCTCTAATTTACAAGAGAAGGCTGCAAAAGTGTGTATTGTCCCCAGATCCAGGGAGATCACAGTGGTTTCCCCTCATCCATATAGAAATAGAAACAGAAGTTCAGAGCTCAGCCCAGGAATCTCAGCTCAGGGGGAAATCCAGTTGAAACCCTCAATAGTCTTCAGCCTCACAGGAGAGAAGGGCTTTTGGGAGCACATAGCACAGACATACATGAGGTCATCTTAATCATAATAACAGCCAACATTTTTTCAGTGCCAATTTTGTGCCAGGCCCAATTGCCCAGTGAAGTATGATTATCTATAGTTGGCAGGTGATGAAACTGCATCTCAGAGGGATTAAATAACTTCTCAGTGAACTGGAGACTGAGGACTTAAATCTCCATCTGTCTGATTTCAAATCCATGGTTGATCACTTCAGTGCCCTTTCTCCCTCTTCTCTCTCTCTCTCTCTCTCTCTCTCGTTCTCTCTCTCTCTCTCTCATTCTCTTTTGGAGAAACACTTGTCGTGGTAAGGCTCATGACTACCCTCCTTGACATCACTCTTGTAGACCGGACATATCTCTATTTTCAGGAGTTCTCATAATTATTCTTAGTAATTTGTTAAACACGGAAATATATACCATATATCCCACCCACACTAACTCTGGAGGTAAAAACACCATGGGTTTACTACTAAACGAATGTGTCCTTTTCATTGTCCATAATTACTTGGTCAGTTGTGACTTCATAGATGTTCATCTCAGCCTTTTCTCAAACTTCATACTTAAAGTCTTTCTCCCAAACTCTCATTTTCATCTGTTTTGCCATTTTCATCACCAATCTTCTATTGGTCGGTTCCCTCTTAAATTAATCTCACTAGAACTGCCCACAAAAATGCAGATGTAAATGCATCCTAATTATAATATAGGACAATAGAACAACATTTGATTTGGTATTTCACAACTTTTTTTTTTAACTTCTTTCTTCTTTGAAGTTTGCTCTTTGAACAGTTTCTAGACTTTTAGTCTCTTTCCTGGTTGCTATTTCCTTCATCCTCTACGTATTTAATGGGTCCCCTGGAGTGGTGGTAAGGCACCTAAGTTTTGAGTCAGGATCCCAGGTTAAAATACAGCTCGACCATTTGCTATTTGTGTAATCTTGGGCAAACTAACTAATGTCCGTCATCAATGAAATGAGGATAATCCTAGCACCAATATGGTGATTCTAAATCTAAGAAAATAATAGATGCCAAGTCCTTAGAAGGGTGGCCAGTGCCTGGTGAACTCTTGATAAATATTAGTTTTTACTATTACCTAAAACCTCTCCAATGTCCCAGTTGTCATCTGTATCCCTACTTGTACCAATTAAGAACTTTCTGCATTTGTCTCCTTTTTAGTTGTCTTCCGACTCAACAAAATTTTGTGCTATTCACAAATTTAGACACTAAAATTCATTTATAAGGAGTCTGGTTAAAAGCAGGACTTAAACATAGCCCCCGTTATATTTCCCCATTCTAAATTGTCTGTTTATGATACCCTTTATTTCCTATTTTTCAGTTGGTTCCCCAGTTGTGACTAATCATCCTCTTTTCCCCAGTGAGAAAATCACTGGGATACTCCACTGAATATCAAATTATCAAATACATTCTGAAAATCTACATATACTCCACCCACACTTTTCTCCTTATCTGCATGCAAATTTACATCATAATGCAAGGCAATTATTTAGGGCTTGTAATTGTCTATTGGAGAAATCTTTTCTCCTTCTTTTCTACATGTAAGTGTTGAATGATCCTAGTGTGAGAGTCTCCCTAAAACAGAGAAGAATCAGAGAACATAATCTTCTGGGTGGGTGCTAGGTTTCTTCTTGGTTCTCAGCGTAAATTGTAATTTGCTCAAGATTACCGATCTGGCCAAGCAGTTCCTCAGTGTCTTTCATCAACTCTTTCAGAGAAGCTCTGGGGAATCTATTTGGTTAGTTCAGTCTTCATGTCACAGGTCAGTTTAAAATAGTCCATTTAAAGCAAAGCAAGGAAATGAGTTTGACAGTATCCAGACAAGGAATGGAGAGGAGGATGGAAAGAGACACCCTGGGAAAAATACCATCCAAAGAATTCCTTAGCTCTTTTTAAGGACCCGGTTAGCTCTGAATCAGAAGTTCTCTCACCTACTGACCTTCATCACACCCTGAGTGCTCCTCACTCGGTCATCCACTAAGCACCTGTCGGGGCTGGGTACTGTGCTAGCTAGCTGCTGGCAATGCACAGAGGAACAAAAGAGAGTCCTTTCACAGAGCTGAGATTCTAATGGAGATGCACAGACAAGGGAAAAAGAAGAATTTTAATATGGTGTTGGTGATTAAGTATAATGAATAAATTATCAAGGACATGTAATTTAAAAAAAAAAAAAAACACTAAATACTCCTGATTAGGGGAAATCTACCAAGATTCAGTCTTTGAACTTGGGGATGTTGGATGAAACTGTTTCCAGGGAATAACATGAGGACTTTTGACCTGACAGGCTGTCTAGCAAACAGTAACACTGAGTAAAGGACTAAGAGGGTAAGTCAAAAATTCAATGTTAGAGTAGCATTAAAAAAAAAAAAAATAGAGTAGCATTAAAGTATGCAGTCATCCTAGTCAGCTCAGGCTACATAACAAAAACCATAGACCGGGTTGTTTAAATAACAAGAACTTATTTATTAGGTTTATTTAGTTTAGTTCCAGAGTCTGGGAACATCAAGATCCAGGAGCCAGCTGACTCAGTTTCCCCATGAGAGTCCTCTTCTGGCTTGCAGATGGCTATCTTTTCACAGTGTCTTCACATGATGGACAGAGAAAGAGCTCTAGTCCCTCTTTCCCTTTGTTTTAGGGCACTAATCTCATCATGTGCCCCACCCTCAAGACCTCATTTAAACCTAATTCACTGTCAAAGGCTCCACCTGAAAATAACATCATATTGGAGATTTAACATATGAGTTTAGAGGGGCACACAACACCATAATAGCAGGTATGAACATCCCACAAGAGCATGCTTGGAAATGCTTTGTCCTATGTGCAGAGACCAGAGCTTTCACACCACAGTCAATGGTCTGGCTTTAATCATGAAGGCAGTCCTTTCTTCTCACCCAGGATACCCAGGGTCGTCCAGCCTCAATCACCAACGCACTTTAGTGCTGGGTTGTTTTTTTGTTTTGTTTTGTTTTTTAAGATTTTATTTATTTATTCATGAGAGACACACAGAGAGAGAGAGGCAGAGACACAGGCAGAGGGAGAAGCAGGCTCCATGCAAGGAGCCTGATGTGGGACTTGATCCCAGGATCTCCAGGATCACGCCCTGGGCCAAAGGCAGGCGCCAAACCGCTGAGCCACCCACGGATCCCCCAGTGCTAAGTTTCTGTGACAAATCCCTTGTTATCTTTAGGCAGGCTTGCTAGGGGGAGAACTGAGATGCTACACATAATGTCTGTTAATGTTGCAAATGAGGAATATTACTCTCAAGAATGCAGTTTCTTACAAGCCTGAGAAAAGAAAGAAAATAGTGTATTTTAACAAACTGATACAGTTACAAAGCAATTTAAATGTCTATTCATTCTAATCATGAGAAATGTTAATCTAGGTCAGACATGTTTCTGTGCTTTTAACTTAAGCAAGGAAAAGAAAGTACATCCTATATGCATTGAGAGTAATGGGCTTTATTTTTTCGATGCCCATTTAGAGCTATAAGGAATGTTTCTGTGTAATAGGATCAGAGATAAATAGCAGAACACTTCATTCTTTGTGAATACAGATGACATGTCAATGCTCAGAAAAAAAACCTCCTTTAAAAGAGCACTTCTCAGGGCACTTGGGTGGCTCAGTTGGTTGAGCATCTGCCTTCAGCTCAGGTCATGATCCTGGGGTCCTGGGGTGGAGCCCTTCTTCAGGCTTCCAGCTCAATAGGGAACCTACTTTTCCCTCTGCCTCTGCTGCTCTCCCTGCTTGTGCTCTCTCTCACTCTCACTCTCAAAAACATAAATAAAATCTTTCCTTGGTCATTTTCAGAACTATGTACATGGACTAAAATTAATGTCATGTTATTATCCTTAGAGATTTGGGAGTAGCAGCATACAGGTAATGCAAACCAATTATTAATGACAGTTCAATGTGATACAGTGATACAAATGGAGAATAACATGTCCTCTTATAATGCTTCTTATGACTGCTATCTAAAAAATGATTCTAAAATAAATGTATGTCATGGCCAAATTCATAGAGGGCCTCAAAGAAACTGGGCCACACATAACCAAATCAGAATGTGCACAAGTAAGAATGCTCAAAACAGTGAAATCAGACACTGATAGAGTCCCTGACAACACCAGATGTCTCAGAGTTGTTGAGGTCGGGAGCACAACCTCAAAGATGACATGGCGAGTACTGGGGGGCAAAAATAGCAAGTTTGCTGATATGAACCACCAAAGATGGTGAATAATTGCCTGGCACTTCCAGCAAGTCTGCCTTGAATCAATCGTCCTTTTAAAGATGTTTTACCATGGCTGAATGGAAGAAACAAGCACAGCCTCTCCCCAAGAGAACTTGTGAATGGGGACAACCATTAAACCCGACATCAGAGTTGGACAGAGGGGATGTGAGGAGGTCATGAAGCTTTGTGGGTATGTATATGTCTAAATTCATGCACTACTCTTTTGTTGGAATTCTGGTTTTTGCTAGGATAATCCTGATGTTCTCTTATAAGCTGTAGGGGAGCATGATTTTGAAAGAAGAAAACTCATTTGCACCCTCACTGGAGAAGTCTAACTGGTGCCAAAAGCATCTCTGCGTTGGTCGAGCACTATTTGATGGTGGAAAGGATATAAGACCAAGGGATCAGGCTGCCCAGGTGGGAACTCTGGTTCCACCAGTAACAACTCGTTTGACCAGGAAAATTACAGTTTTCTAGAATCACAGGCTTCCTCATCTGGAAAATGGAGTTGGTTGTACTAACTTTCAGGGTGGTTGTGAGGCACTGCCACCCTGGATAGAAAATCTCTGGTTCTACCCATCCAGCTTGCCAAAAGGGGTCCAAATACCTTTCACTGGTGAGAAATACTTGAGCCTCATGACCTGATATTATCAGAAGGATTAAGAGTATTTTTAAAAGAAGCCTCTACCGGACGATCTCTAAAACAGTAAAATGAAACAATAACAATGATTGTCTTTGGGAGAAAAGCTAGATTGTTGTGGGCTGCGGCTGAAGGGAAATGGACTTCTCACCATGTACTACTTTGAATTGCATATCATCTGGATGTTTAAGCAAATCAAAGAATAAAATGTGATTTTTTAAAGTAGCCTTTGAAACTCGTACTGCTTTGTGTGTTTATCTCTACCAGAGGGGTAATCATGACTTTAGAGTTTGACTCTGCTTCTTAGACATCATTCAGTGTATTCCACATGAAGAGAAGATAGGACCTGACTTCAGAAAAGGACTTAAGCCCAACAATTATTAAAAATTGTCTTAATAGGAACATGGAATGTGTTAACGAGTGAAACTGATATTTTTTAACTGGTCCATCCTACCCGAAAAAAAATACTTATGTTATAAACTTTTCTTTCCTTCTTCTCCAATAAGCCGTATTTTCCCTAGTCAGCTGCCTGGTTTGAAAGTAGGTCACACACTTCTTACTTTTGCCCATCACCCAAGACTAACTTGAAACAGAAAGGAAGAATCAGTGCCATTGGGACAAGGATAAAAAGTGTCTTAATTTCCTTCATTTGGAAAAGAAAAATCAAAGTTACTATTCAGGCTACCAATCATGTTGTCTTTCAGACTTTCAGAAGTTCTCAAAGGGGAGAGCATTTTCCTTTTCTTCAGCATCTTAAACATGGTCAAGTCTACCTGTGTTTAAAAATAAACACTGTTTTGGGATGCCCACGTGGCTCAGACAGTTAAGCATCTGCCTTCAGCTCAGATCATGATCTGAGGGTCCTGGGATGGAGGCTGTATCGGGTTCCTTGCTCAGCAGAGAGAGCCTGCTTCCTCTGCCTGCCATTCCCTGTTTGTGCTCTCTCTCTCTTTCTCTCTCTCTCTGGCACATAAATAAAATCTTTAAAAAAAATAAACACTGTTTGAAAATAACATTATTTATTCTTTATGTGACTCAGAAACACTATTGTGTAATAACTGATTCCATAGCAAAGCAAAGCTCCCAGTGGTATTTCATTAAACTCACACACTGTCAATGGATCTCTGGACTCACTACCACCATATGCACCAAACTGCAGTCCTGTTTAGACATGGGGAACTGGATAATATTCCAAGGTCCTGTCCCAGTGAAGATCCCAACCATGGTGCATTCCACACTAAATATTGATCCCCATGTGTCTCCCATGGTTACTAAAAAATCTCCCTCAGGGGAAACGACATTCCTCAACTTTTTCCTTTTTTCACCTTTGGTATATTGATTCATACATGTCATAATCAACCTACTGATACTCTGGAAACCTGAGAATATTTCTTCAGGATGGTAATGAGAAGCAGTGCATCTTTCTTCTAGGTTTACAGAAGAGCAGATTTGTGAAAACCATTTTCTGTCCTATAGTGCCCAGATCTCCACACTGAAAGTCTATGTAAGGCACAGAGATTTGTGGAGGAAATCTCTTAATTCTAACAATAAGGGCTGCTTTGACTTAATTATGTGAAGGAAGCAGTATTTTAGTGATTCATGCTTAAATGAAACCATTATTTTCTAGATCCTGCCAAAAACTTACCACAACTCATTCATGTGATTTTATTACAAATTAAGATTCCCATATTTTGGAAGAGAGACATACATTTTAAAGTCTCTCGGGAAGTCCTGTGCTTCAGGGCAATAAGTTGCCCCAAAAAGTGGAACAAAATGAGGACCTTGTTATAATTCCGGTAAGCAGAGGACCAGGCTTGCCCTTACTTCAGTAGTTCTAAGTGCTGCAGAAGAGGAGCACAGTGAACTCCAATGTGGCAGGGGACCCGGCCAAGGCCTAGTGGGATTTACTTACAAGGAAGTACAAAGAGAGTGAGTTTACAAAAAGTTTAGAGGTTTTCTTTCAGTTTTGGTTTTTAATCTATGGATGGGTCAACCATCTCCTTAGCCTAGTCCTTAAAAGAAATAGGAAATAAGATCGAGGAAAGGTTATAGACGATATTTTGTTTTATTTTTACATTGACTTGGAGACAGAAACTTCTGGAACTTGCAAAGGGGTTGAGAGATAAAAACAAGAGGATAAAAGGAACAGCAGGGCATCCTCTCCCCGCCAATAAGCCAGGAACACAGCCACTGGAATCACATAGCCTAAAAAAGGCACAGCAAGTTGGAAATGTGTCCTGTTTTGCACCTTTCTCCAATATTCAACCTTTTCCTCCCATATAAAAGATTTGCTGCCACTGAATTTAATTTTCTTCATTCAAAAAGACCTACAGGCCAGGTCAGTGATGGTTCAGCATTATTAAGAACAAAAGTTTTCAGTATAATGTCTCATTATTTTACATATCAAGTAGGTATGCTCCATATACACAAGCCTGCATTGATTACATCCACAATAACACCTCTGTAACAAGTGACGGTATCAGTGAAGCCCTAGAAGACTTCTATGTAAATAGGCAAAACTTGGGAGCCATCTCTCAACATTACCAGTCCTGCCTGCCCTATTTTCAATGCCAAGAGTTCACAGAAGCAGCACAGTTTACTAGAAAGGGAACTAGACTAGGAATCCAATGGCTTGGGCTTGCAATATGTTAGCTGTCTCATCTTAAATGTCATCTCTCTAAGGATCTGTTTCCTTATTTAGAAAACAAAAGTGCTCTTGGGTCCCTTCTAGCTTTAATTTAACATTCTCCATGTACATACATACGCCTATTGATTCAACAGTGCTATGGATTATTACCAAGAATGACAACAACAAAGTGACAAAGATATGATTGCAATCATCATTCTTCCCCGTGAAATTAGTGATTATGGCAATAATCTCCAAAACCTAGTGGTAGATTTTCTCATTATTCCATATGTCAAAATAAAATGTACATACAGAGAAAAATCTGGTGCCCTCACCAGAAAAAAAAAAAAATTAATGTTACCTTATTTGTGGAAAGATGACTTCCCTGAAAGTTGGAGCAATCCAGGCATTTAAGAAAGCTCTTTGTCTTTATCCAAATTCCACAATCTGTGTCAAAAACTGTGGACTTATTTGCAATCCTAACCCATAATAGTAGCTGGTTCTATGTATATAAAGAAATTATTTTAAAAGGTATCCAGGTTTTCAGTTTGTTAATAAGACATGATTCCAGATTTTATCAGCATTAACATCCCACCATTGTTTCCCCATGACCTACAGTACCTAGATTACAGGAAGGTACAGTCTGTGACTGTGAAGGAACATTTCATCATCAACAAGAAAGCATATATTAAGTCGTAATTATAGCTAGTGCTTCACTGATCATAGAACAAAAGAAAGAGAGACAGAGAGAAAGAAAAGGAAAAAAAAAGAAAGAAAGAGGGAAAGAAAAGGAAGGTAGTCATTCCATTCTAACTGTGCAGTATATTACTGGAATAATGCTCTGTGCCAGCAATGATAGGAATACACAGATAGCAAAACAAAAACTGCAGTTAATCAAGGAAGCACAGACTTACATACAAGCATGAATAGTAAAAGAGGAAGTAGGGACAGTGTTAGATGCATAACTGAGATGAGACAATCAATAGAAAGGTCTGGAAATGTTGAGACAAGATACAACATCTGTGCTCTTATTAACCTGAGAAGACTTCCTAGAACTTGTAGGGTTTTTCAATGAGGAAAGTACTTTGGTAGGTGGACTGGGAGTTCAATTAAATAAAGTACATAAAAGCAACTAAGATCATCAAGTAAGAGGTCTTTCACCTCATCACCTGCTTATGGAGGTCTGATCCCCCTGAAAAGCCACCCAGAGCCCTAGATCCAGCACACTCTTTGCAGGAGAGGATGTTTCAGCAATCAACTACCTACAGGCAAGTACCGATAGGAGGCAAGAAGTCTGACCAGGAGACAGACAACGGTCCTGATTAAAAAGGATGAAATTCTGCATCCACGTGGAGATATAAACAGCAAAGAGAAAACAGTCTGTTCAGAAGATATTGAAAATGAAGTCATTCTCTGATGCTTCTGATGTGTGTCACCTGCACCTTATAGCATTGCTTTAAGACGCCATTTGCTACAGAGCACTTTAGCATTTAGTATCCAAGAAGGGTGATCCCTTTACCTCTAGTATCCTAACATGCTGAAACTTAGCACGAACTTGAAATGCCTGTGGGATATTACTGTGAAATCATCCCGACCCCTAAATCATCCTTCCTCAATGGCTCCCCAAAGGCTTAAAAATAGCACTTAACTCTTAAGAGCGATTGGACTGGCTTAAATTAATTCACAAATATCTTCCTCAAAGAAAGTAGGGGACGGATAGGAGGTGGAATGCAAATCAAGTGACAGGTTTTGTCAACACTGATTGGAACTAACAGATCAGGGGGACGTGGGGTTAGCAGTAGTTGATTTCATCTTGATCAGATTACTGCAGCCACGAGTTGGCTGTTGGATTCAGAGAGCCTAGACGTTAAGAAGACAGCCACACTGGGCCCTGGACAATAAACTAGGTAGATTAAGGAGGTGATGATCAAGGAAGGAAATTTCTCTTATCTCTATTAAGCCACATCTACACGACATCAACAGTCAATAGAGTTTCCATACCTCTAGGAGAGCAATTCATTTCCCAAAGACAGACAGTGCCCGAGCATGAGCACCCCACAGGGAAACAGGTGAGCAGGGGGAGCAGCCCCAGTCTCTAACCACTACAAAAAAAGACATTCTTCTTTCATTTGGAAGCCATATTCTGTAAATTTATAAATTCATTAATCCACTAGAAACGTATTTTGCACTCATCACCCATCAGGCGCTTCGCCAGATCCCGAGAATACAAAAGTGAATAAGTAATACAATCGTCACGAAAACTTCGATTCTTGGGTGCCCAGGACGCGCCAGGAACTCCACTTCCGCGATGCCGGGCAGTGACCGCGACGAACCTCGGCGTGAGGCCTTCAGCTCCCACTCCGCCGGCGAAAAACTAACATGAAAAGACGAGGGCTCGGAAGAAATAAAGGTGACGGATCTCTCAAGGAACGCCAGTGCAAGAGTGAGATAAGCGAACTAATGTTTACAATATTCTACGGTAAATGCTAAAACAGATTTAAAAAAAAAAAAAAGAGGAGCTCCTACCTCAGCATAGGGGAAGGGAAGATGGAGGGAAGCGGGCGGTGAGGAGTGCGCGTGCGTGCGCGCATGCGCGTAGCGTATAGCGTGGGCGGTGGGCAAGGAGCACAGATGGCTGAATGGTGAGGGAAGAGCGCTCACGGTGCTGCCAGCTGCCCTTGGAGCGTACCCGCGAAAGCCTCCCTCTCCATTTCCGCAGGATGAAGAATGTTGCTGAGAAAAAGCAGCGGCGCTCACACAGTGTTCCTGGGATGACACAAGAGGCCCTGCCAAGAAGCGGCATTTATCATGACAGACTAATTGCTCACTCTGAGGTAGATATTGTTCCATCTATTTGTGGACCCCATGTGACTACATAGTAATGACAGGTTTTTAAACAAACAATCCGAAGCTTATGTGTCCAAATAAGTGCTCCCAAGTAACTCGTCCCCTTAAGTTTGAATGCTGATTTCAGGGTCCCCGCCACAGCACTTAGAGCGTTTCAGGTGCATCTCTTTGGAAACTGCCTTCGCTGAGGCGAGTGGAGCGTCCTTTTGGTTATACCTCCTGGTGGCAAATGTTCACCAGTTAAAGTGCGTTATTTTGGGGTTGTTTTAAGTCAAAAATCATTTAAGCTGAATCCGTGATGAGTGATTAAACTGGGTAAAAGTAACCCAGAGAATGTAAGATAAATGCCAGGCACTAAGCTAAGTGTGTTTTGTGAATCATCTCACCTATTAAATTCTTACCACAAACCTACAAGGTGGATATTAGTGTCCCCACTTAATACTTCTTTAATAATCATAAAATTAGTACATGTTCACGGAAGGAAGTCTGGGAAATCTAGAAGAGTAGAAAGAAGCCAAACCTTGTTCAAGATCTCACTGCTCCAGTCTAACTACTAGTGACATGGCGATGCTTATCGGTTTCATCTTTCTTCCATGAGTGAATACATAAATATGCTCTCACCTCCACAAATAATCACATTGTGCATGACTTTATAATTTTTCTCTTACTACCATATTCTGAACAGCTTTTCATGTCACTAATTTTTTTCTACAAAGTCACCTGTACTCACTGGTTGGTATTCTCGTATGTGGATACGTCATAATCGACTCAAAGAATTCAAATATTTCAGTGGTTTGGATGCACCCTCTTCACAGATAAGTCTTTGTAGATTTCTATGATCATTTCCTTAAGTCAATTTCCTAGAAGTAGAATTACTGGATTCAAGGCATGCATATTTTTAAAGGGTGTTATAATTTCTCCAGTTTTTAGATAAGTAAATGAAAACTCAACTGCTTTCCAACGTCATAAACCCAGAATGTACCAAAGGTTGGATCTGACCCAGGTCTGTGACTCTAAATCCTGTAATTTCTTTTTCCACTCTAATAAATGAATTTTGATCAAAAATGGAAAATGTCAAGAAAAAAAAGAATGTCTGCATTTACAACTGAAACTATTCCTGAAAGACTTTTTCTTTTTAAGGAGTTTTAAAAATGCTTTAGATTTGCATTGTTTCCCTAATGATCTTTCAAAGGATCAAGCTCATTTCTGAATATATATTTTTGTTAAGTTCGTATTTAAAGCACTGTTACATTACTGTTACATTCTTAGATGTCAGTTCTGTCCTTTATGAATTTACAACACTATTATTATTCTGGCCTAAGCACTGGGCTGCTGGTTGAACTGCCAAAAAGCATAATCTGTCAGGCATTTAGGCAACCTAATTGGGACAATCTTGGTTACAATTCAGGCAAGCCACAGCCAGGTGGGGAGTCCACACCCACGTGTTTAGAATACCAAAGACTAATAGATAACCAGTCTTCTTTAAGTCTGGCTACATTCTGATAACAGGGAAGAAAAACATTTCCCACCCAAAGTTCTACTGGTTTGTTATAAACATATAGTCTGTTCTCCTGGAAGGATGAGTAGAGTGAGCAATACAAGAACAACCAGCTTTCTTCCTTGCGCATTTGTCATGGAATGTAGTTCAAAATGGATTAGAAAAAAAACAGACAGGTGGGGGAGGTGCACTAGAAGAGATGGGTGGGGATGTTGTGCTGAAACTGTATTTTTTATAGTTGAGTCTACAAACATTTCCAAATTGTACTTAATTCTTCGGCCCCAGGCACTTGTCCCTTTTGAAGGACCAAAAGGATTTTAAAGATAAGGAGATTTTAATGACAAGGCAGAGGAAGAAGTTGATTTAGTAATTCTGACTTGAGGCTTTCAAAGCTTTGTATAAGGATGCTTTCCACCTCTTTGGGATCTCCACCAGCTTTCTCCAGTGCTCGTTCATTGATTCAGTTATCTGATAAACAGCCCTGCTTTCTTCCCCCAATCATTTACCTCAACCTTAGTGTTTAACCAACATCTCCAATGTAACTTAACCAACAGAATTTTGTATTTTCGCCCAGATTATCCTCACCTGCTCATCCCCCACCACAACCTACTCCAACTTATTCTGTCAATAAATGGCACAACCATGCACCTAGATGCTCAAGCCATCTGAGTTACATTTATTCCCTTAACCCAACATCCTGTAGGTTTCACCTACAAAACACATCCCCATCTCACCCAATGATATTTCTCTCCATCTCCGTTGCTGTACCCATTGTAAGACTCAATGGAATGTCATCTAAAATTATTATTTCTATCTCCATCTCCTAATAATGCTTTCTCCACCCAAAAATCCAAGTGATCTTTTAAAACCTAAATCAAGCCAGTGGCCCAATTAAAATCCTCCAATGACTTTTTGTCACAGAAGGACTCCTTACCATGGTCTTCAAAGTCAAGTCCTTCCTACCTCTCTGCCCTCATCCTCTCCCCCTACCTCCTCTTGGCCCAGCCTGGCTCAGGCCTGGCTGTTTTTCCAGATGTAGCCTTGCCTCAGGCCTGAAATTGACTGTTCTTCCTGCCTGGAATACTCACCCTCTCAGACTGTCAAGAAGATGCTTTGCTTTTACCATCCAGAGCTCAACTCAAATATTATTTCCTCAGAAGGCTTCCCAAATTCCCTCCATAATACATTGCCCCATTCTGTTTTCTTTATATCAATCCTTACTAGTAGAAATCATCTTCTTTTCATCTCTGTAATTGCTTATTGTTCTTTCTCCCTCACTAAAATATGACGAGAGACTCCTAAAAGATGGACTTGTCAAACTTACTCAACATTCTGTAGCAGCTTATAAAGCAGTGCCTCACTTAGAGTAAGCACTCAGAAAGATGTGTCGAATGAAAGAATCAATAAATGACAGACATGGATGGACAGAACCCAATCTCCTACTAATGCCTTATTCTTCAAAAAAACAACTCTGATTTTTCTGAGATTCAGGCAATAACACCAGATCAGGTGAGATTCAACCACTAGATAATTTGCTCTGAGTTGTAAATTACATATTTTTAGTGGTCACATCAGTTCTGAGGCTGTTTTATTGCACTAATGTATTAGTGGCCTGAAAAAAATGAACAAAGCTTCCAAAATACATTTCTCTAGCAAGTCAGTGATGATAGAATCTGGCACATTGTATTTTATACAATTAATTCCTGTTGCCTTCTTGAATGTTATTTTGTTATTTTTTTCCTCTCCATTATTATTATTTTTTTTTTTTTAGGTTTTTTAAATTTTAATTCCAGTATAGTTAAGTTCAGTATACAGTGTTACTCTAGTTTAGGTACACTAATTTAGTGATTCAACAATTCTCTATATTACTCAGTGCTTATCAGGGTAAGTGTACTCCTAACCTCCATCACATATTTCACCCCCCCCCCCCCCACCAACCTCCCTTCTGGTAATCATCAGTTTGTTCTCTCTAGTTGAGTCTGTTCCTTGGTTTGCCCCTCTCTCTCTCTCCCCCCTCTCTCTCTCTCTTTTTTTTTTTTTTTTTTTTACTTGTTTGTTTTACTTCTTAAATTCCACATATGAGTGAAATCTTACGGGATTTGTCTTTCTCTGTCTTATTTTATTTAGCATAATGCTCACTAGCTCCATCCATGTTGTTGCAAATGGCAAGATTTCATTTTTTTTTTAGCTGAATAATCCATTTTCTGTGTGTGTGTGTATTTATACAAGGTATATAATACAATATACATACATTATACAACATATATGCAATAATATTCCAGTGTGTGTATGTCTGTGTGTGTGTATGTATATCTCTCACATCTTTCTCCATCTGTCAATGGACACTTGGACTGCTTTCTTAATTTAGCTATTGTAAATAATGCTGTAATAAGCATAGGGGTGCATGTACCTTTTCAAGTTCTTATTCTTGTATTCTTTGGGTGCTTTCTTGAATTTTAAACTAACTGTCTTTGCTTAAAGAATTCTGGATTTGAAAAGTAAATTCTTCTTAAGGTATATAACTATCATCTTAAATGAAAATGCATACATAATTGATAATATTTATATTATTCATTTTGTCATCCAGAAAAAGTATGCATCCAAAAAATAAACGTATGTATATTCAGTCACACATATAAATGCACAGACATAAGAACATATTTAAGCATTAATGAGTTTGCTGTATGTATGAAACTTTCTACAGTACATAATGCATAGATGGCAAAATAGGTCAAACAGTGGGAACCTCCACATCTTTGAAATCTTTATGAATACAATGCTGCTGTCCCCACATCACCTCTTGCCTAAGAGCTTTAAAATAGAGCCTTGTGAGGAATGTGAAGCAAAATAAAAAAATCCTAGTTCTTGTGTGGCAAATTAAAGCAGCACAGCAGTCTGGGGCTCTGGTGTCATATTCATTGGGACACATTCTTGTGGCTAAAATAGTGCTTCTATGTTGTCTGCTCTAAATGAAAAAGGATTTTCCATATGTGTTTTTATAATGAGTGTTAGGATTTGGTTACATATTTTATTCAAACTGTGAAAGCCAATGGTAGCAATTCAATATTCCAGCAATGATCTAAATGGCATGCTTACTTTCTTCCTAGAAACATTATGAGGGAACACTCTTTGAGCCACTCTGATGCCAGGCTTATTTTTCATTTTAGCATTTACCTTTCCCACGTGAGACACAGCTCCTTCCCTCTCCTCCCGTCATTTCAGTAAAGCTGTATCCATGTCAGATAACCAGAAAACTGGGCTGTTTAGAGGCAAGGGATAGAGAGGTATTGTGCAGGAGTAATTGTGGTGCCTCACATGTTCTCCGAGTTACTATGAGGGGATGAACATTCATTTCTCTGTAAGTCTCTAATAAAAATGTTAGCAACCATGGGACTCATCTTTCTCAGACTTACCTCCTCTCTCTCAGGTCATTTTGTTCTTTGAAAAAACTGACTTCTCTGGCCGAGTCTGTAGCAGATGTTGCTTTATTGTTTGCTAACATTATGCTAACATTACACTTACAAAACAGTCTGCAGAGCCTGGCTTCTGTCAACACAGTGTGCAGGTTACAGCACAAGCTGGGAGACTTTTCCCAGCTCTCATCAATGACTCCCTTTAGGCAAGTTGCTCAACGTCATCAATTTCCACATGTATAAATCGGGATCCCTGATAATATATAGCTGAAGTCTTTGGAGGAAAGGCCACCTTCCTTGTTTTTCAAACTTTCTCCTTACAGTCCTATGAAAAGTCTTCTGGCTTTCCAGACAAGAGAAAGAGCCATAATTTTTAAGTGATCTTCCCTTGCTTAGCTGGTCAAGCATTTTTAGACCCTTGTTTTTTAAACACATTTTTATCACTTAAGTATCCAACTGTCTCTTTTGAAATTTTTGAGTATTTTCCAAAACTTAAACGTATGTGTACTCAACAGATTATCAAAGTATAATTTCGGAGATAGAATATATTACCAATTTATTTTACTAGGAATATATAACTGTGCTACAAGAACCATACTTGTCAAACTGAGCAAAATGAATTGTTTCTTCTTTGTTTTAAGGCTAAGTAAGGTTCAAGTCAGCTGTCCTTAAGCTCAACCCAGTGCCAAGACAGTGGAGAGGTGACTACAGATAAAGCATAGGCTCCTGCCTTAAGGAAGCTATGATCCAGTAAGGGACTGGAACTTGGAAGAACTGTGGTATTCAGCCACAGTAAGGCGTACATTGAAATGCAAACTTGCTCTGAGCCAACCATTGAAACTAGTGACTGGCACGGACTTCAGGAAGACAATCACTTCTAAAGCGGGTCTCCAATGAAGAACTGAATTTCTACAGCAAAAGCAATGACTAAAGACAGAACCTCCAAAGAAGTACTGATTCTTGGTTTTAGGAATTCTGTCTTTTTGTCATAGCCGGCTATTTCTAAGTGTTAAATATTGCCATTGTTTTTGGTATACTACTCTAATTTCAAGTTATTGAAAATCCATAATACAAGTTCATTTGCATCATGAAACTATTACTGCAATTAAAATTTCAAATCAAACAGAAATCATTTATTTAGAAAGACTTTTGACCACATTCTCTCATCTTGGATGGGTCTGAAACCCATCCAAGATATTTTATTGTTGCCTTAATTTCCATTTCTGGGGATTATATTTATTTGTCTCTTGCATTTCCTTCCAGGATAGAAGTTAGGGGAAAACTAAATTGAATGATGGAGCATTAGTGTAAGAGAGAGAGGGGAACCTCAGGCCCAGTTCTATGCTTTCCTTCCCCATCCCCCCCACCTACACACCATCTTAATTTTCTCTTTTTCTCAGAGCTGGATTCTTCTCTTCATCAGAACCATTCCCTGCTGCTCTACCACTTCCCACCAGGATAATTTATGTTAGCCTGCATCTTCTCCCTCAGTCATACTGCCTTGGGAGAAGCCAGCATGAGGGGGAAATGTCAGGCCTGGAGACTGGTTGAACAGCATTTGATTAGAAAAAAATATAATCAGAACTCCCTGTTCTATAAGAGTACCATATGAACTAAATACCCAAATTTCCTATCTTTATTTCACTGTAGAATCACAATCATTATGAAAGAATTATTAATATGAATACTTGAGGCATTGACAGGATTTTGTGCTTGACCAAATATGCTTTGAGGTAGGAGATAAGACAACATTTGGGACATACATTGAGACTTTTAGGACACATTTTATACTAAAAAGTAATTCTCTGTTTATCTGAAATACAAATCTAACTGCAAATTCTGTATTTTTGTTTACTAAATCTGGCAACTCTAAATAGGCCATTCAATTTGGAAATTACAAGGTCTCTGTGATCTTTAAAAATCAGTTTCCAAGTGAGTTGAGGGGAAGCCAGATGACCAGAAAAGGAGTGAATGATTAAAAATAAAGAGAAACAAGTATCAAGCCCTTTTCCCAGAAATTGGATCTGGAATGAAAGAGAGACATGTGCTGCTATTTTATTTTTTACAGACTTTTTGGATATACCCAAAATGATAACAGGATTCAGTTAAGTAAATAAATCCATTTGGTTAAGACCAGATATCACAATCTCAATAGATTGTGCCAGAGAATGACAGAAAACAAATATCTGCCATTTTGCGTTTTAAAATAATGAACACACACATAAAATAACACAAATATATGTTATCATTTCTAATCCTTATGTTTGAATAAAAATTCTGAGTATTATAATTAATTTAATTTTACCTCTTTAAATATTAAACAGAAAATATTTCTTGCCTTGGTGAAAAAAAATTAAATAACAGACTATGTCAAAAGAAACTGAAAAGATAAGAGTCTGGAAGAAGATGTTTGCAACATACATGCATAGTCAAAACAAGCGTTTGTGTCCAGAAGTAACTACTGAAAACAGATAAGTAAAAGTCAACAACCCAATAAATAATAAAATGGGCATGCAAAATAAACAGACATTTAACTAAAGGAGAAACATATAACCAGAAGTTCAAACTTTTTAGAAACAAGGGAAAATAATACTAAGTCCATTATAAGATACCATTTCACACCCACTGAATTGGCAAGAATTTGAAAGTCTAACTATACCAAAGGTTGGAGAGGATATGGAACAATAGGAACCATGAGCCACTGTTGGTGGGTGTGTGAACTGATTTACTGATTTAGGAAAACAAACTGGCATTACCTTGCAAAGTTGCAAAAGTTCATATTCCATTAGTCAGTGATTCCACTTTTTATACCCTAGAGAAAATTTTGCTTGTGAACATCAAGATATAGAAAGACATAGATCTAGATAGATAGATAGATAGAGAGATCCGTCTTAAAAGCCTGGGAGTAAATAGATAACTTGTGGTATATTTATGCAACCAAATACAACAGAGAGAACTGATGAGCTACATGCATATGTCACAATTAAACTCTAAACAAATAAGCAAATCATAGAAAAAGGTATAAAATATTATACTTTTCCTATAAAGTTTTAAAAATTAGCACTTTTGTTAGGGATATGTGTATACTTATACCTTTTGCTTACAGTTTGATTATATATTTTTACAAACCTATATTATCTATATTTATATATTTACAGAATATATTTATGTATTGATATATATCATATTTTTATACTTACCTGAGGACTATAAGGAAAAGGATGGGAATGATAAACACAAAAGTCAAGAGAGTAGTTACCTCTGGAATGAGGCAGAAGGAGAAAAAAATTGTAGGGAGCCTCAAAAGGATTAGAAAAGTTTTCTTAAATTAGATGATAAACACAGGGGTAGAATGTTGAAATATTGAAGAGAAATCTACATAAATTCTCTATCAAATTCTCATCATTTTTTGCAGAAACTGAGTTTATTTGGGTAAAGATTGAAAATGTGTAACCCACACTATTTAGCCTTCTTATGTCAACATATGGTGAAAGATGTGTCAACCCTGCATGGGTTTAGAGCATTCTGAACATTATGCATATTCAGCAGAGCTGTGAACTTCTTGCATCAAACTAATCACTGGCCTTACAGCTCTGTTTTGTGTTTAAGATTGAGCCTTTTAGAAACCACCCCACCCAGAATGTTACACAGAATCTCCAAAACATGTTTTTCAAGTGCTCTGATAGCCAAAAATGATTTGGCATCATGACATATGATCCAGTGAACACTGGGTCCAGAAATAGTCTGTGATTTTAAAGACTCAGGTACAGGATTTCAGAAATGGTACAGTTTTTTCCCTTGGAATATATTTATAAATAGGTATAAAGGAGACAATCAAACCAAACCCTTTTTCATCTTTATTTCATGCCAAGTAGAGTCCATAAAATCTAGATCCTGGAACTTACCAAGGGCCAGTTAATGAAGATCTGACTGGCTTCCTTCCTACTGCTCTCTGCCAGTGCTACACTAGCTCAGTGAGGCTCTCTCCTACCCTCACCTCTGTTGCCATCACCAGGTGTTCCTGTCAACAAATTATTAGCAACAGTGTCAAGACTGGACAACTGTCAAAGGGCCAGCATATATCTCACTCACTGATTGGCTAAGATTCTAGACTTAAAGTGAATAAAAGACAATTCATTCTCTTTCAGAGGAAGGTAAGAGCTCTTCCTGTTCTGATATATATTACTTCAGGGATTTCTTTTTCTTTTTTTTTTTTTTAACCATTCCGGACGTTAGTCTTCAAAATAGAATTCGAAATAGAATTGTCTCATAGATACACATAGATATACTTGATTCTGACTGACTCTCACTAAGAAGAGCACATCAAATTAATATCGCATATCTATCACCACCATTTTGTTTCTTGTCCAGTGCTGTGTAAGGTGGAGGAGGAGACCATTCCCAAACTACTATGAAAAAGAATTAGAAACCAGTTTCAATAATTCAACTGCTGTCATTTAAACAGATTTTTTTTCTGACAATATTCAAAATCTCTCATATAATCTCAGCATCCACAGCAGGCTGCTGATTAGAATTCTTCCCCTACTTTTACAATGGTCATCTCTTTCTGATGCCAGTGGATCAGTGTCCTGTTATCACTTGCTTTCCTTTTCACACATTGCTTGGGTGTTTCAACTAGTGCTGTTTTCTGCAAAGCAAGTTTCATGGGCTTTGTGACAGCAATTCCCCATCTAGGACCAGTCTTAGTTCAAATCTGGGATTGTGGTTATATCTTGGTGGCTAAGGTAACTGAAATGTACCCTCTTAATAAACGAGGAAAAACAAAGCCCTTTGGTATGATTACTATAATAGCAGAAGTTTAAAGATGATACTTTGCAATACAAAAAGTTTTATGAAAGTTTTTATGTGATAGTGTTTAAACAGTCTAAAGCAAAAGTAAGGAAAAATGACAATAGTATAAAATCAAAACATAAATCTAGCATTTCTACAAGTATAGCTAAAACATCAAGAGCCAAAAAAGCTATGTAGGTCATATTTGTATGGTCACTGATGAATATGAAGCTCTCACCCTCTCTTTTCTAAGTTTTCCATTAGTTAAATGGGAACAGTAACTCCATTCACCTCCTGAGGAGGTTGGAAGGATTCATGAGGCAGTGCTTGTGAAGCACTCAAAGTCCTTTCAATGAAAGATCCTATGTAAACACAACCTTGTACTGTTCTATTCAACCATAACCACACTCTGCTTGTTGAAAACTCAACCTTTATACCCCAAAAAGGAGAAGTGTGCATTTCTAGTACTACACCATTTGTAGTTAGCTTCCTCTGAGAAATAGGATGACATAGACAGATAAAATTAAAAATATATTTTGAGGTGGATGATATCTCATTCAATTTTATTTCTTTATCTCTACAGATGGCCTACATAAATATTATTTTTAACACCAAAAGCTTATTTTTAATTAGCACTCTACTTTCACTGTCTCTAATTGTAGTGTTATGGGTAATATCGAATATCAATTAAGAGTGCTTTGGATAACATCACTATTATCTATCATTCGATGGAGAAGAGATTTAGTTAATAAAATGAAGCGAGGGTTCATGGGAAAAGAAAAGCTCTACTTTGATATGGGTGAAATTGCTGTACACAAAAGGAAACTAAAACCCATATCACTTCAGTTGTAGGATGGAAACAGGAGAGAAGGAAACTTATGGTTGGTTCCAGATTCCTGCCCCACAGCTGTGTTTTGAATTGCATCATGAATTTGATGTCACATCATCTGATTCTCTGGTCTCATGGTTCTCCTCTCCATCCTCAGGAATTCTGGACAGTTCTTGTCTATGTCTAAAAGGATATAGCCATTACTCTATGGGGCACTATTTTGTTCTTAGTTTCAGAAATATTTTTAAGGAAATTTCAAGGACCTTCTTCCAATGACAACTGAGAAACAGAATGTAAATATTATTTCATCAAAAAAAAAAAAAAAACTTTAGTGAAATAATGCCCTACATATGGAGCCCTCTGCCCGCAAATGTGAGAAGATGGAAAGATAAAAAGCATTCATGCAAATGTCAAACAAATTAGTAATTCACATTCAGTTGAATTGATTAATAATTTATGGAGCTCCAAGATGAAGAATTATGCTTGCTGCTTCAAGCAATATAAAGATGATTTAGATAAGCCTTGCCCTGAAGACTATTCCATCAGTGCAGGTGCAGGACAGGAAGGGAGGTAAAAAGGTAAAAGAAGCACACAATAGAGTCAAGAGGATAACAAGAAGTAGAAAATGCATTGGGATGACCAATGAAGACTTTGTATTTAAGTGAGGTATAAGGAAAATCTTCACAATGTGGTGTATGAAGTGGAGATTGAAATGCAGTTGGAGTTTTATAAAGGAAAGATAATAGAAGAAAGAAAAATTGAGACAAATGTAGGAAGGAGAAATTCTTTTTAAAATTATTTATTTATTTATTTGAGAGAGAGAGAGAGAGAGAGCACAAGCAGGGAAGGGGCAGAGAGAAAAGCAGACTCCCAACCGATCAGGGAGCCCAATGCAGGGCTCCAGCCTGGGACCCCTGGATCACAACCAAAGCCAAAGGCAGATATGATTAACTTATTGAGCCACTCAGGTGCCCCAGATGGAGAAATTTTTATGGTAGATTTGGAGGACAGCAATTAGTCAAGTTTACCTGGAGCATGGGACACTTGCACTGGAGTTGATGACAGATGAAAAGAGTGGAGGCTAAATTAGCACATGCCCTGAAGCTCATGATAAAGAATAAAAACCTATTAAGTGGATGATGGAGCCACCAAAGTTTTGGAACAGGAAAACAGCGTGATTCAAGATATGCTTAAGGATAAAGAGTTTGTTTACACTTGTATAGATTGATTATAAAAAGGGGAGCCCATGAGAGGAGAGACTAGTTAGAAAGCATTAGCAATAGGGATCCCTGGGTGGCGCAGCGGTTTGGCGCCTGCCTTTGGCCCAGGGCGCGATCCTGGAGACCCGGGATCGAATCCCACATCAGGCTCCCAGTGCATGGAGCCTGCTTCTCCCTCTGCCTATGTCTCTGCCTCTCTCTCTCTCTGTATGACTATCATAAATAAAAAAAAAAAAAAAAAAAAAAAAAAGAAAGCATTAGCAATATTCTAAGCAAGAAACAACAAGGCCTAACCCTGGGTGTAGCAGTCCACATGAAAAGGAGATGTCACAGATGGGGATTCCCCAGAAAACATACCAAGACCCTTAGATGTTTATACAGGGACTTCACTGAGGAATGCTCTCAGAAATATCTCGAAGGCAGCGAGGAAGTTAGCAGTGAACAGAGAGAAGTAAACTGAAATGCAGTCACAGCAGAGGACTAAACCAATCCCAGAATAGGCTCTAAAGCTAAATTAACCTTCAAAGATATCCAATTGAAGCAATGGGTCTGGGCCATGTACCCATCAAGTGGATTAGCCATTGGATGTAGGGGAAAGGAAAAAAAGTTTGCTGTAGTGAAATTTGCATGAATTGGCAGTTGATGTGATTGTAAGGTGAAGGAGAAAGGAAAGGTTAGAGACAAAGCCACCCAGGCAACACCTAGAAATGCAATGAAAGACCTGATTTAGTGGTGAAGGTGACAGCTTCAACTGGAAACAAACCAGCACATTCTTATTTTTGGTAAGACGGTCACTAGGATCATGGCTAGGAGGCTGTAGAGCCTACAGTTCATCATACTTGGGTTCATTCAGGTGTATTACTGAGAAAAGACAAAGATAACTTGAGTTCATATTAACAGCAAAAACGGCACTGGAGAGTACAAAAGGTCAGAGGAGGATTCCAGGTGGGCATAAAAAATTGAAAACAAAAATTAAATTATCTCTATTTGTAAATAATATGATGGAATCCCTGGGAAGCCATTCAGTGGTAGGACAAAACAATAAAATCCATAAGTATCAGGATACAAAATTAATACATAAAAATCAATGGCCTTCAAATATATAAACCATAACCAATCAGGGAATTTAATGCTTTTGCAAGAGCCACAAAAAGATAAAATAATTAGGAATAAATTTAACACAAGTAATAAACGGAAATGAAACTTACATGAGGAAGATTTTAAAACTTTAAATCCTGAAAGACATTAAGTGGACTTCAAAAAATGGAAACATTTCCCTTTCTCTTGAATAGGATGACTTAACATTACAAAGATATCAATCAGAATTTAATGCAATCCCAATAAAAATACCAGGAAGTCTTTGCTGGAGTTAGTCCTGTTGGTTCTAAAATTCATATTTTTAAAAAAGGCAATAACTAGGAAAATTCTGAAGAAAAAAGTGAAAGAAAAAGAGCCAGGTGGGGACAGGGGAGGACTTGCCTTACCAGATTAAAACACCAGAAAATCTCTATAATTTAAAAAAAAAAAAAAAAAAGTATACGATACTCTCATATGAATAGAGAGGCCATGGAATAGAACAAAATTAGTAGAACCAAATACATGCCTAGGGTAAGGTCACTGATCTTATTAAATGGTGTTAAGGAAAATGAACCTTATTTGGGAAAAGATAAGACTAGATCCATACATCAGCATAAACTTCAATTAGAGATTAAATCTAAAACATGAAATAGTTCAAGTAGTAGAGGAAAACATGGGTGAATATCTTTATAATCTGTTGTGGGGGAAACCTAATTAGGATTCAAATCCAGACATGAAAAATATACATTGATAAGCATATCTAAATAATTTTTTAAAAATAACTTGGCATGACAAAAAAATCATAAATAAAAATTTAAAACTAAAGATAAATTGAGCAAAAATATTTGAAACATGTATCACAAATAAAGATCTAATCTACCTAATATTATTAATGTCTGTAAAAACACCAGGAGAGAAACAACCCAAAATCTAATGTGAAAATGAGGAAAAGATAAATAGTTCACACACTCACACAAAGATATGAAAGAACACAAACATATGTAAAGATGTTCAACTTTACTCACAGTGAAAGAAATACAAGTCAATACTACGCTCACTATATGCTGAGATATTTTCTTACCTATCAGATTGGCACAAATTCAAAGCTTGCCAATACATTCCCTCACATCTTGCTTTTAAGAATGCAAGATAGTACAAACTCTATGAGGCAGAATTTAGCATTATCTAACAAAGCCACATATACATCTTCCCTTTGATCCAACAATTCCATTTCTAGGAATCTACCCCAAAGACATGTCTACACAAATCCAAAACACCATATGCACAAGGTTATTCACTGTGAAAATATTTGTATTATCAAAATACTGGAAACAACCTAAATGCCCATCTCTAAGAGATAAGGGAATAAGCTATGTAATAGCCACACAGTAGAGTACTAAACAGCTGCAAAAAAAAAGTAAATTTAAAAAGTGAGGAAGGGATCCCTGGGTGGCGCAGCAGTTTAGCGCCTGCCTTTGGCCCGGGGTGCGATCCTGGAGACCCGGGATCAAATCCCACGTCGGGTTCCCGGTGCATGGAGCCTGCTTCTCCCTCTGCCTGTGTCTCTGCCTCTCTCTCTCTCTCACTGTGTGCCTATCATAAATAAATAAAATAAAATAAATTAAAAAAAAAAAAAAAGAACTGCAAGTTTAAAAAAAAAAAAGTGAGGAAAATCGCCATGAATTGCTTTGGAGTGATATCTAGAACATATTTTTAAGTGCAGAAATAAAGTTGCAAAGAGAATATATAGTATGCTACATTTGATGTAAGAAAGATAAACCCAAAATTAATTAAAATAATTATTTGTAGTTGGGCAGAAAGAGAGTGGCAGGTATAGAGATGGAAATGAGACTTCACTCTGTATATCTTTTTTTCTTTTCACAAGTTTTTACTTTTGAACCATGTAGATGTTTTATTTATCCAGAAAATAAAATTTAATTTGAAAATGATCAAAGAAAAGCAAACCCTAAGGTTGAACATAGATCAGTATCAAATTGATAATAAAATTAAGTAGTTTTTGAAAATAGTAACCCAGCCCATATGTACCCTCTTTGTGAAGTAGTTCTCAACCGAGGGGAATCTTGCCCCCAGGGGATATTTGATGATGTATATAGATATTTATTATCAAAACTGGGGTTTGAGAAGGGAGAACTGACACTATCTAGAGGCTAGGAATAGTGTTAAACACCCCACTACGCACAGGACAGCGCCCCAGAACAAATCATTTCTCAGCTCAAAATGTCAAGAGTGTCCAGGTTGAGAAACGGTATTTTAGTAGGAGACAGTCAAAGAACCAAAACACAAAAAACCATGAAGAAATTTTGAACCTTCCTATAGGTTTGTTGTTGGGAGGAGCGCTGGTTTAATAATTCTGAAAAACTTTGGTGATGAAGAGAAAGAACCAGTGTATCGATATTGTTGTGAACCAAGGTTCTCATTGTAGTAGAAAGAAGATACAAATATGGAGTGTTGGAAGTAGAGAAACCCTGTGATTGTCCAGTATGAATTCCTGATTTAATCAAAAGGCGGGGGGGCGGGGCAGGCAGATGATCTCCTAGCTTTTCTCACAGAAAGGGCCTTAGGTAATGACATCCCATTGCAATAAACACACTTGACACCCAGGTCACAGTCTCAAAAGCCCATCATTCACAGGAGAAGGGGTTCCTTAGAGAAGCCACACAAGGTGAGCCTGAATATCTGAGTGGGCCATGGACACTGAGCACAGTGTGCTCAGAGACAAGCGAGGAAATAGTAAAAAGACACAGGAACTATCTTGGAGCTCACATAGGTCAAATTTGGAACAATGTGAACCTGAGAAAGAATAACAGTGATAATAGATTATAATACAGTGAATCAAAAGAGAAACCATGAGTCCATAATGTTAACTCAGAAAAATGGGGGAGTAATGAAAACTCTTTTTTCACAGAAAAGTATCAACAGAAGATACATTCACATTAGAAAATCACCATCTTGTAACCAGCAATGTTACTTGCAGGACCCTCCCACACCCTGCCCTGCTGCAGGCAGCATAATACAGGATAATTGGCTCTGGGTCAGGCAGCTTTTGGTACCCATCCCCAAAGAAGAAATAACCAAAAGAATTTTAAAAGACTAAAGGAACATGAAGTATTATGCATGATTTGTCATTGCTTCTTGGAGTTTTAAAAATAGTTTTAAAGAACATCATTGGAACAAGAGGCAATTTGTATATGGATAAATTGTTAAATACTATTATTTTCTTTAATAGTAAATGTATTTCTTACAATAATATATTGTGATTATGTAGAAAAGTATTCTTGTTCTAAGGAAACACACACTGAAGTATTTAAGGAAAGGAGCACCTGGCTGACTCATTGGTAGAGCATTCAACTCCTGATTTTGGGGTTGTGAGTTTGAGCCCTATATTGGGTATAGAGCCTGCTTAAACAAAGATGAAATATTTAAGGATGAACTGTTATGATGTCTGCAACTTGCTTTCAAGTTCCAAGAAAGGACAAAGACAGAAAGAGAAAGTAAATGTGGCAAAATTTTAACAACTGGTGCATCTATGTAAGGGATTTACTCTATCAACTTTTCTACAAATTTGAAGTGGTTCATTTTTAAAAAGTGATGGAAAAAAGACTTGTTTGAATCCATCAGTTGATCGAGAATCAATACACTATTTGCAAACTGGTAAAGGGAAGAAATCAAGCATTTATTCTGCTTTCCCTAGAAGAACTGTAACTCAGCATAAACAAATCATTAATTACGGAAGTTTCTCTACATGGAAGCCTTCTGTATAATAAATGAAGTAAAGTAGCACCATTGGCAACCCCTAATGAATTAATGAATCTAGGCATAATTATCAATGACTGCCAACATGCTGAAAGGAGAATTATCAGAAAGTGTGTACCTCCTGCAAGAAATAGACACGACTACACCTATGAAGTAGTGCTGCCAAAATAAAAAACAAAAAAAAAACCCTAAATCAAATCGACCAAGTTTCTAGATCTATTGATACATAGGAAAAACAAGGGGCAGAAGAAAAAAGTAAACATCACCATAGAAGCAATCCGCCACATGAGGAAAAGATTCCTGAGAAAGCTCCAGAACAGAAAACTCAGTTCTTTCCCAAATTGTGGAAAAGGAGAACTATAGATTATCAGAAACTTAAATGACATAGCAACCTATTGCAATTTATGGACTTTAATTTAGACTTCTAATTCATACAAATTTATGGAGGGGGAGGGAATATGAGAAACAATTGGAAAATGTAAACATTGCTGGGATATTCAGTGACGCTAAGGAATGATTTTTATTTTGGGA
Organism: Vulpes lagopus; assembly: GCF_018345385.1. Taxonomy (NCBI): domain Eukaryota; kingdom Metazoa; phylum Chordata; class Mammalia; order Carnivora; family Canidae; genus Vulpes; species Vulpes lagopus. The sequence continues at coordinate 88,712,787 of NC_054825.1, read as the reverse complement.
TATGATAATGGTATTTTGGTTGTTTTTATAGGGTTATTATCTCTTGGAGATCTACCCGGAAATATTTATGGAGGAAATAATATAATATGCTGGGAATTTAACTTCATAATAATGCAGAAAGATGTGTAGATGGAACAAGAGAGCCTATGAATTGGTATTTGTTGAAGATATGTAAAGAATACATAGATATTTATTTAATTTTGAAAACAGCTAGGTATTTGAATTTTTCTTAAATAAAACATTAATTGAAAGAACAAAACAAAGACAGCCTTGAAGAAAAAAAGCAGGAGACAGGTGCTCTGCAGTCAATGAACTTCTACAATGGATCATCTCCTATTAAAGCCTAGTCTATAGTATCACATTTAATCCTCATAAAGTCATCCCATTACACAGGTGGGTACTGCAGAGATTAAACGGATCTCCCAGATTCAAATCTCAGTTCTGCCCCCATCCATTGCCTCCACTTCATCTCTACAATGGGAATGACGATAATATTATCTATCCCGTAAGGATGTAGGGAAGGTTAAACAATGAATTATTTTAAGTAAAGTGCTTAGGACACTCCCTGGTGCATACTGACACAATTTAAATTATGCTTATTATTAAAGAGTGATAGAACTAGCCAAACCAGAGCCCATTATCCCCATGATGCTGCCCTGAGGATGGCGTGTGTGTGTGTGTATGTGTGTGTGTATCAGTTTTTTTAGTACTCTCTGCCAAAGCCACTTTGTCCACCCTGTTGGGCACACCCTAGATTGTGTTCAAATAGCAGCAGCAGAGTTTCAAATATGCCATGAAAGAAATATAGGTGTTAATAAAATCCTCTACAGTAACTTAGGCAAATACTCATTCATTCGTTCATTCAATACTAAGACTGGCTCAGCAATAGATTCTAGGGATTTAATAATTAAAGTAGATACAGCTGCTGTCCTTACAAATCTACTAACCAGGGACCATGCTTGAAGTTCCACAATCCAGCTGATGAGGAGGCAAAGGATGCCAAGTAAAGCAGAATGGGGGGCTAAGTGGAGAGATCGGTCCTCTGAGGTCAACCCAGTAATGGCCACCATGCAGTATGTCTAGGATCTAGCCAATTCAAGTATGGTTCTGGAATTCACCAGCACTAGTTAGGTTGAAACCAAGCAGCAGATCCCAGCTGTGGTGACTTCAGGTGATCGTCAAGTGTATAGATGCCAGTTGGGAGCAAAAGAGTTTTCCTGAATTCTGTCCATCCATGTAAGAATTTTCTTAAACAGTTGAGGGATGAAGGGGAAGATTCTAATCCCAGGAAGGGTAATTGGCTAGAATAAAAAAAAGATATTTGAGTTTAATCACGCCAGCAGTGTCCTAGTCCTGAGGGGTCTGTGGTCACAGCCAGGAAAAGCAGGAAAACTATGGCATTATCAAGTTCAGAACCAGGTTCTGAGGCCCAGGACATGAAGGATGGGAGCAGGGAGTCCTGGGCCACAGCAGCTGTTTGAGCCCTCAGTGTGGCTCTTTATATTCCGCTTGCTCTCCAGAGCCAGACCCTGAGACTAGAATTCATGTACAGGTGACTTATTAAGAAGTTCTCTTAAGAGAAACCAAGAAGACAAAGGAGGAAGCAGGAACAGGCAAGAAAAAGAACTTTTTTTTTCAGCAGCCAAACAAGGGTACAGTTTCAGGCACAGTCCCAGAGTGTAGTGTCAGCTGGCTCCTACACAACTCCGGGAGTCTATGTTTTGCCTCAGAGTTTCTCCCAACCAGAGGTAAGAGAGCTAGGCTCTTCTGCTCCTACACCATACTCTCACTGAGCGCTGCCCCTGAGGAACCTAAGCCCCCAGGCATTTGTAGCTCTTTAAACTTGTGGCCAAAGTGGTTCAGATGGTCCCAGGGCTGGACTCTGAAGACAGTCTCATGTGTGGTCTTGATAATGCAAAATAACACAGAAGTCAGGAGAGGACACAGGCTATTAGAAAGGTCCTAAAGAGCCCTGGGCCAAATACCAATAATGGCTACCTCATGCCTATGCTCAAGATTCTGGGTTTAATTGACAGTAAAGAATAGTTTGAGAGGGCCTAGCCATTGTGAGCATGCTATAGATCATTACTGTGCACCTCACAAATTACTTCCTGCTTCCAAGTACAATAGAGCCAAGCTGCTGGCAGATAGGGACTTTGAGAGTTGATTCAGATATGGGTAACACTGGGCCAATCGGCGTTAAGTATGAGCGCTCCCCTACACCTGCTGCTTGCAGTGGTCACACAGAGAGCTCTGCAGCCTTCAGAGCCCCTGAGAGCCCAGTCTGACAGGCTCGCTGTCCCTTACCAATATTCTCAACCAGTAAGTGGGATTTGGAATCACATCCATTGGGTGAAATGCCAGGAAGTTTACAGAAGCCTACACATCTTCATAGAATTGGCATAAAGTTTTTGTAAATTTGTAAATCCCAAAGTCAGTAAGAAAAAAGCCGGTTGGCTTATTCAGTCACTATTCTTACTGTGTCTCTTAGATATTTACTTTGTGTTTGGACCTATGTCATGGGTGCTGGATGATCCCAGGCCCTGTTCCTGAGACACTCAGATCTCTCCTCATTTCTTTCAGCTCCATCCCTTGAAGTTGGATACTGTTCCTGACCTTCAATTCTTCATATTATATCAGAGGTCCCTCCAATTAGGCCCATGGAACTTTGACCTAAGAAATGATAGTAATCTGTGATAGCAGAAGAATGAGAATGTGCTGGTTTATGTGTATTTGTTAAGGGGTAGGGAGCAGGAGGTGGTGGTATTCGGGAAGGCAAAGGAGAAAAGATTGTCTACTCTAAGAATTATCAACCAGAGTAGAGCCATAGCTGGGCAATAATACCTCGGGAGGGCACAGGCTGAAGGGGAGAAGGGACTCCCAACAACTGAAATGGTGGAGGCCCAAAGTTGTACTCATGATGACATTAAGGCCAAACCAGAGAGGATAGAGTCAAAAGGGTAAAAACACTGCTCAAAAAGCATCCCTCCTGGGGCACCTGGGTGGCTCGGTGGTTGAGTGTCGTGGTCCTGAGGTCCTGGGATGAAGTTCCACATCGGGCTTCCCACAGGGAGCCTGCTTCTCTCTCTACCTATGTCTCTGCCTCTCTCTCTGTGTCTCTCAAGAATAAATAAGTAAAATCTTTAAAAAAAAAAAAAAGAAAAAGAAAAGAAAAGAAAGAAAAGAAAAGAAAAGAAAAGAAAAGAAAAGAAAAGAAAAGAAAAGAAAAGAAAAGAAAAGAAAAAAGCATCCCTCCATAGCCTTATCAGTTTTTGTTGCCTATAGCCAGGGAAATGCAGTACTGTTTTTTTTTTTTACCTTAAAAATTCAGAAATTTATAAGTAATAGCTTCTACCCCTACTCAACATTGATCACGAAAGACTCTAAGTTGTTGACTCGTTCACCAGTGACTGGCAATGACATCATCTACTCTACCTGTACTACCAATATTCCAGTTTGAATCACTGTGGTAAGTAATGCTACTTCTTGGAAAGATTATGGTCATTCCAACAAATGCAAGTTATTCTTACCAGTTTTTAATAGACTCACTGTTCCAGAAGAATGTTCGATAAATCACTTATAGCTATCCTTTGTCCTCTGGGCTGGTAAGTAATCAAATTATTTAAGGCAAGACTACATACATTATGGATCTCCTGATGGATGTGTGTGATAGTACCAATGACAGAGTCTAGTAAAAAACAAAAACAAAAACAAAAAAACCCTTAATTTGACCAAATGTCTATATCTATCACTTTATAGAAAATGCAAGTTCAAAGTAACATGTTAACTTATGTTCTTGAAATTACGCCTACTGTATCTGTAGAGTGGAAATCCTATGTAATGGTGTGCGAGTGTGCATCTCTTCCCACTCCACTTCCTGTGATCTCATGCTGAGAGCTTAAAATTGGCCCTGGTAGTGATATCTACACCACAGAAAATGAGAAGTGCTACAAACTAGGGTTTTCATTTCCTGAGAGGCCATTGTTAACCATTGACTAATACACCACAGCCTTAGCCAATTCCCAAAAATGCTCATTGCCAACAACAACCAACATAAAGAAAAGAATGGCAGAGGGCAAGTCAGGGAGGGATGTAGCAGGGGTCTTAACTGACTCCAGTTGGAATATCTTGCTTTCCAACTTTACAAAGACACAGGGCCACTGCTAGAACCCATCCCAGAACTACAGAGTCAGCAGCCCCAAAGCATAACCTTCATTAGTTTCTTGATCTAGTTAGCAGATTCTATCAAGTCATTCAAATTGTGGTCAAATGTCACTTCATTAGAAAGTTTCCTCCAACCATGGGTGCTGACCACCCTCTGTATCATTCTCTACCCCTAATACTGTTCTATATTCCTTCATAACACTTGCCATTCCCTAGCATGACATTACCTATTCATAATGAACTTAAGCTTTAAGAACATTCTGTCCTGCTTTGTTCCACGTAGGATCCCAGGACTAGTAGCACAGTGTCTGGTAGGTTCTCAACAAACGAGATGCATGGAAGGATATCTAAATTATTGTTGAACATGGAAAGAAAAACACATTGTAGAGAGATACACAGTCAATCCTCATTATTTACAGATTCTGTGTTTGTGAATGTGCCTATCCATAAAATGTATTTGTAACCCAAAAAAATCAATGCTCACAGCACATTGGCAGTCATTCACAGATATGCACAGAGCAGTGAAAATTTTGAGTCATGGAATGCACATGTTTCCAGCTGAGGTTGAACAAGGTGTTGTTCTATCTTCTTATTTCAGCTCTCATCTTAAAAACATTTGTCCTTTTTATGGTCTATTTAGTGCTACTTTTTTTTTTTTCATTTGATTTTCCTGGTTTTTTTTAAAAAAAAAGGTTTATTTATTTGAGAGGGAGAGAGAGAGTACAAGCTGGGAGCGAGGGCAGAGGGGCAGAGAGAGAGGGAGAAGTAGACTCCCCACTAAGCAGGGAGTTCAACATGAGGCTCAATCTCAGGACCCGGAGATCATGACCTGAACCAAAGGCAGATGCTTAACAGACCAAGCCACCCAGGCACCCCTGACTTTGCTGTTTAAAATGCCCCCAAAGTAGTGTTTAAGTGCTGTCTGTGGTTCTTAAGCATAAGAAGTCTATAATGTACCTTATATAGAAAATGTGTGTGTTAAATGAGCTTCATTTGGACCTGAGTTATAGTGTGGTTGGTCATGAGTTCAATATTAATGAGTTAATATATACATTGAATATGGTGTCTTTAGACAGAAATCCATACAAAACAAGGGTTTTTTTTTAATTGATCAGTTGATGAAAATGTTGTGACTAGAGGCTCACAGGAACCTAACTCTGAATTTCCCTAGGAGCAATGGTTTAGTATTCACTAATTTAGTGTTTAGAGCAACTTTATAGAATATAACTATTGCAAATGATGAAAATTGACTGTATATAGCATATTCCATTTGTTTTAAGAAAGTATTACAGATAGCTAGATGATTGATTGAAAGCTAGATGGATGGATGGATAAACAGATATAAAGGTAAACTTGCAAAGACATAGAAAAATATCTGGAAGCATATATGCCAAACTGTTAGCTCTGGAGAGTGGGATTAAGGGAATATAAAAAGAGTTTTGCTTTGTGTCCTGTATTATACTTTTGTATTTTTGAATTGTTTTCAACAAGTAATTATAATTTTGCTAATTTTTCAAACCAATATTTTCTAACAAACTAAAACAACAAATTCTTGGGGCTGGATGGTTCAGTGATTAAGTATCCGACTCTTGATTTGGTTCAGGTCATGATCTCAGGGTCCTGTGAGCGATCCCCTTGCCAACTCTACACTGGGCATGGAGCCTGCTTAAGATTCTCTCTCCCACTCCTCCTGCCCCCCCACCAACCTCTCTACCTCTAAAAAAACAAAAAAAAAAAAAAAAAAAAACACAATAAATTCTTCTTTAAAAACACTCATAAATTCGGGCAGCCCGGGTGGCTCAGCAGTTTAGCGCCGCCTTCAGCCCAGGTCGTGATCCTGGAGACCCGGGATCAAGTCCCATGTCAGGCTCCCTGCATGGAGCCTGCTTCTCACTCTGCCTGTGTCTCTGCCTGCCTCTCTCTCTCTCTCTCTCTCTCTCTATGTCTCTCATGAATAAATAAATAAAATATAAAAAATAATTTTAAAAAAAACACTCATAAATTCAAGCAAGAACTAGGTAAAAGCTCACGTAATCTTAGGACATTTTCATTTGAAAAGGAATATGAACAAGAAAGTGCAGAAAATAACAACAGATCAGATAAGTGATAGAAGAGGTAAAACAGTATAAGAAAATATCAACATTTCTTCACCAAATTGGTAAATAAGTAAGTGCATAAATAAATAACAAATATGTGAGAGAATGAAGCTGCCTTTAAGCCAGTAATGATGAGAATGAAAAAAACATGTACAAAAAAAGGAGGGTCGTCAAGTATGACGTTACTCACATCATCAAAGAAGAAGCAAGTCAAAAAAACTAAAACAAAACACAAAATCTTAAAGCAAACAGAATTCATAATATAGTGAAAATAAATAGGCCCGGAGCAAAGAAATCTTTCCAGACTTGACTCTTCTCCACATTCTACATTTAAGCAGCTAGAATATTTTTAAAGTAGCATCCATTCAACCTTTACAAAAATATTGAGCTTCTAATAAGAAATTGCTTTTTATTTTCTCCGAAGATGGAATACAGCATTCATGTTGGCTTATTCTCTATAAGAGCAGATCATTTTTCATACAGTATTGGACACTAAGCAAAGATAGGAGTGCTGCTAATTTATTCCAGGCATAAGAGACTCTGCACATGCTCAGGTAGATGGAGAAATAGGATTTCGTGTCCATTCCTAGCATGATGCCTGTGGGGTAAAGGGTATTCTCAGAGTTGGAATCATTCTTGTTTCATGAACAGAAACTCATGAAGCAAGAAAAATCTGAGTGATGTTCTCCCTCTCTTCTTCACAGACAATAGCAACACAGAACAGCCCCAGGTGGACTTAGAATCAGCGAAAGGACTTTTTGGCCAGAACCACCCTCTTCCCATAATTTGCCAAAATGACCAACACAAAGAGGAAGAGAAGAGGTATATGCTCTCTGGCTCTTCTAGAAAACATGGAGTTGTTCCTTTGGCCACATCTATGAGAATATACAAGAAAGGTGATATTGTAAGCCTCAAGGGAATGGGCAACATTTAAGAAGGAATGCCCCACAAATGTTACCATGTCAGACCTGGAAGAGTCTGCAGTGTTACCCAGTATGCTTGTTGGCATTGTTGTAAACAAACAAGGTAAGGGCAAGATCCTTCCCAAGAGAACGAATGTAATTATAGAGCGTATGAAGCACTCAAAGAGCCTGAGATAGCTTCCGGAAGCGCATGAAGGAAAACGATCAGAAAAAGAAGGAAGCCAAAAAGAAAGGTATTTGGATTCAACTGAAATGCTAGCCTGCCCCACCAAGAGAAGCATGCTTTATGAGAACCAATGGAAAGGAGCCTGAGCTGCTGGAACTCATTCCCCATGAATTCATGGCATGATCAATGTAAAAATGAATAAATAACCTCAAGATGTAAAACAAAATCAGCAAAAGGTTAACACCATCCTCCCCAGCTCCTCACCCCTTAAGCCCCTTCCTACCACCATCCCCATAAGCTCCTTATTCTATGGGGGTTCCTGGAAGATGTCACTTTTATAAAGAATTCTGTGGATTAAACATTTGGACTGATAGATTCCTAATTAACCCAAGTGTAAGAAAATCTAGACCACTGGAAGAGCCATCTTGGAGCTTCTGCCCTGGAAGGTAAGAGAAGTTGAAGAGCTAAATCTCCAATGAGAAGCTGCTGTGGTTCAAGGGTATCACTCAGGAGATGCCCTTGTATGATGCTAGGTCAATGCTTTTACCACCATAGACTGGACTGGCATACTTTGCAATCACCCACCAAAAAAAGCCATACAGCTACAATTGCCCTCTGAGGTCAAATATTGTATAATATGTTACAGAAGAGAAACTAAGAATCTTGAAATGTGAGGGTTTCCCAAAAGAGCCACAGGTAGCATGAATACATGCCTGGTTAATGAGCATGAAATTGTACTATATTTCTTTCCTAAGTACATTTGTTTCCTTAAACAGGCAAAATTTCTTTAATTAAAAAAAAAAGTTTCCAGGGCATTTATTGATCTTTCATCATGAACATTTATATTAATGGTTGAGAATAAAATGTGAGCATTTAAGGAGAGAAAAAAAAAATCACTATGCAAGATAATCTTACGCCAAGCCTGGAGCCAAGCTAATTGAATTTTAAGTACGGTAGTGAGTTCCTCCTTCTTCACACCGCTAATATATTTCACTGAATACAGAAATAATTTTTCACTGTATATTTTAAAAACACATAAATAGACAACATTATGGCTCACAGATAGACTAAGGAAAGGCTGCTCCTGGGGTTTTTGTTCTCCATCTTTCTTTATAAGTCTGCAAAAAAGGAAAAAAAAGATGGACCTTTTATCAGAACCTGACCTTGACCATCTTTAGGGGAGAAAAAAAATGAGGAAACCTTCTAGAAGGCATCGCTAATACTCAGTAAAACAAATACATTTCAAGAGCTCAGAGTTAACTTCATCTAATGAGCCGATAATGAAAAAAAATTTTTTCTAGGACTATTTGCCTGAGGGATTTAAGGCTTTGTTATTGTAAAATAAGAAATTCTAGACTCTGAGAAAGGCCACTTGGCTCAGCATGGCTGATAAATTCAAATTGCCTGATTCCAGCTCTCTATAGTTTCTCAATTTACAAATTCATCTATTTATCTTATTTGGAAAAATAAAATGATGCTTCTAGCTTCTCTAGAGTTGTTTTGGCAACTGCTTGTTGGTGCCATTTATCCTCCAGGTGAGAGCATTTTTGACAGTACCATCTTTTTTCTCCTACTGTCCTATTTGCATGAGGTCAGATTGGCCTCTATACTGTGAGCATGAAGAGCTTAATTGGAACAATATTATTATCCTTCACAATTTACAGAAATATATTTGGCCTCTGCAAAGTGTCATTTTCCTCAGAGAGAATAAGCTGCTTCCTTATTAAGCCCTTTGGAAAAACAGAAATAGTTCTTCTGAATCCTTTGGTGTTGGCAAGGCATTCCATCGCGTTGCTCTTAAAGCAAAAGAACACAATGGTCTTGAAATTTTATTCTAAATCATCCACAAGTGAAAATCTGAAGTCATAGAGTCCATCTTAATGAACTGGTATGTTTCAGAGGGAGAATCCCATTGAACCCACACAGGAAGGGATGTGGTTTATAAGCAGGCAGGATCTCCCCCCTTACGTGATCTCCTGGGTGAATCTATGTTGTCCCTTTGTGGTTTTTTTTGTTTTTTTTTTGTTTTTTATATGTTGTCCCTTTGTAAACCCAGTTTCACCCATTCCTATAACTTCAGCTCCCTTGTATACAACGATGGCACCAATTCTAGGCAGCCACATGTCTTGATTCTCTTTCCCTCAAAATTTTGGCCAGAAAGACTATAAGTAGAAATTCCACCTTCTCAAGACCAAAATTAAGGAGACCATTTGCTTTCTTAATTCTTTCTATGATTCCACTCTTCAGATTTTTCTCAATGATGTTCACATCTATTACTTCACTTCAACATCAGCACTCATCATTGTGCACCCAATTACTGTGCCTGCCTCAGTTTCCCCTTAATGATATTACCTTTCTCTTAGTCTTTTGGTCATCAGATCATCTAACTGTTTTTCACTGCCTCTTCTCTTGTCTTCTAGGTATATTATCTTGTTAACTCTTCCTCTATGATACCTCTTTGTCTTCCCCTTCCCCTGTGCTTCTGCAGCCACTGCCCAGCTGCTCATATCCTCTTACTGGAAAATCCCAATTTGTGGTATTCAATTTACCTGCATCCAAATCCCCAGCATCCCATCCTTTTTCAGCCCATCGTACTCTGTGCAGCCATCTCTCTCTTCCCAAAATTCCATGTTCAGAATTTTGTCCTCTGGTCTCATCTTTTCCAGGCGCCTCCAGCCATGTTCAATAATCTACATTGAAACAACAGCAGTTGTCATCGATGAGCAGAGTACCTGCAACGATCTTACTAGGTGCCACGCACATTGCTTTATGTACATTATATTTAGTCCTCTCTACACCCTGAAGAGTTAAGACTTGTTATTCCCATTTTTATCGTAGAGAATACCGAGCCTTAAGATGGATAAGCAACTCTTCCAGTTAATAACTAGCACTGAATGAGAATGCTCATCAGTTTGCCTTCCAAACCCATGCTTTTCAGTGATTATGAAGGTCTTCGATTGCCTAACGGATCTCTCTGAACTCTTGCAGCCAGCAACTTTAACAGCCTCACAACCTGACCCACCTGATCCACTACATCACTGCAAACCTTACGCTCCAAAGGATGGTGATTAAGGTCACACACTCTAGAAGCAGCTTGCCTGGGTTCAGGTCTTGGCACCATGGCTCACCAATTTGGCAGGTCCAGGCAAGCTACCCTGCCTCTCTGCACCTTCACTTTCTTGTAAATTTTGATTATGGCACTCGTCTCAGAGAAATGTGAGATTCGATAAGACGGTGCCTCTCTTTAGATGATCCCATCTGTTTCCCCTGCCAAGAATGAGCTTCCCTTCCTTTCAACTTATGAAGATGCAACACAAACTCAACACTAACTCCGAGGAATTAATTTCATTTTCATAATATTTCCTGTAGCTAAGGTTCCTTCATCGCATTTAGAGAGTCTTACAAACGTATTTAGAATATATCACATTATCTTGCTCTGGATCAGTTATTACCTTGTGTTGTTCTTTCATTCTTTCTGATACAGTGTTTTCCTCTTCCCAAAATGATTATAAATTTCAAAAGATGCAGACATTATCTCCTGTACGCCCCACAATAAGAAGTTAATACACTGCTGAGCACAAGATGCTTTGCCCCAAGCTGAGAGCCTCCGGTTTACATTTCATAAATTATTATTTACTAACCATAGTATCATTCACATTTTACTCTTTCTTCTTCTTGTTGTGGTCAAATTCCTCTTCTAAGATTCTAATCATCTCTAGCCTCGATCCTAATATCCCAACCCCACTGCCTTATGAATTCGCTTCCTCATTCAGGACCAGTAACGGGGGCTGAGAGAGGAGTAGGTGAGAGGACATGGAGCAAGATTAATCCTGAGAGGCAGGCAGAGCCCATCTGTTTCCCTCGTCCTATTTTAAGACAGAGCGTAGTAGCCAAAAGCACTCGTTCTGGAGCTGGGCCACTGCGGTCTGAATCCTGGCTATGTAAATATGGGCTGATGATTCCTCCTCTGGACCTTGGTTCCCTGACCTATAAGATAAGAAACATGAAGTTGGTGTGACTGTCTGATTCCCTAGGAAGCAGATTCTGAGGTAGACATTTCTCTAGGGAGTTCTCTCAGGAGAAACATCAGAAAGGCAGGGAGGGAAGCCAGTTGAGGAGAGGGTGAAGGGGAGAGGTGATCCTCCAGAGAGCTCTGAGGCTAGAATGAATGGCCCTGCAGACATATCCTGAATTGAGGCAAATCAACCAGACCTTTGCACCCTCAAAATGACCAATCATTGGATGCATTGGAAAGGTATACAACCTTGGGCAAGGCAGCATCTGCCAAGGGCAATTTCCAGGGAAGGGTTTAGCTAAAAGCTGTCAGTAGACAACCCCTCAGGAAATGAGAGAACAGATGTCTTGTCCTAGAGGAGAGATCTCCTGGACACACCACAGCATCCACTACAGTTGGTATAAAGATTAAATGAATTAATAATTTGTAAATCACTTAGAATGGCATTCGACACATTTTAGCCCAGCATAAGTGTTAGCTGTTATATCAGTTCCATTGCCTACAAGGTCTCTTTGCTTTATCTAAAGATTTCCTGACTAAAATTTTAAAAGAAAGGTGACAGTACTTTTTTTTATTTCAATACCCTAAGCAGCTAAACACTATAAATATTTATGCATTTTTTGATGATTTATGGGTTTGCTTCTACCTATTACATAATGCCTTGGCTTGTTGTACTTTCAAAATGTTTATTTCCATACTGTCTATCACAGCTTAAGGCAAATAGAGGAAGAACAGTGTATTCTTAACTAAACACGGGCATCCCTAAACACATACCAGAGCAACTTCTGGGTATTTAAAGAGTAAATTAATACAGATAGCCTTGAAGAGAAAGATTTAAAAAAAAATTTTTTTTTAAATGCCAAACGTAGGGGCATACTTAAATGTCAATGCCACGAAAACTAGAACTTAGCAAATATCTGAATAGATGCCCTTCCAGCTACACTTCCCTCTCCTCCTGGCAATATTCCTGAGGCACTCATTTCCTCAGAGCCCTAGATATCTGGAAACCAAAATTTGAGGATCCAGGTGCTGTTATTGTAGCTACCAAACTTTAAATTCAGCAAAAAGTGATTATGACTACATATATATGTGTCTATATATATATATATACACACATATATATGTGTGTGTGTGTGTGTGTACTGCAATCCCTCAAAATAATGTAACACTCTGATTCACATGTCAACTTATTTAATAGCATTACTGAATAAGTACATAGTTTTCTATCACCATGAATTTTCTTAATCAATGTTTCACAAATATACAACTATTATATATCTCACGGTAAGAAAACACTCCAATACTCAATTTCTGGAGCTTTGCATTATTCCTAATCCCCAACATCATGTGTCTTTTTCAACTGAAAGGCATTGAAGATGCAGATTTCCTCTTAAGGTTAGAGACAATATCTTACTTATCAATGTATATTATATCTATAGTACGTTTTACACAGTAGAAAAAGTAAAAGAAAAATCATTTTACAAATACTAGTTGCATGCAGACACTGACCCAGGTGCTAGAAATATAATCCCAAATTAAATATATAAATTATCTTCACATGTAGATAACAATCTAGTGGAAGAAACAAACCATTAAAGAAATATATCTCTTAAATTTTTTCTTTTTTCTTTTATACTTTTGATAAATGATGTTAAGGAAAATTGGGTGTGATGAGTCATGATTTTAGGGGAAGTTGTTTTAGATTGGATAGGCAGGAGGAAAGAGGTTAGATACCAGAAAAGAAGCAGAGTCAAGGAAGGACTGAAAGGATAAGGAGACATTAGTTAACATGACATGGGTGGAGGATTCCAGGCAGAGGGTCCACCATGCATAAGGAAGTGAAGGAATCCTCTGTATTACCACTGGCAGAGGGATAGGACTATCTGCAATTTAGAATGCAATTTAGAGATAGATTTGATTGAAAGCTTAACATGCAGGTTTTTAAAACATTGCTTACTTTGTAAACAATTATAAGAGGGGCACCTGGGTGGCTCAGTGGTTAAGTGTCTGCCTTTGGCTCAGGTTGTGATCCCAGGGTCAAGTCCCACATGGGGCTCCCCTCAGGGAGGCTGCTTCTCCCTCTGCCTCTCTCTGTGTGTCTCTCATGAATAAATAAATAAAATCTTTTTAAAAAATTATAGGAAAACACATATTTGGTTTGACAGTGAAATATTTATTTCATTAAGGATCAATCATCATGGTAAATGTTACGAATATAGGTTGAACAAGAGTGGTAGTCCTCTAGGAGCTTACAGTTCAGCCAGAAGGGGATGTCACCAGACAATTACACGAAGAAGGACAAGTGCTGGGAAGGGGCCAGTACAGAGGGGTAAGAAAATCCAGAAGGGACCATTAGTTTCAAAGAGGGCCTCTCAATAGAAAGGAGCCTATCATTGGACACCTGCTCTAAGTTAAAGCTCAGGATCCCTCATGGGAGAGGATTAGCTTGCCAGCAAACGTTGGGACGCCTGAGGAAAGGCCTGACCCAGGAGAAGAGCCTTGAAAGAGGACAGAATAGGAGGGGACGTTTGAAGGAGATGACCATTTAAACCTTAGAAGTTTTTGTTTTTTGTTTTTTAAAATAAGTGAAATAGATTGAATTGATACATCAATTCCATACCACTTTAAAAGTAAATCCACGTGATCCGGCATTATTTTGTTTGCTTGTCCACAGTGGGCTGCTTTTCTCAACTCACTGATAGCACACGCTCTTTATATTTATTCTGTTGTTTAGGTCTCCATCCTACTTCTCCTTAAATTTAGCAGAATTCATCAGCCAAATCACAAGAAAGCTGCTTTTACATGTGGACCTTATCATATGTACCCATACATTTTGTAAAATAATACTAACACTAATAATGGAAACCACACTATCTTGGCACTTCCTGAGTGCTATGGCTCTGATAGACTCTTTACAGTGTCTTGGCGTTTTAGATGGCGTTCATTTCGGGGTTTTGTTTGTTATCTCATTTGACAGGACTCTCAGTACTGACTCTTCCTTAATCAGTTAAACTGTTGAATAGTAAAAGCTGCTTTTCCTTGGGGAACCAGAATATCGTAATATAATCTTTCTGCCATTCCCAACAAAAGACTGTGTCACCTGACTCCTACAGCCTGTTGGTCCTAAATTTTTAAGTACTGATTCCACACATTTGTGATTAAGAGAAGAACCCCCCAAGTAAGGAAGAACAAAAGGCTGGAGGTGTAGAAGCAGAAAACCAGAGGGAGAAAGCAGAAGAACAGGAAAGAACAAAAGAGGGAACAGTTTACTACAGAAAACAATCAGAAGAAAATATCAAGGAATTTGAATGCCTTCTCTTTTGTGTACGTTACCAGAGTTTCAAACGTCAAAAATGTATTAGCAGCCATTTCTTTAAAATGTTGGCCTGGGTGGCTCAGTCGGTTAAGTGTCTGCCTTCAGCTCAGGTCAAGATCCCAGAGTCCTGGGATCAAGCCCCACATCCCTGCTCAGCCAAAGTCAGCTTCTCCCTTTCTCTCTCCCTCTGCCTGGCAGAGCATGGCTCATGTTCACTCTCTTTCTCAAATAAGTAAATAAAATCTCTTAAAAAAATTAAAATAACTAAAAATAAAATTAACTGTTGGCCACATTTTATAATGATCAGGTATTCCCAAGTGTCTAAATGTCTCGCATATTTTGGTAGATCAATTCAGTTCTAACCCCAATTACAAATATACTGTGACTCAATGGATATTACTCAGTGGGCTTTTGTTATAAAAGCAAATCTGTCTCCTGGAGAACTCCATATACTTTACCCTGATTAATCAGCATGCAAAGTAAGGAAAAGGTATAGAAATAATTTTCTTTGAATTCAGAGAAAGTGCTAGAGAAATTCTAATGTCTAAGGTCAAAGAGCCAATCAAGGGCACTTTGAATTCAGAGAAAGTGCTAGAGAAATTCTAATGTCTAAGGTCAAAGAGCCAATCAAGGGCAAAGCCAAGACCAGCTGCCCTGCCTCGCCCTGTGGATTCAACCTGTTTCTCTCCCTTAATAGCAAAAGAGGTTGTTAATTTAAATAAAGCCAGGCTTTAGCCATAAGACAAACACAAGAGGGTTCTTTTGTGAGGGGTATCTTTTTTTCCTTAAAAAACATCCTTTGAAGAAGGTATCTATTTACCCTAGACATAATAGAATGTAGCAAAAACACTTATATAACGTCTCTCTAAGCTTCCTTCTGCTAATAGTGAAAGACTGAACCACACATGGGCATTGCACAGTAGAGGAACCATCAGCCTCCCCTGGGGTATTACCTAATATTTATTTGAAAAACAATTTTTATTTGGATTCATGCTTCACTTCATGCTTTCAATAGATCTGTATCTGAGAAGGCAGAGAGTTGATTTTCAGAAATTACTGTGCATGCAACAGATTTCCATGCTGTGTTTGCCTCTGGTAAAGTAACTCAACTTTTGTATTTCAAACGTGGTCTCCTGGTCTCTCTAAGATGTTCTTGGGGACCCTGAACAATAGAGGAGCTCCTGCTACTGCTCACAAAGGCACAGCGGTGGCTTTCAAAGGGAGTCATTCCGTTAAACCTGAGCATAACAATGGGAAGTGGAGGATCCACTCTCCAGCTGGTGTTAAATCGTGCAAGGTATTATCAAATCCTTTCCCCAAGGCTGGCATCTTCCCTTCTATTCAGTAAATCCCTCTACAGAATCCAAATACTTCAGGGTTCAATTGTTGCATGGTAAGCATTGACAATCACCCTATACTTTCTGCAGGGGATGGACATACACAGTGTAGGTGGCTGAAAGCTGTCAGCAACTTAGACAATCTCTATTAAGTCTTGCCCCCCTACAACAATCAAGTTTGATAACATTTGCTAGCCTCCTGTAACACAACATGAGAGCATTTTATTTTATAGAATCATTGCATGTAAAGGGCCAGAAAATAATTTAGAAATCAAAACCCAATGTTTTACAAATGAAGAAGTTTCTAAGAGCTAAAGTGACTTGTCCAGTGTTCCATCCACAAACGGTGGCATAATCAGGACTTGAACCCTGGTGTCCTGGCTCCAGCCTGCTTCTCACTGTACCATAGTTCCTACACCGTAAAGCATGGGAGCACAGGGACCATGCCTCGTTCATCTGTCACTATCTGTCTAGCTGTTAGCACAGTGCCTAACACATAGCACAGCAAGGAGGGGGCGTTCGGGTGGGGAAGGAAATGTTGAATGCTTGGGTCCAAATCTAACCCATTTTTTAAAAAGTCTTAACTATCTTAGCTTATGTAGCTGAGTCTGTGAGAATGGGGTTATGGTGGAAAAAAAGACAAAAGGGACACCAGACACGGAGGAGGGGAATGGATATGGGGTTTGCAGAGAAGGACAGAGTTAGGTGGAAATACCAGAAGCTTATAACTGAACAAAAAATCATCGGAATAGGATGTCTGACCCCAAAATGTGACTCTCTGAAGCCCCATGTCTCAAAGAAGTTGTGTAGTTTATGAAGGGGACCCATAGGATCCAGGACAGAGTGGCTGATGCATGCCTTTTACTACCAAGAGAGCAGCTCAAATCGCAGGGCATGGGTACCTATAAGAGCTCACTGCCAAGTTCTGATCCACACACCTCTTCCCCATGAGATCTTTTGGCCTCCTTGAAACTATGAAAGTGACTTGCACTGTGATGATCTTGAATCCAGTCTCCTGGGTCCCATTCAGGGGACCTGACTTACATCAAATTCCACCGCAGGGTGTGGAGGGAAGGGATGCAAGTTGAATCCAGAGTTCCTCCAACGTGCTGCCATGCTCCACCTTTCACATCACAACAGCCATTGCCCCTCCTTCTTCACCCTTCACCATGATGTACTTAACCCTACATTAACAATCTCTTACCCCCCATAATCTCTTACAGTCAGCATGGTTTAGCCATTTAAACACTAACGTATCTCAAGTATCTATTTTCTGGCTCAACATCTCTCCTGACTTTCAATTGCATGACTTAAAGGTACCTCATAAGCGAAATGTTCAAACCTTAAGTGAATGCAATAGATCCTCTTTATTCACGAATTCCAAATTGCAAATTTGTCTATTTGCTACCATGTATCTATAACCTCCAAATCAATACACAAGATGTTTTCACGGTCTATCACAGACATGTGCAGAATGGAGAAAAAAAAAATTGAGTTATCAGACTCATGTCCCCACTGTCGGACTCATGTCCCCACTGCGGTAGAATGAGATGATGTGGGGATCCCTGGGTGGTACAGCGGTTTGGCGCCTGCCTTTGGCCCAGGGCGTGATCCTGGAGACCCAGGATCGGATCCCACGTTGGGCTCCGGGTGCATGGAGCCTGCTTCTCCCTCTGCCTGTGTCTCTGCCTCCCTCTCTCTCTCTGTGTGTGACTATCATAAATAAATTAAAAAAAAAAAAAAAAAAAGAATGAGATGATGTTAAAGCTCTCCTATGCTAAACAAGTATTCTTTATGCAGTCCATTTTGTGCCACCTTTTTCCCACTTTTGTATTTTGTTGGGGATTTCACTTTTAAAATGAACACCCCAAGCATTCTGCTGAAGTGCTGTCTAATGCTGCTAAGCGTAAGACTATGACATGCCTTAGAGAGAAAATATACGTATTAGTAAGCTCTGTTCAGGCATAAGTTACAGTGCTACTGGCTGTAATTTCAATGTTCATGAATCAACAATATATATTGAATAGAGTGTCTGTGACGGCTAATTTTATCTTGTCAATTTGACTGCCCTCTTGGGTGCCTAGATTAAACCTCAGTTCTGGGTGTGTCTGTGAGGGTATTTCAGGATGGGATTAGCATTTGATTCCTTAGACTCAGAAGAGTCCCCAACTGCAGGTGGGCATCATTCAATCCCTGGAGGGCCTGAATGGAACAAAAGGCAGAAGAAGGAGGAATTCAGCACTTTCCTCCTCCTGCCTGATGTTTGAGCTAGGGCTTCTCTTTTGGGCTGGAATTTACCCCCATAGATTTCCCCTGGTTCTCAGGCCTTTGGACTCACGCTTAAATTACACCACCAACTCTTCTGAGTCTCCAGCTTGCAGATGGCAAATCGAGACTTCACCTCCATAATTGGGTGAGCCAAAATAAATCTCTATTAATATATATATGGATACGTATATACGTATCCATATATATGTGTATGTATGTGTATATACATGTGAATGTGTATATGTGTGTGTGTGTGTGTGTATTCTATTGGTCTGTTTCTTTGGAGAACCCTAACTAATGCATTGTTTTTAAACAGAAACACACACCAAAAAAAAAAGGTTAGATGTTCATCAGTTGATGAAAATGTGACCGGAGTGTCAAGATGGCTTAGTCGGTTAAGCATCTGCCTTTGACTCAGATGATGATCCCAGGGTCCTGAGATCAAGCCCTGCATCAGGCTCCCTGCTCAGTGGGGAGTCTGCTTCTCCCTCTGCCTCTGCCCTTCCCCACTGCTTGTGCACACACATGTGTGCTTGTACCCTCTCTCTATCATAAATAAGTAAAATATTTTTTGGAAGGAAGGAAGGAAGGAAGGAAGGAAGGAAGGAAGGAAGTGAAGGAGGAAGGGAGGAAAGAAGGAAGGAAGCAAGAAAATGTGACCAGAAGCTCCCAGAAACCTAACTCTGTATTTCCCCTAGAAGCAAGGGTTCGATATTCACTAATTCAGTGTCTGTAGTGACTTTATAGAACAGAACTGCCATAAATACAGAGAATGGGCTGTGATTATCTCCTTAGTTCATCTTAAATCCCCACCTTATCCACAAGCTCAAAGTCCCAGGAACCTGGGACTCAGGCCTCCTCCTCTCCAGGCAAACTAAGTCAGCACTGGGCCAAATAAATGCATTCCCTCCTCCTCAGGCCCCACCACCCCACCAGGTTCTCACCCTCTGGCACCAAAATGATCACCACGGGCTCCTCACTGGTCTTCCTCCTTCCACCTCTGGGTCCGCCCTTCACCTCCTGCCCGTGTGAATGGACTGTGACCCTGCCCTGCTGCAAACCCTACCTCTGAGATCTCTCCAGGCCTGCAGCCACACCTCAGCTCCAAATTCCCCAGGGAGCACTGAGGCGCCTGTGAAAACAAACTGCCAGAATCTTTCTTTCGCATTAGTCACCACTCCCCGAGTTCACTCGTCTGCATTTGTCAATGTCCTCGCCCAGGCTGCCCTGTTCTTCCCTCTTCTTTTTTTTATTTTAAAGACTTTTATGTATTTATTCATGAGACACACACATACAGAGAGAGAGAGAGAGGGAGAGACACAGGCAGAGGGAGGAGCAGGCTCCATGCAGGGAGCCTGACGTGGGACTCGATCCGGGGACCCCAGGATCACGCCCTGGGCCGAAGGTGGCGCTAAACCGTTGGGTCTCCAGGGCTGCTCATGTTCTTCCTTCTTTGAGTGAGTGAACACCTACTTGTCTTTTGAGGCACAACTCAAGTGGCACCTCCAGCATGAAGTGTCCTCTGATCTCAATGTAGGAGGGGACGGGCAGGGCCTTCCTTGGGGCCGCCTGGGCATCTGGCACACACTTTCCTACCTGCCTTCACCGCATTCAATGGTAATTGTTCAGATTTTCCTGCTCCTTTGCCTCACGGACGGATCTCGAGGACAGGAGCTGTCTCTTCATGCCTGATCTCACAAGAAGTTTCTGCTCAGAATACGGAATGCAATAAGCAATGATGAACAAGTGATGAGGAAAAGAATAAATGACATTATCCCCACGGTGTCACTTTGACTTACCCTCCTGTTTCTTCTGTGACTCCTCTTGGTCTTAGCTCTCTACCTGCTTAAAGGAATAATTGGGTATCTACCCACTCAGAGAACGGGGCAAAGTTTCCAAGCAAAACCATAACTGCCAGGTGTTGACTATTTTAAAGCTCATGGTTGAAACCAGAAAAATACCTGGCCTCCTGCCTAACCTTTGCTTTGGCCTGGAAATTCCCTAGCCCTTTTGTCCATTACCTACAATTTATCCTTCCTTTAAAGTCTGAATCTTCTCTACTAAGCCTTCCCAGCTACCTTCTCCTGTACCCCCAAGCCTCTGTCTACCTTACCTTCTGTGCTGCTTGAGGGGTTCCTAGCACGTGCCAGCTGATACTTTTATTGATCCTTCTGTGCCTCCTGACCTGGAAGGTTCCTAAACACAGGGACCAATGCATGCCAGGCACACAGTAGATGTGAAACAAGTTTGCTAAGTAAGAGAATCATGATAACCCTTTGAGGTAGGTGTCAGAATAGCCTGAGAGCAGCAACAGCATAATGATTGAGAACCAGTGCTCTGGGTTGGAATCCTGACATGATCATGTTCTATCCGGGAAAACCTGAGTTAGTAAATTTCTTTGTGCCTCAGCTTTCCTACCTGTAAAATGGGATTAATGGCAGTACATACCTCATCAATCTTTGTCATGATCGATAGAGGGAAATGCATATTAATCACTAGCAAATTCCCTAGCACAGCACCTGGCCCAAAGTACATACTCAGCGCATTGTTGGCTATTATGAATCCATTTTGTTTTGGGGTTTTTGTTTTGTTCTGTTTTTTGTTTTTAAGATTTCCCTTATTTATTTAACAGACAGAGAGAGCACTTAGAGTAGGAGGGGCAGAGAGAGAGGGGGAAGCAGACTCCTCACTGAGCAGGGAGTCAGACATGGTCCTGTGTCCCAGGACCCTGGGATCCTGACCTGAGTCGAAGGCAGACACTTAGCCCACTGAGCCACCCAGGCACCCCTATGAATCTATTTTGTATAAATGAGAAAACTGGTGCTAAAGAATAAATGATCAGGATCACTCGGACATAAATTGTGAGGTGGGGTTAAAGTAGTAGAAAGGTAAGGGAGTTTCAAAAAGTAAAAGGACAAAGCTGATTCAAGAGTAATAAGGATATGCTGACTCAGAGAGGGGAGGCTGCTAGACGGCCCTGCGGGATCATATTTGTACAAGGGAGAAAGTGTGTGCATAGAGTCCTTGAGAGTGCAGGGATTCTGAATGCATAAAACTCCAGCGCTAAGGGATGCTTGGTACAAAAAAGGCGAGCACCTTCCAGAACAGGGTCCGAGGGGATGTTGGCACAGACGAAGCATGGAGGGCTAAGGAGAGGCCAAGTAGGGCTGGGAAGGAGTTCAACAATATTACAAACTGGGGGCAGAGGGCAGGATAAGAGTCAGCCCCCAACAGTGGGCCTTTCCTCAAAAGCTGAACCCAGCAGGAGAGCCTAAGACAGAGAAGTGTCTGGAATGAACTGTGAATACTTTAACCTGAGGAAAGGAGACTCCACTGTGACATGTGGCACCTGTACTCACCCAAGCTATCCTCACCTGGAGTGATGAAGGCCAGTCATGTGCTTGTGCCAACCCCCAGGCCAACTTCTCCATTCTTCACAGGACACAAGGTGCCCAGGGTCCAAGATGCTTTTATTCATGTATGAAAATGTTTTCAGCTGGGTTTCTTTTAAAATCAGAAGAGAAAAAGGATATAATGATAATGAATACATAAAAATGAATCCAGCCGGGGTGCCTGGGTGGCTCGGTTGGTTAAGTGGCCGCCTTTGGGTCAGGTCATGATTGTGGGGTCCTAGGATCGAGCCCCATGTCCAGCTTCCTGCTCAGCAGAGTCTGCTTCTCCCTCTCCATCTGCCCCCTACTCCTTACGCATTCTCTGTGTCTGTCTCTCTCCATCTCTCTCAAATACAAAAAAAAAAAAAAATCCTAAAACAAATTTTTAAAAAAATGAATCCAGCGTGGATTATATTCATCTTTATACCGCTGCAGTCACAAAATACGATCGTCAGTGTGGAGGAAGGGCCCTTGGAGACAAAAGTCCTCAGCTAAGTAAGTGAACCACTTACCAGATAAAGCACCAAAGTCATAATGTAGCCCTGCCAATCCTGTGAGCTGGAATCCAGTGAGCAAGAAAAGTGAAGAAGAAGTAGAAGTCCAGAACACGAGGGCCCCATGTTGGGCTAAGAAATCTCTCTCTTGGAGGAGGACAAAGAAGTTCCCTTATCTTACCCATGCCCCACTTCCCCACCCCCACCCCCACCGCAGCAACAATGTAACTCTTACAACGCTGGGTGTCACTGACATTAATTATACCTATTGGCCCCTTCACTCATGTCCTGCGACATCAGCGATCACCCAAAGACTTCCCCAGCCTCACTTGGATCATTTTGGTCAAGCTCTTCCTCCCTTCCGCCTTGTACAATGAACACCTAGCCCATTGATGGTGTCTGCAAATGTTTAAAGAATGACCGTATAGTGTTTTGAGCTCTTAATCATAGATTTTGAAAACCGGAATTTTCATGCTATGCTCTATAACCCGTACATCCATTCCTACAAAATATTAGGATCAGTTAAAAACAGCTCTCCTCACTGAAACATTTTAAATGAGTAAGAAAGAAAAGGGGACCTTTCTTCCTCTTCTTTTGCACTGAACAGTCCATTGAGGTTTATAAATACACTTTATCAAATCCCTCTGTGCAAGTAGTCCTGAGTGTTCCCCCACCAACCCTGCACCATGAGAGAATGAATAAATGAATATCTAACAGGGCCCACACAATACCCACGAGATAATCGGCATTCTGCAAGTGTCTGAAGATATCATGTATGATAGACACCAAAGAGTGACCCTGTGCATTTTACTCCCGAATTACTGGTTGGCAGCAATGGCTGAGCAATACAAACAGATCTGAGGAGGACACAACAGATAAATTCAGAAAACGGGGTCAGCACGATTAGTTGATGTCAGAAATGATACTTTTCTGTTCCCCCGCCCCCTTCTGATTTATGCAGGACACAGTTTCTGATTTCCTTTGTTTTGCAATCCCCATATATTCCAGCTCGTTATTCAATACAAATGGCCAGACCGTTTACTGAAGGCTGGTGTGTCAGTTGTTGAGGGAAGAAGAAGAGGGAGCAGGGCCCACTCCCAAAGCCCAGCTCCCAGCCGGGTGGACGGCTCTTGGGGGCTCCAGCCTCCTCGGAGCACGCGGAGACAGCCAAAGGTCCATCTCGGAAGGGAGGCTGTACAAGGCCAGTTTGCAGAGGCCTGACAACCAGAAGGGGACACTGAGGTAGCATCCCCACGACAGCCAGGCTGAAAATAATTATTCTGATCCACACACGCGGGCTAAGCTGTGAGAATGCTCTTGTAAGCGAGGTCTGCTTTAATAGAAACATAAGTATTATGCATCGCAGTCTATTATAAATTGGTTGCAATTTTCTCCTGACACTTTCTGAATTAAACTAGTTAGTATACAAAAAAATAATAATAATAATAACAAATGCCACAAAGCAAAAAGCAAACTCGGTGTCTGAAGGTTAATGATTGCTCATGAAAGCCACAGAAATAAATTATCTGCCTAGGGACACTGTCACATGATCAGCACAAAAGCTGCAACAGCCAAAAATGTTTATGTAGAGGAAAAAAACACTGTCAGCGTCACAGAACCCTTCCCCCCACAGCTAAATTCGAGTCCTGAGCCAGCCAGCTGCTCCTGACTGCTTACATTAAACTAATTTGTGCTGCTACATTGCAGCTGCTTAATTTTTAGTCTGAACTTTATCACCAATAAGTGTTACAATAACAAGCGATATGATGGTATCTCGGAAGGAATATCCATCAAGCCCCAAACAATGACAGCTTCAGAAGAGTCGATTGCAGAAAAACAAATTTACAAAAAAAAAAAAAAAAAGAGAGAGAGAGAGAGAAAATTAGCCCCACGCCGCCTCTTTCCAGCGGGGGGAGGGGCGAACTTTTAGTGGGAAAGGCTTTAAAACGCGGCTTTGTTCCGAAGGCCATTCTGAAATGAAGAAGGGGGATGATTGAAAAGGTTAGCGAGCAGGGGAGGAGTTAACAAGTAAGATGTGCTCTCGCTACGAGAGGGTGATTTGCAAGGTGAGAGCCTCGGAAGGGAGAAGGCAGCTTCCCCGGGCCAGGCGGCCCGCGCCCCCCAGAATGTTCTGCAAACCCCCGCGCAGCGCGGGCGGGGGGTCCCCCACTTGCCCCGGTCCTCGTCGGTGGGTCGGCCAGCCCGGGCGCTGCGGCGGACACGGTTACTTGCTGTTGCCCCTGTTTTCCTGTCTTATTTTCCCAGCCCAGTGTAAATGCAGAACGTCTTCTTGGGGCAGAAACAGACACTGACCTGAACCGGTTTAAATTCCTGCCAAATATGCAGGCACTGTTTTTGCTACATTTTGGAATTTGGCTTAGACCGTGTGTCAGGCATTTACCCTCGTACTCCAAACTAGAATAGCGACCCAACAACTTGAAAAATAGAAGATCGGAAAAAAGCATTAGGAATGCGCTGAAACTTTTCCGTTATTAATTAATCTGAATATGATGGATGTTTTTAGTTGAGATCTCCCATTACACTGTCCTGCTGGCTGCTGGGGGTGGGGAGCAATTCCACTTCACCCCGCACCCTAATTACAAAAACAATTCCTTTGAAAGCAGGGGAAGAACGCCCATGTCAGCTATTTACAGCATTTTTTAAATTCTGTGGTTTTCAGAATTAAGGTTCAAAGTGAGGGTTATTAATGTTGAGTAATAAAGTAGTTTTTCTTGCACAAAGATACCCTAATTTTGAAAGGAAAAGTTTTCGCTGGAATAATTTTCTCTGGGCAGGAAGGGGGGATGAAGAGGAGGGTAGGAGATTTAGACCTACCCTTGTTTTTTTTCTTTTTCTTTTCTTTTCTTTTCTTTTCTTTTCTTTCTTTTCTTTCTTTCTTTCTTTCTTTCTTTCTTTCTTTCTTTCTTTCTTTCTTATTTATTTACTTATTTGAGAGAGAGAGAGAACAAGACTGGGGGCAGGGGCAGAGAGAATCCTGCAAAGAGACTCCCTGCTGAGCCTTGAGCCCCACTCAGGGCTTGATCTCAGGTTGGGACCAAGGGGATCACGATCTGAGCCAAACCAAGAGTCCGTGGCTTAGCGGCCTGCACCACCCAGGCGCCCCCCACCCTTGTTTTTTCGACTTGACATCTTTACACCTCGTGGTCCCAGCTCAGGTCCTAAAAGTATTTTCTTTTTTCAGACAGCTGCTAAATCACGCTACAGGAGTGAGTCAGGATGCCATGGGACAGGGCCCTGTTTCCCTGGGTGTCTGTGGATGACCCTGCGCTGTGGCAGGGTGACTGTTTGCAATTGTTCTGCACGGGCCTGGCCCAGGGGACTCGCGGAGGAGTCTCTGGAGCCCATCAGGATGACTCTCCCCCTTTGCCAAGTGGGTCACTATTGCGCAAGGCAGGGCTTTCTCTCCACCCAGGGCTCAGCGGGATGCCTCTTTCTGCTGTTGGCAGGCTTTCCAACTGCTGGGAACTCAGATGCAAGCATCCTGGGGCCTGGAGGTGTGGCAGGGTGTGGCTTGAAGGAGGGCGACTTTTTCAAAGGCACCTCAGCAGAGGCAGGCAGGGAGGAAGCCCAGATAGAAGAACAATGGAAGAGAGAGGGTCTGCAGAGCTACTCAATTTCTCTTAATGACCCAATCGGCAGCCCCATTTAGTAGCCCTTGAGCAGATTAACAAGACCTTCACCTTGCAATTGGAGGCCAGACATCCTGTCAAAACTCCAGTTGTGAAATGAGGAATTCATCTGATGGAATGTATTGGTGTATCTCATCTCCCTACTCTTGTTTTCTCAGAGCTGGACTAAACTGGTCCAACTGGGAGACTTTTGCAGGCTGATGAGCGAGGTCACACAGTTGGTAGGACAGGCGGGTCTAAAGACCTGGGTGCTGGTGGAGATGTATGTAAGCACACGTGGACAGCACATGTATGATTCAGAAGCAGTAGGTATGAAAATATTCTTTGCTCTCAAGCAAGCTCCATGATGACAGAAAGAACTTGCTACCAGCCAGGAATGATCTCACAGAGTTGAGCAGTTTGAATTGGCTACTTTCCTGAAAATCTCTAGAAACAAATCCTTTTCGATGTGGCCTTTTCCAGAATGGTGCCAAATTAGAGCAGACTCTGCAAATCCTGAATTAGGATCAGAATTCAGGAGCCTGGCTAATTTTACCCCTGTGAGCTCTATAAGCAGCAAGGCCCTGCAGCTATAGGTTCCTTCATCATGTCTCTGAACTTCCCTCAATCCAACTTTGCTTTTTTAGCTAGAAAGTATGCCTCTCTGGCTTCTGATTGTCAGAGAGGTGGAAACAGTTAATGAGGTATGCTGTGATTTCCAACTCACAGCATTAACACTTATGGTCATAAGCTTGAAATACATCATTTTTCACAGAGGCCAAGCATGGAAAGTAATAGATATGACTGAGGAGTACAAATTATGTTCTGCATTTTTGCCTCCACAGGAGACCATAGGCCAAAGTGACAGAAGTCAGATACAACTACTCAGTATTACAAATGACAAATAACTTACCTTAAATGAAAGCTACTCACTATTACTATTTTTATATATTATATAATATTTTCCTCCTAAGATCATATATGATTTTATATGTCATCAAAAGTAATGGGTATACCTGTATGTGTTTTAAAAACGGTAGATGCTCTTTAAACATAAAGAATATTTATATTATTTCATGTCTTCAAATTTTAACTGCAATCCATTCTGTCTTCCATTTGCAACATACATAGATAAAGTGTATGGATTGGGCAAAATAATTCAAGAAATAGGACTAAGTGACGAGTCTTCATTCAGTGAAGATATATTGTATGTTTATTGTGGATGCATTGGGGGTGGAGTGTGCTATACTGAAGTCATGTAACTTGAGAGACACTTTGAATAATTTCTTTCTGTTCAAAATATGTAAACATAGAAGTTCAAACCCCAAGAGGTTAGACCAAAAAAAACAAAACAAAACAAAACAAAACAAAAAACAAGTAGCCATCATCTCTGAAATCCCACAGTTGGCCTGCACTTGGCTTGCTGACTCCAATGTGGTGAATGATGGAAAAGATTAGACAGATGAGCCGGTAGACAGAGCCGACTTATCCATCAGGCATACTTGGCCCATGATACTTTTAGGTACCCACAAAAATGTTCTGATTTCTTTTATAATCAAAAGAAAAGGGAACTTTAGGTCAAAGAATGTTTTCATATATGATATTAATACATTGTACCAACATAATCATAAAATGTAATTTTTAATATTTTTTAATAGCAGAAAGAGCCAATGAGGGTAAAAACTGCCTCTACTAGTTTCCTATTGCTGCCATAACAAACTAGGACAAATTCAGTGACATCATTGTCTTACAGTTCTGGTGGTCAGAAGTCCAACACAGTCTCCCAAGGCGAGGACCAAGTGTCACCAGGGTTGCTTATTCCCCACATAGAGGAAGAACTGAGGATCTACAGGATTCTGCTAGGGCATGGCACAAGCCCTACTGAAGTTAGAGGCCAGCTTTTATTGGCAACCCCTGATACTGTACCAGCTGGAGGAGGGGTGTGAGGAATCCCACCCACCTTCTGCACATGAAGACAGTGCACCCATCAGAGCATTCACTTTTGATCACATTTTCTAAAGCCAGTGCAAATGGCCTTGGGCAAATGGAACATGTTTGTCAAGATACCTCCATTCTGTTCACTGGATGTTTTCTGCTGATAGACTCTTGTTCCAAAGCTGGTTCTCTGAGGCCACAGCAGTATGATCTTAAGATGACCATTAAAAATCTGATGGACATATTTTCAGGATTAGAATCCTAATTACAAGAAGAATGTAGAAGGCAGCCATTCCTGATAGCTTAACAGACAGGATAGCGAGTGATCTTTATGAAAACAAACAGGCTGAGCAATGATCCAACAGAGTTCATCCTGCTAGAGAAGACCACTGAGTTAAAACTCATTTCTTACTACCAGGGATTTTTTTCTGTATAATATTATGTCATTGATTCATATCTCTTTATTTTTCCTTTACAAACCCAGACACAGCCCCAGAGATGCGAAGTCCCTAGATATTTCATTTTTTAAATCAGATACTTGACAGGTAGAGACACAATCACAGTCAACAGTTTAAACTAAACTAACAGGCTGAGAACCTTTTGTGATTGTAGGTTCTAATTTCAACTCCCCTGTAATCCATTCCTCTGCATTACCATCTATAAAATGGATATAGCAATAATAAATCAAGTCATGAAATTATTTATAGGTATAACCACTGATGGGATTTTATAGCACTTTACACATATAAAATCCTAAATAGTCCAAGCAATAAAAAGTAACATTTCTCAGTGACATCTCCACAAAAGCCACTTTCTTCTGAATAAGTACCAACTTCCCACAGAGATGCCTAACCTGCACCAATAGACCTGCAATGTAACCCGACAGAAAGAAAGAGAAACATAACTAAGTCTGAATTTGAAAATTGGAATTTTATCACAATCATAATACATCTTACATTCTCCTTTTCTGTTGTTGTTGCTGCTGCCACATATTGTTTTTCTTACTATGACAAAGAAAAATATATCACAGAAAACTAGTTTACAGATAGATTACCAAAGTCTTTTGGCTGGTGAAAGATCAGGTTTTTCAAAAAACTTCTCCAAGAGAAAACTCCTTAAACTGTTTCCACTGCCATTTAATCATTGGAGATTTTGATTATTTGCTTTATTATTTTATTTTATTTTATTTTATTTTATTTTATTTTATTTTTATTTTAAAGATATTTATTTATTTAGAACCTGAGTAGGGGGAGGGGTAGAGAAGAGAGAGAGAATCCCAAGCAGACTCTACACAGAGTGTAGAGCCCAATTCAGGGCTCGATCCCACTACCCCAAGATCATGACCTGAGCAAAAATCAAGAGTCGGACACTCAACCCACTGAACCACCCAGGCGCCCCTATTTGCATTATTTTAAAATGTCTTCATTTTCTAAAGCCTGATAGTAGCAAGTATAACTGCGGGAGACACTTTGATAAGTAAGAGAACATCAACAAAATAACAATGTGAAATGCATTTGGAATTCCTGGCTGAGGAGAATTGAAGTGGGGAGGACGTCCTTAAAATGAAAAGTTAACAACTGAAATCTGGAGCAGTTTTATTTTTAAGGGAAAAAAATTAATTCACCGTTGATGTGTAATTTGTACAAAGACAAGGTTTTAAAAAAAAAAAAGTGAAAGAGCAAAGTCAGGAAGGTCAGGTGTTAAGTGGGATTTCAGCAGAGAAATTACATAATAATACTCTGAAAGAAGACTTAAGTGAAACTGGAATAATGACATCCTAAATACTGTTTGGCCACAAACAGTAGAGATGTCTCCCTTTGTAATGCGTTCCACCTCGTCTCTGCAAGGCTGGAGAGGGAACAGAACTTTGAACAGCAGAGAATTGCATCCAACCTGCAACAGCAGATAGAAAAGAAGCTGCGAATGTGGGATGTTATTTTATCCCAAAATATTTTGTAACATTCCCCAGATTTTTTTTCCATTTTGCTACCATACTTGCCCAACCATGCTGGGGTGTGATGCTATTTTAGACATGAGTTAACAGGTCTCTTACTTACACACATTTCCACATTCCAATGAGACCTATTAGATCCTTTCCTCCCTAAACCACCCCCGCCACACACACACACACACACACACACACACACACACACACACCACTCTTTTTCTCCCCCACACAAGTACCCTCCCCTCCACTCATTCTTCCTTGTTGTTTAACACTTCCCTACTCGTCATTGCGTCCAAGGCCATGCAAACCCACAGGACAGAGAAGGGGTTGCTACCGTGTGACGTGGTTGGACTCTGCAAAATGAAATGGCTGCAGCCAGCGAGCGAGTCAAACAGAGCAAATGGCAAGAAAAAGGGAAAGTTTTCATGTAGCTGATCGTTAAGAGAGGAGATGGGAATGGCCTCAAGGGATCCTGCAGTCTTTGCTCTTCACCGTGTGTTGCGTTGGACCAGCAGCATCAGCTGGAATTGCGTCAGAAATACAGAAACTCAAAGTTGTAAGCTCAAGCCCCATGTTGGGTGGCGAGCTTAAAAATAAAATCATCTAAAAAGAAAAAGAATGCAGAAACTCAAGGCCCACTCTGAGTCAGACCTATTGAATCAAAATCCACGGTTTATCCAGACTCCTAGATAAATTGAGATGCACGCTAAGGATAGAGAAATATTTCCCTGTGTCAGTCTCCTACCACCAGGAAATGAAAGTTGTCAGTGGTGTAAACATTTATATCCAATAGAGGAACATTTTAATTTGCTATGATAACAGATTTCGAGAGCCATTAGCTTTAGCAATCAAGGTCTGATTACAATTCCCACCCTCTCACCTACTACTCTTCTCAGAAGTTACTAGGACTTTCTTTGCTGTACACACAGGTTCCTTTTCTCCCTGAAGTTTCATGGCAATATAAGTACAGCCTAACAAGTAGGCTTTGGAACAGAAACTTGACCCCTCCAAACCCCCCTCCAGTAAAATATGTAATAGTACGGAGCATGCTCCACCCTCCACCACCATCCATGAAATCCACTCACAGAGGCAGAGTAGTGCTACCCCTCTCAGAGGCATTTCCAGTCAACTTAAAAGAAATTACTGAATGCATGTAAAAGAGATCAAGTTTTTAAAACTTTTTATACTACAAAGTTGGGCTGAAAGATGTTCAGGAAACCCTATATCACAACTTACAGGAATCAACTCTTCATAAAGCCAATCTGCCCTCACTACAGCAAGAAGAGTGGTTTGTTGGTTTGTTTGTTTTTACATCCCTTGGATGTTTTATTGGAAAGTGACTTCCAGGATTTGGAAGTATGGAAAGCACCAAGTGAAGAGATCAGGGCAGAGTTACACAAAATCACCTTTAAAAGGGGGGAACTGTTCCATGGAAGATGAGTCAATCAGAAAAGGGGCTCATTGCCAGGGAAAGGAAGAGTCCCAGAGACAAACAGTGGCAGGGCCCCTCCAAGCACACTGGGAGTGGCACCCTCCATCTCTCCTTCATCAGACTGTGAGTTTGAGCATTTCCAGTCCTACTGAGAATTCATCCTTACAATGGAACTGGATACCCAGACTCTCTCTGGTCCCCCATTCACAAGATCTTTCCTATTATGGTTTGGATATTTCAAGGTAACTTAACCCAATGCTGTACCCATCCAGTTTATCTAAATCCTATTATTCGGGCTTTGTCCTATAATATAAATAAATAAATAAATAAATAAATAAATAAATAAATAAACAAACATACAAATAACTGGATTAAGATCTGACTTTCCTTAAAATCTAGTACCAGCAAGGAAAGGGCTAATCATGTGGATTCTACTCTTCTGGTTCTTAATGCCCTGTCTTTTCACAATGAATGAACTACATAAAATATATATTGGCCTTAAAGCCCAGTTAAATGTGAGTCTCTTCATGAGAAAGAGACACTCAGCCAAGATGCTGACAAATCATCTTCCTGGCCTACAAGCCTGGAGGCTAAAGACAGACCGTCATAACATAGGGCTCAGTGGCTGCTTTAGTAAGCTTGACAACAGACAGTCCTAGCTCCCAGTGACTACATCATTATTAACAGAGAATTATAATTAATCTAAAGTTCTGTGATCCATGAAACTTTCAGGACTCCTTTGAACTATTTGTTCCTCATAGAGTGCTGGGAATGCAATGGGGATATCAAAAGACAATCATAAAGTCATTAAAGGGAGGGGGTTCATCCATCTATTTCTCAACAAATATTTTCTGTGTCTCTCCCATGTGCCTGGCACTGTGAGTGATGCCAGGAACACTCTGAACCAGGAAATAGACAAGCAAGAACGCACAGCGTTATGCGTTAGCACCATCATAGAAGAATGTAAGAAGAATATAAGAGTAATGCACACAGGACAAGAAGAGTCCAAATCTTCCTGGGAGAGTCAAGGCAGTTTTCCAAATGAAAATTGTATTTGAGCTGAGACTTGAAGGGTAAGAAGGATTTGGCCAAGTCAGTGATTTGGAAAGAGAATCTGACTGGTTATGTGAATAAAAATGGCAATTAACACTGAATGAATGGCAAAGGGAAGGAATAGCTGTGACTCAGTTGGTAATTAAGGAATTGGGTAAGAATAGATCCTGTAGCCTTGCTACTAACGTGTGGTCTGCAGATGAACAGCATCAGCTGGGATCTCATTAGAAATACAAACTCTCAGTCTGCATCT
Source organism: Vulpes lagopus (assembly GCF_018345385.1). Lineage (NCBI taxonomy): Eukaryota > Metazoa > Chordata > Mammalia > Carnivora > Canidae > Vulpes > Vulpes lagopus. The sequence goes on along the minus strand of NC_054825.1, from coordinate 88,680,366 downwards.
GAATCAGATCTTCTAAATCAGACTGCATTTTGGCATGTTGGGAGAACTAGATGTATCTCCATACAGTTAGGTGGTGAAGTCATTAAGGAATAGCAGGAAATGAGCTTATGGAGTAGTGCTCACAAGGGGTCATATTTGCCACACAAAAGGGTAACTTTAAGAACTTGAAACTAGAAAGATACTAAATTTGCATATTCACTGTGTCTCTAATAATAGAATGGAGAATGGTTTAGAGCTAAGTACTTGTCCACCCCCCGACCAAAAAAAAAAGTCTGGGGTGGCTGGCTCAGTCTGTGGAGCATGCGACCCTTGATCTTGGAGTTGTGAGTTTGAGCCCCACGTTGGGTGTAGGGCTTACTTTTTTTAAAAAGTCTAAACTATGATAAAGACTGTGGAAGAGAGACTTTGAGAGACTTTTAAGAGACAGACAGGACAAGAACTGATGATTTATTAGTCTGAGGAACATGACTCCCAAGTTTCTATATGGCGATACCATCCATATAGATGAAGAAAATGAGAGGTAAGGTAGGCTTGGGGGGTCAGAACCATCTCTTCCCATATGTTGAATACGAGGAGCTTTGTACACAGGTATGTAGAAATATCTGCTCAGAGTTGTATATTTGAATCTGGGCTAAGCAGAGATTCAGAAACACAGGTCCAAAAGTCATCAACACAGAGACTAATTGAAGCCATTGACAGACATATCATTTTCCAAGGAGGTTGTATAACATGAGAAGAGAATCCTTCCTCTTATTTCTCCACAGTCTTCTCTTGCCCTCACTATCCTATCATGAAAGTTCCCAGGGCAATGTTGCTGTTACTCGTGAAAAGAGCAAGTTCTAAGTTCTGGAATGTTTTGTAACATTCTTAATTATCTCTAAAATATTTCTGTCCAAAATCCCATTTCATTATGTTTCTACCTTGGATCAGATGATTGTGTATGAATCTGATTTTAAAATGCATACTAATGAGTTCTGGAAATTAATATATTTCCCTTCTAAGAGGTGTTTGTGCATTTTACAAGATTGTTTACCTAGCACCTAAATCTAGGACAATACACCAAAGAATATGTAATTCCATGGTAATTTCCAACACCATGGCCTACTAAAAAAAAAGGCATTCTTGGGGAAACAGATACATTTTTGTGTTGATCCTTTTTCTACACCACTAAATGGGAAGCTACTAGTGCTCCCTTCCCCCAACAAAAGGCTACTTAAAACCAGAGATGAATATCACTATCAGTGATGTGTGAGATTGCCTTTAAAAAAAAAATCCAGTGGAGCTCAAGGAGAGATAAAAATATATATACATATGCAAACAAGACTGGTCATGAGTTGATAATTGTCAAAGCTGGGTGAACAGTACTCTTAGTTACTTTTGTATATGTTTGAAATTTCCATAATAAAAGGTTTTCCAAAAACTACCAGGAATGTTGACAAGATTATACTTAACTTCCTGCTCTGAACCAGTCGGATTTGACCTAACTTCTTGCTTTGGACCAGATTTCTAAGGACACAAAGTAAATAACAGTTTTATCTTTGAATTGGCCAACAGTCTCAAACTATTACTCTTTGCTTAAGGCATTTTTGTCATTCCAATTAATCCAACATCATTCAACACATTCATTAACATTATACTTACTACATCTTCCAAATCATAATTAATAGAAATAAGACCAAGTATTTTATGGTGGAATAAATCATGAGGAAAATCTTCTCAATTATATAGTTGATGAAAAGCAATAAATGATAATAATTCTGCAAATTCACCTCAAGATGATCCTCAAAAGATCCATAAGGTGCATTCATTTAATTTAAATTCCTACATAGCACATTGAAATGTCTCCAATATTTCAAAAGCCAAAGTTAAAAAGAGAAAATATAATGGCAGTTATGTCTAATTTGGCTTCTAATTTATTGGAGAGGAAAGATTCTTCATGAGAAATGCTTATAAATATAGTCTCAAAGTCTCTCTTAGTTTGCCATTTAGAAACAAATCAGAAAAAAATATTTTTTAAATATTGAATTCTTTGTCACAAGAATTCCTACATTGAGTAAGCAAAAAAAAAATGTATTTATTTTTGATACCATCGCATACCATTAAAAATAATATAGGAATAAAGAATCAATAGGTGATTAGCCATCTATTGCTGTGGAAAGGATTCCTGAATCTAAAAGGGTGAGAACTAATTAATGCTGTTCTTCAATCCATACTGATATTCTCACCCAGATATACCTGAATCAATGTTATATAAAATAATTAATATGGGGATGCCTGAGTGACCCAGTCAACTGAGCATCCAACTCTTGATTTCGAATCAGATCATGGTCTCAGGGCCATGAGATTGAGCTGTGTTGCACTCCTCACTCATGGGGACTCTGCCCGAGGTTCTCTCTCTCTCTCCCTCTCCCTCCTGCTCTAACTTTCCCCCTGCTCACACACTCTCTCTCCCTGAAATAAGATCTGTAACGAAATAATTAGCATGACTAAATATAGTCTAAAAATATTTTATACAAAACTGGACTACTGCATGAATAGAATAGATTTTTCTCTTTATCATACCATTTGTTTGGGTCATTTGCCTGTTTACTCTCAGAATTATTACTGATTGTTCTTCAATCTGCACTGTAAGTCATGGGGTAAACTCTGTAAGCTACAGTTCCCGAGATCCCTTTCAAACGGACTTCTTGTTAGGTTTTGCTAATGGGAGGCACTAGTGGGAGATGTGAGGAAGGCAATAGAGAGAAGCCAGAGTATTCCCCACCCCCCGCTTCCCATTCTGAATAGTGACTATAACTTCTGCCAAGACCAGTTTCCATCAGAGCCTCTCCCTCTGTGGTTCAGCCCCTACTAGTTGGCCCCTTCCTTTGTGTCTCTAGGCAGTGCCAGGTCCTACCCAGTGGTACCCAGGTAACACTACTCATGCCTTGAGTTCTCCAGCTGTAAAGGGATAGAAGGTTCTTGCTATTCCTAATCTCTAGGTTGTCTTTCTTCCCCTGTCTGACTTTAAAGCTTTCCCAAAACTTTTGTAATTATTTTCCCATAATAAATATGTTTACTGAAATACATCTGGTACAGGCTCTATTTTCCTGACTGGCCCCTGACTGATAACACTCTTCATCTTTAATTCTGCAATTTTATAGTCTTTTTAAAGATTTTATTTATTTTTTGCAGGGTGAGAGGGAGCAATTCCGGGGGAGCAGCAGCAGAGGGAGAAGCAAGCTCCCCCTGAGCAGGGAGCCCAATGCGGGACTCAATCCCAGGACCCTAGGATCATGACCTGAGCCAAAGGCAGATGCTTAACTGACTGAGCCACCCAGATGCCCCAAAAATCTAGAGCCTTCTTTAAAAAAAACACAATATGTGTGTTGGCATCATTTTCACCTTAGAAAGTGATTCTATTTATTGTTTATGATCAACTGCTTCTTAAATAGTTGCAAGTATTCTTACCAGCAAGTCTATTGTATTGCTGAGTACTGATGAAAGACTATTTCCAGACATTTGGAAAAGATTTTTATTATAAAACTTGGTGTTGTTCTCTTTCACCCCACGTGTTAGTCAATAATTACTTATTAATTTCTTACCACATATGGAATACTAAAAATAGATTTTTAAACTATGAGCCCTTCCTGAAAAAGAACTTACGGACTTGCTATAGAACACTAGACACATTCATTGAAAAGGACTACGGGACATTAGTAAACATGTTTGCATTACAACATAACATCTATCTACACCTTTACTTGCTTGTGCAATGACTGCATTCCTAAAAAGTTAAAATACACATCAAGTCAACATATCATTGTTATATAATGCAAAATATAGATGTTTATAAAATAAAACTTCACCCTTCCACCTCCTTTCCCCTTCAATTTCCTCTCAACTTTGCAACTGTAGTCCTCAGAGGTGGATATCATTAACAATTTGGTGTGTATTCTTCCAGAAATTTTTCAATACATATATTAATTTATTTATTTATTCAGCAAATATTTATAAGCATCTACCATAGGCCAGGAACTTTCTAGTTCCAGAAGATACAGAGGTGGACCAAGCTGCACAGAAGGTTTATATCCTGGCAGGCGAAGCAATGACAGTCAAACACATGAATACATAATAGACAAGTAGTAACAGAAGCTAATAAAATAAAGGAAAATAAAGCACAGTAATGGGCAGAGAAAATAGGAAAAGGGAATACACAGGCTTTCTATTTTAACGCCTCTTGGAAAGTATGTTGCCCAGCAAATTTTAGGGGGTTTCCCTTGGATAAAAATATTTAAATGGCTGGTAACCACCTCTTCTAGTTTCTTAGTGGAGGAAAATGATGTAGATAATCTCTTGAGGTTCCTTTCTGCCCTATCACTTTGTTATCAACAACTTCACAATTAACCACATAATTCATTCTATTGTTAGAAATCTCTTCAAAATTTAATATTTATAAAATCCTAACAGTTTCATGGTCCTTCCCTCATTCTCTTTCTATTCTAACAAACAAATTCTTTCTCTTTTGCCTGGCCCGCCAGCCACACAAATTACCGACTTGGGTCACACAGGTATTCAAGGTAGAAATAAATCAATAATATGTGTGTACTGGAAAAGCAATGCAACTTGTCTGACAGCTTCACTACACCCTTCTCAGGTTCTCAGAGTGCCTGACACACCCAGAACTTTTTGTAGAAAGCTCCCCGATTCATCAAATGCTAAGCATTATCACAACCTGGCCATAAATTATGGACAGTGGTCAGCTCCTGAGTCAAGCAAGGGCAACTGTCTCCAGACCAGCCATCAGGTCATGCAGGACCAACATCAAGCCTCTGTCCTAAACTAGGTGCCTTAAAACCAGGTCCCACTACAAACTATTTCACAGGGAATGTAAACCCAAGGCTTGCAGCTCTGTCAGCAAACATATAGCACTGTAGAAATGAACGTGCAGTAGATGTCATGAAGCAACGGAAGCAGCATGTAAGAAGGTGTGTGCTATCAAAAACAAATGGGTGGGAAGAGAGAGCTGAACTATGGACAAAAGGCAGGCAGCCTCCTATGATGATGCTTTGGATCACCAGGTATCCTGAAAGCCTCCTTGGAGTATTGCTATATCCCAAACGCCAGGAACTTTCTGGTCTATGTGTGAGTTAAGATAATCTTGGTCTCCCTTACTTCTCCAGGGTTTACCTTTCCTTAAACCTCTGTTAACTGAAGTCATCTGATAGCTATACAGCAGGATTAAAATTGCATTTAAGGAAGTTTGCCAACACCATTTATGCAATATGATAACCCTCACTGTCTGCCCAGTGAGGTCATCAACACTAACACATTCCAAAGGTCCACTGTATGCAGAGTAATTTGGAAAACATCAGTGACATAGCCCACAGGGACATTATGACCCAATGAAAGGGAAATGTATAAATAATAATGCCCTGGATATTTAACACACACAAAATTGCATCATTGCAACGTAGTCACAAGGAACAGCACAAACTCTGGACCTATGATACCAGAATTCAGTTCCCAGCTCCCAGCTGAGAAGCTGTTCAACCCTGGGGAAATCACTTTCACCTTTCTATGCCTTCACTTTTTCACTTGTAAAAGGGCACTATTACTAGTTCACCTGCCACAGAGTGGTGTAAGGATTAAATGAGTTAATATATGTAAAATGCTTATCGTCACACTGATATTTATAGCTTAAAATAGTGGAAAGGATGGACTGTACAAATGCAAATATCAAGAATGATCAAAACAAAAAAGTTTCAATTATATATTCATGTTTTACATTTGTGCTAGTATTTTAACATGCATCAATGCTCCCTGACAAGACTGTAAATTCTAGGAAGTCAGGGACCATGTTTAATTTGCATGTCATTGTCTCCTGGAAACTATCACAGTTTCTGGCACATAAAAGGTGCTCAACAATATCTGCTAAATTAGTAAATGGACAGTGTAAGCCATGTCTAGATCCTATGGTCAATACACTCAATCAGTAGTCCAGTGCTATCCCACGTTTTTCCTTTCCACCTGTCCAATAAGTTTTATTTATTTATCTTGCTGTTTCATTTATTTCTTGACATATAAGTCTCCTCAGCAATAGTGCAAAGGACTCAAACTTACTGTGGCTATATAGATTCCTGCTTGACTCAGCACTTCTCCCACATACAAGTCTCTTCTATTTTCCAAGTACAAACAATTTATCACATCTCTTCTTCATTCTAGATTCCACCAGAAACCAAGTACAAAAACTCTGGATTGCCCAGTAGCCAGTCTGTCCCTGGGTCCCCCATAGATGGCCTCTGAATCGGTTATAATTGATTCACCATGACCTGCGTGTGCACAAGGGTAGTGCTGGAATTCCTTATGGCATCCTTAGATCTTTTTTGCCACATCCTTTGCCCTGACTCTAAAAGGAAGCCAACCATCTCTCCTCTGGCCTGTGCCACAGATGTCTTCCACATTAATACCATCTGTGATCCCAACGGAAATGATAGTTAAATTCTGTTGCATCTGTTATTGGACCTATCTTTGTAGTAGGAGTAATGAAATTTGGCTTCCAATCTAATTCATCTCTATGCAGATAGACCAAAATAACCCATAATGAAAACACTAAAGGTAGACACAACTGAGAGTTACAAAATGAATGTGGGAAAAAGTTAGTTCTTTTTCAATGAAGCATGATGATTTTGAAAAATATCAATTCTAAGAACTATTTGTAATCTAAACAAGTAGAAATTAAAATTATAGAAAGATCACTTTTTGTTGGTGGATGTGAAACTGTGGCAATGAGTGTTTGAAAACCTGAAATAGTGATCTTTCTTAAATACTGTTTTTACAGTGGAATTAAGAGGCAGCTATTGTTTTGTGATCATTTTAATTATTTGTGGACATATGAGCTAATAATAGGGAACATAAATAACTGCAGTTAAAGTATTCTAGAGGAGTTAATTACATGTATTTTCTAAAGGAACATAAAAATGATAATTCTGTCACTCAAAATTGAAGATGTTTAAGTTATATATTGAATTGGTAATTTTTAAGATTTTTCAAATAGTATACTTTAAGTTGATTAAATAAGATGTCAAGAGTTTTCAAATGGCAAAAATGTTTAATAATCTTGATGTTTTGGTGTTTATCAAAAACATTTTTGCAATTTCTGAATCATGTTAATGTCACAACCACATAGATAATAAATTTCTAGCCCTAGGAGAAAACTTAATCATATTTTACTAGTTTTGCATACGCTTTCTATAGATAAGAACACTTCTCTGGTTTTCTAGTGGCCTCATACGTGACTGGTAACAAGCTAGACCACAGCCCCATCTCTCTACTCCCCATCCAGGCCCCTGCGGGTCCACCACCCTGCGCACAAAAGAGTACAGACAGTTTAACCAGTAAGCCAGCAAACTCTGGGAAAGCTATCTGAGCATTGGACTACTCAAAGTACACGTGCACCATTACTGTAACTTTACTAATGGTGAATATTTCTTCTGCCAAAAGGGATAAAATAATTTTTGCTTTCAATAAAAATAGAGTTTTGCAAAGTAAAGATTTATAAGACAACCGAAGTTATTCCAGTTAAGAAAAGCTATAGAGATTACTGAATAAAACATTCTTAGGGCCATTTCATATCGAATAACCAAAAGTTCTATCTTGAAAGGAAAAACGAAAACAAAAATTAAGTGCCATTCTAGAGAAACACATTTTAAGTCTTACCCCATTCTATTGGTTGCACCAGGTCTCATAATTATAAAGCAGAATTAGAATGTCCTTTGAAGAAGTTTACCAGCATGACTTATACAATTACATGAACATTTATGGAAGGGAACATAGCTCTGGGATAAGGATGTTTGGATTCAAATCCAGATTCTATCATTTCCTAGGTGTACCTGAGGCAACTGCTTAATCTCTCTCACTGCCTCAGTTTCCCCATATTTCCCTAATATCTACCTTGAGGCAATTGTTATGTGGATAAGAAAGGTAACATAAAGTTCTTGGAACTGCCTGGGTACCTAGTAAGTACTTATTAAATATTAAGTCACTATTAGGACACCTGGGTGGCTCACCGGTTGAGCATCTGCCATCGGCTCAGGATGTGATCCTCTGGTCTGGGATCTAGTCTTGCATCGAGCTCCTTGTGAGGAGTCTGCTTCTCCCTCTGATTCTCCACTGCCTATGTCTCTGCCTCTGTCTCTCTCTCTCTCTCTCTCTGTCTCTCATGAATGAATAAATTAAAAATATGTACTAAAAAAAATTAAGTCACTATTATTATTGTCAGTATCAAGTTAATAGGTCATCAACAACAAATATCCATGGAATGTGAGACCATGTGAGATGTGGGGAAAAAATATAGAAATATATATATATTATATATATAATATTATATAATATATAATATTTATTAAGAATATATATATATATAACTCCTTAAGAATACTAGGATAGAGTGGAAGAAGAAGAAAATGCAAATATAAGTGATAAACACGGAAATATAAATGGCATAATGAAGTCTAAGTAGGTTAAGTGGACTAATGTAAACAAATACTACAAATGCTAATTATTATAATTACTCTACTACTACTACCTATTAATGATCAATAAATTAGTAAATTATGCCCATGATGACATTTCTACTCTGTCATAATTGTTTTCTAAATAGGTGGCTATAAAATTTTTAAGAAACTTTCATTCAAAAAACATTTTAAATGAAAACATAAAGGCAATTGTTAACTAGCATGAAAAGGAACACCTACCTCAAACTACCAGCTAACATAATATATACTTATGAAACACTGGAGGCAATCTCTTTAAAATAGAGATATCAGCATTGTTCTTGGCATTCTAGTCACTATAAAAATACATAAGATGGAAATAAGAGGCATAGCTATTATCATTTACCAGTGGTCTGTGGTTTACATAAAATTTCCAAAGAATAAACTAAAAATTAATATAACTAATAAAAAATGTTTACCAATATGAAGACAAAGTAAATATAAAAACCTAGGGACACGTGGGTGGCTCAGGGTTGAGTGTCTGCCTTTAGCCGAGGTCATGATCCTGGAGTCCTGGGATCGAGTCTCACATTGGGCTCCCTGTGAGGAGCCTGCTTCTCCCTCTACCTGTGTCTCTGCTACTCTCTCTCTGTGTCTCTCATGAATAAATAAATAAAATCTAAAAAAAAAAAAAAAATCCAATAACTGTCAGGGCATCTGGGTGTTACGGTTCATTAAGCGCCTGACTCTTGGTTTTGGCTCAAGTCATGATCTCAGGTTGTGAGATCAAACCCCGGTAGGGCACCACACTCAGTGTGGAGTCTACTTGAGATTCTGTCTCCCTCTCCTTCTAACCCTCCCATGCTTTCTCCCTCTCTAAAATAAATAAATAGGGATCCCTGGGTGGCACAGTGGTTTGGCGCCTGCCTTTGGCCCGGGGCGTGATCCTGGAGACCTGGGATTGAGTCCCACGTCGGGCTCCCTGCATGGAGCCTGCTTCTCCCTCTGCCTCTCTGTCTCTCTCTGTGTGACTATCATGAATAAATAAATAAAATTTAAAAAAATGTTTTAAAATAAATAAATAAATCTTTAAAAAAAATTCAGTAACTGTCTTAGATAATGATATAAAGAACAGTAAATGTAAGGATAAAAATATTCTTTTCACAATTGCAATTTTAAAAAGTTAAACACCTAGAAATAACTTAGGAAAGAATAGGGCTTGTAGGGGCACCTGGGAGACACAGTTGGGTAAATGTCCAACTCTTAGTTTTGGCTTAGATCATGATCTCAGGGTTATGATCTCAGGGTCGTGAGTTCAAGCCTCACATCAAGCCTTGTACTGGCATGCACGCTCTCTCTGTGTCTTTCAAAAGAAAGAAGAAAGAAAGAGAAAGAAAGAAGAAAGAAAGAAAGAAAGAAAGAAAGAAAGAAAGAAAGAAAGAAAGAAAGAAAGAAAGAAAAAGAAAGATGGACTTCTACGCCCTACAACCACCACCCCAGAGAAATAAAAAAGACTCTCCTAAAAATTTACCTAACACAAAAGAAAAGCTGAATAAAGATGGTATACCATATTCCTAGATGGGAGAGTGAATATTATAAAAATACCTACTTTTCATGGATTGAAATTTTCAGGCAATTGTAGTATCAGTGAAACTGTTTCAAAGTTGGCAAGGTGATTGTAATACTCTCTGAAAGGATGGCTATAGAATAAGGTCAGATTTCCATTTGGATTTAAGAAAATGAGAAAACATGTTTTATGCGTCCAAGCTTATGGAGGAAGGATCATGCACATACATACACATAGGAAGTCTGGAAGGAAATTACCTTAAAAATGTTTATCTCTGGATGGTGAGATTATGGATGGATTTCATTTTCTTGTTGTCTTTCTATATTTGCCAAAGTCTTTACAATAACTATTTATTGATTTTAGAATCAGTGGAAATACACATTTTTAAGAGAAAAAAAGGAAACAAAACAATAAAGAAATAGCTTAGGCTTTGGAAGCAAGGTTGAACTCCAGCAAAAATGATAATTTTGTCACACTCAGTAAAAACTGAACTGATAGCTGAAAAGCCACTTACAAGGACTATAAGCATATAGTTACTATTAAATCCTGGGCTGAGACTAGGCAACTACATGGATAGCATCTGTTAACTTATTAATTATTGACAGAAATACCATTTAATGTGTAGATTTGGCGTGAAAGAAGAAGAAAAAGCAGTACAGGTAAGAAAAGCCTAGAAATTTTCCAAAAATGAAGATGCCTTTTGAGAAGAGCAAGAAATTGGGGGGTTGGGGGGGAGCAGGAGAGTATTTGGACAGAGAAAGGAGATGGGAAGTCACTGCCAATGAGATCCAACAGATTTTGGGGATTCTGTCCTGGCCCTGAGTCAAGATGACCAAGGTTCCTTAGTCAATTTGATTCCACTTTACAAGGATTGACAGAAGTCTCCCGTGAACTCAGCACACAATTAGATGCTGCAATAGTCACAAAAACAGTGGGAAAACATGGCCCTTGATCTCCAGGACCTTTCAATCTGGTCGTGGAGGCAAAATAACACGTGAATGACTTGAAAATAACACAAAAGAATAAATAGATTAAGTTCCCATATGCGAGGTTCAGAGAATTGGGGTAATAGAAGGCCACTGAAGGATAAAATTTAGGGGCCAGAGTAAAAAGGACAATGTTCATGCCCCAGGAAACATGTTGTGGCTTGTGAGTTCGTCCTTGAGTCATCCATTCCCCCTTTGATATTGCAGGAGAATGTCAAGTTCTGTGAGTTAACCAGTCTCCAAACTATAAGTCAATCCTTAGAAACTTATCCTATCTCTTAAACAATAGCTTTGTTTCAAGGCACATTCTTTAAAAATCCTATCAATGCTTAATCATAGCATAGCACTTTTCTCTGACAAAACCCTTACTTTTCCTAAATTCATGAAGCTGGGATGCCAAGATGTTTTCCACTGAAGTCAATTTAGCCAAGCTGTGATAATGTAAGAGACTCCAGAGAAACCATGTTTTAAACAGCTTTGAATCAGATACAAAAAAAAAAAAAAAAAAAAAAAAAAAACAGCGTAGGCAATGATCCAGCCAGAGAGCATGTTTTTCACATAGACTACTCTTGAGAGCCATGTCAATATCGGATTGCATCAAAAATTTCACAGGGAATTGGGTTATTCAGTTTTCTTTGACTGGAATTCAGAGGCAAATGGAATTTAGGGTGAGATCTGAAGAGATAAGGTCTTTGTTTTTGAAGGGATACCAAGGCCTTAAAGTGATCAAGAGATCTCCAATGGAGAAGGGTTCAAATTATAGGCAGAATTAAGCCTAACACAATTGCATTGACGCCCACAAATAAACATGACACATCACAATAGAGCAAGCTGACTTAGTAAAATCACAGTATTACTCATTACAGCAAGTTTTTCATTATGTCATATGGGAAGGAGGTCTATAGGAATTGGTGCATCCTTTTACAAGGAACTAATTTAATCATCCAGGATATTTCTAGTACATGATGAAATGAAACCTGGAGTTGGAATTTAAGCAGTCCCAGGATGAAAATACTTGGGTCTCACATTCTGTCCTTGTGTCGGGCAATAACACTGAACATAAAACACACTCAAAATATACTTCAGCTTCTTTGGTAGAATTTCCTTGACACCTGTTAAATTTTAAAGAGCTCTGTGAAAAGCATTTTCTTAACTACTCAACTGGCTCTTGATTCATTTATGTGCATGGAAATGCTCTGACAGTTTAAAATTGAAAGTATACTGCTTACTAACATTTTTTTCTCTGGTGTTCATTCTCACTCTTCCTTGATAGGGGCCTACTCATAAGTAGACAGCCTATCTGAAATTCTTATGGGCCAGAATCATGCAGAATTGTTACCGTTGTCCTGAACTTTACTGTCAATTATGATGATGCCTAAATATGATTGAACCACAATCTGCTTTTATGATAAATTTCATCAGAAATCCAGGGTAATTTAAGCCCTGACTCGAGACAGTTAAAACCAAGTCCTAAAGCTATATCTGTATGATTGAAACAACCAGATTCCTACCAACTCTGTTACTTCAATCACCTTTACCTCTGATATGAACCACTGAGTGGATAATTGTGCAGATGTATCATATTGATATAAGCCAAAGTACCAAATAAGCCATGTCTGAAAAAAGTTGATGGCCATGCAGATACTGAATCCATATACAACAACCTATAATTCTCTCCAGTGGGTTACATTCTTTACTCTTCTGTGTCATAAAAGTTGTCCTCTTCTGAGATGCCTTTTCTCTTCTTCTCCTGTCTAAGCCCTTTGGAAACCACCACTTCCTGAATGTCTTCTCTGATTGTAAGCTACAAAGATCAGGCTCCCCAACACGTTCCTTATCCCAAAGGAAGGCAAACACTCCCAAGGAAACAAGCAACTTGAATTCCAATCCCAGGTTGGTCATTTGCCACTTGTGTGGCCCTATGCAAGATCTTGTCCTATGTAAGGTAGGGGTCATGGCCATGCTCAACTCATAGGGTGGATAGGAGAATTAAAGGAAGGCTATTTACATGAAGTGTAGAGGAAAGCCCAGCACAGAGCAACATTTGATAAAGATTAGCCTATGGATATTCCATCAGTAGCACTGTTTTTCTTTTAATACATGTAAGCTATTTAGTGTTTTCAAGCTTTTTTGTTGATATGTTGCATGTTATGTTATATATTATTAATACATTTTTCAGAAATTCATGCAATCTAAATATGTAATCTAAATTCACTTGTCAAACTGTAGAAATGATTTTATAATGAATGGGGCCAAATTATTAGTCAAGACAAGCCCATCTCCAATTTTCTTAAGGAAATGAGTGAGGATATAGGCTTTGGGGCATAGAGAGTAGATTTTCCCGCCTCAGGAATACATTGGTTCTACAATCTAAGTTTCTTGGGTCTGGCTATAAATAACTATATAGACTACGTGACCAGAAAGAATCATAACATTATTTCTAGATATTCAAGTCTATTCGGTAGGAAAAAAATAGAATAGCTAGTCATGGTAAAGTATACACAAATAACTGTTGTGAAGATTTTTTTAAAATTATGGACCTACAAATGCTATTTCTCCTCTATGCCTATTTTGGTTTTTCTCACAGCCTGTTAGTTCTCTTATTTTTTTTTTTCTTACTATCAAATGAGAAATAATGATAAAAGAAAATATCAGCATCTCTTTGATATGAAAGCTTTAGGATCCAAGAATCTAAATGTCCTTTCTTAAAATGGCTAACAATGTACTGAGTCAAAAAATTTTCAAAAGCAAACCAACAAAAACATAGATGGATCCTAATGAGATTTCTAAATTCCAAGACAAAGAGAAAATCTAAATTTCCCAAGCAGAAAAATAAAAGGATTACCTAAAAGAACAAAAAATCAGTTTGCCATCATATTTCATATCAATGACTGAGAACTAAAAGATAATTGAGAAATGCACTTTTAAAAGCTATTAAAAAATGACCTTGAACCTAGGATTTCATAGCCAGATAAAATATCAGTCCAGTGTGAGGGAAAAAAAATTAAGATATTGCTATACACGCAGTGATATATGAAACTTACCACCCAGGCATCTCCTCTGGTTGTAGAAAATACAAAATACAAAAAAGGAATTTAAAACAAAAGAGGAATTTTTAAAAAGTGCAACATGTTACAAAAGGATAAGAAAAAACTAGAACTTATAATTAAGTCTAAATTATTTTTGATAATGTGGCTAAGAAGCTCGATGCAATAATTCAGAAATGTCATATGAAACAGAGGAATAGTGCTTTAAAAATGAGCAAATCTACAAAATTCCAAATGATTTAATCAAAAATAAAAGAATTAGAGGAGGAAAGGGAAAAGTAAAAGCATACTGAGGGGAGAAAAAGAAGTTAGAGATTCAAGTTAATTCTCAATGTTGATTTAAAAAATACATATTTATGTTTTTAATTTTTTATTTATATATTTATAACATATATATACATATATATGTTTAATTATGCTTATTAAAGTTGTATGGATGGGTACCCCAGATTTAACTTTGGAAGGTTCTATCTAAGGATGTGACTTTGGGAGTGGTGGTTCAGTGCTGGCCATCACTGGAGACCAACTGCCATAAGAGAGTCTATCAGACTGAGAGTATGTTCGCTGATCTAGCAACTCTATTTCTAGGAACTTTGCTACAAAATGTTCCTCACAGGCACAAAGATATGTGTATAGTTAACATTGTGGAATCCAATCCACATGTTTTTAGAAGTGGGATTGGTTTATAAAGTATGTACTTCTTAATATGAAATATCTATGTAGCCTTAAAAAGACTGAAGTAAATTTATTAACACAGACATGGAAAGATATATTGCGATGCGAAAAATGTGCTGAAGCTAGTATGTAGGATATGACCTCAGTTTATGAAACTTGAAGAGTCAGTGTGTGTGTGTTTATGCACATTTATGTTTACAATGCAAAGAAAAAGTATCCCAAGGAAAAGCAGAGGAAAAGAAGAGGAGATACATGGCGAAGAAGGATTTTTAATAAATAAAACAAGAAAACTATATATATACATATATATGGTTTATATTGATATATATCAATAAAGACATATATGTGCTATATTATATGGTTTAAAACTACAAAACCAACCTGTTTTAGAGAGAGGGGAGAGATGGAAATTATATTGCTAGACACGGAACACATATTAGATTTTCTGTGATATCATCAGCACCTAGTGAAATCCAGCCAGTGGAAGGAAGGAGGGAGGAAGTAAGGAGAAAGAGAGTGAGAGGGAAGGAAGGAAGGAAGGAAGGAAGGAAGGAAGGAAGGAAGGAAGGAAGGAAGGAAGGAAGGGAGGGAGGAAGGGAAGAAGACAGAGAAGGAAAGTAGGAAGGGCGACGGAGAGGGTAGCAAGCAAGTACCTGAGATGGGTAGATACTGCCTCACTCAACAGAAAATGGTTTCTTTCAAACCACGATATGACTTACATTTGTTGTAGGCTTTTTTTTTTTAAGATGTTACTTATTTATTCATGAGAGACATACTGAGAGACACAGAGACATAGAGAGAGAAGCAGGCTCCCTGCGAGGAGCCAGATGCAGAACTCGATCCCAGGCCCCCGAGATCATGCCCTGGGCCAAAGGCAGATGCTCAACCACAGAGCCACCCAGGTGCCCCTTGTTGTAGGCTTCTGTTCTGTGAATTTTGGTATCTCTAATAGACTAAGGATCTTTTCAACTAAACTTTCCATCTGGACCTAACAGCTAAAAACTAAAGTAAGAAGGAAGCAGATACAGACTGTCAGGGCAGCAATTATTTTACCTTTGGGAACTGAAACTATTTTTACTCAAAAAGAAAGTTTGCAGACACAGCATTTCACATTTGGCTTCATAATGTTACACATACAAAAATGATTTGCTATGGAAAACATAACAAAGTGGGTGCAAGCCAGTTGTCCTAGAAAAATGACCCAATGACAATATTAGCCAATGTTTATCAGTCACTCTCTCCACTTTTATGGAACTTCCATACTGTGACGAGATAGAGAGGCTAAAAAGTTGACAAGGATATCATCTGGGCACTCAAGGAGCTGACCGGAGAGTGACACGTCCTCCTAAGGAGTTAATTGTAGAACAATTTTTGAGAAGTTTCATAACAAAGGCAAATAAAGAGCATCCTGACTTGTTGTGCAGTTCTAAGCAACTTGCTTAATCTATTTGGGCCTCACCTCATTCATAAAATAGAAACAATAATTGTCCTACCTCCTCATGGTGTTCCGAGGATGAAATTCAATAATTCGATAACACACAAATCCACGCACAAAGTAAGCAGTCAGTAAAAGTTAGCTACTAGTATCTGGGGAGGCAGAATTAGGCTGCTGGACACAGACCGCCTGGGTTTGCAATTGTATTGAAGGAATCTACTACTTATTACATTGAGTCTCGGGATTCTCAACCAAAAGTGGTGGATGATAAGAGCAAATGCGCCCGAAGCTGCTGGGTGGATTGAAGGAGATCAGCTATGAGAAGGACATAGACCAGAGACTGGCACCTACACATTCGATTAATGTTAGTCCTTATCACTATCAAAATGCTTCAGAAGGCAAAAGGAAATAACAATGAACTCTTCCATTGGTGACAATGGAGGGTGACAGAGGGAGGAACGGAGGGCCAAAAAAGCAAAACAAACAGCAAAGGCAAAGGCAGAGAGAATTCAATGATGATGATGCAGCACGTCCAGAGAAAACGGGTATAAATGTCCCATAGGCTCTGAGAAATACGAGCTAAGGTCAGCAAGAAATGAAAAACCAGACAGCCTCGTTGACACATCTGGGGTTGTTGAAACACTTAAGAGCAGGGTCAGTGTGTGCGGTGTGAGCAAAATGAAAATAGGTCCCCTGGAAAAACAGCATCAAAAGGTGGGAGGAAACAGCAGAGGCAGCCCCAGAAGAAAGCTTAGAGAGACACAGCTGATGGAATCCAAAGAGGAGGAGAAGGGAAAGAGTTTCAATAAGAAGTGGCTGGTCAACCATGTCAAACCGTTGCATAAATGTCAACTTGGGTGACAAGGAAAAGTGAGACCATTGAACTGGTTTGATGAGAAAGATGCTGGTGAGAAACCGTTTTTAATTGTGGTGTTGGCAGAAACCAGACTGTAATGGGTTGAGGAATTAATGAGATGTGAAGACACTAAGTATTGGCTAAGTATAGACCTCTTTTAAGAAGTTTAGTGATTTAAAAAAAAAAAAAAGTGAAAGAAATCAGTCTCCTAGAAACCAGAAGATGTTCATTTTTAAATGTCCAAATAAGTGAAATGCACTTTTGGGGAAAAGGGTAAAACTGCCTAAGGCACTCAAAAACAAACAAACAAATACAGGAAGAAAGTTTAAGACAAAGGACTGCAATACTTGATTGAAATGGGATTAGGGGATTAGAGTCAAACGGGGTGGGGCAAAAAGTTGAAAAACACAGAACTTGAAATGACTGGGAAATTAAGATTCCAAAAGAGGAGTAAAGGGAGGAGTAAAGCCAATCTAATGGATTTGCGTAAAGAGCACGAGGGGAGCTTAGGGCGCAGCAGGAGAAGGGCTCGCAGGTGGCCCGAGCTCTCCTCTGCATCTCTCAGGAGGAGCAGGGGACAAGCTTCCCCGAGCAGGGTGCTCCTGAGAACTGGGATTCCCGTGGGCCAGGCGTTCCTCGGTTCTAAGCACGAGGCCCTACGTTGGCAGCTGCGGAGGTTTGTCCTTAGCAGGTCGGGGTCCCCGTGGGCCAGAGACAGAGGCCAGATTCTCTCAAGTCATATTCACCGCCTGGAGCAGTTTGCCAGAAAGTCGGCCTGTCCTGAACAAGCCCGCGTTGAGCAATTTAACAGAAATCTACAACGTATCAGGATGACAGAAAGGACTGCTGGGCAACGCGAACGGTGGAATTTTGCAATGAAAGAGAAGACTGGCCTTTTTTTTTTTTTTCTGGAATATCTAGAAAAATCTGCCTCGGAATGTCTCAATCAGCTCTTGGATCAGAGGCCAAGTGTTTTTTGGAAAATGCGATCAGCCGCTCTGCTCCGTGTGGTTCCCAAGTGCCACATCAGTCGACTAAGGGAGGTTCGTTTCAAGTCCCACCAACTCTGAACGTTAGGAAATTGGACGATTCTCTCTTCTGCGTTTCTTCCGTTTTCACAGGAACGCGTGTTCCTGGTGGAACCTGATGCCCTATCTTCCCAACCATATTGTTAGCTCCAATTTTGTTTTGGTTTCCTTCTTTTGTCTAAAAGGAGTTAGAAAATGTGTGAAAAGATAAGACAGTTTTAGGACACCCTGGGTGAGGCCAGCTCTTATCCAATCAGAAAACTTTTATGAGGAAAACACCCTCGATGAGGCTGAGCCTCCCATTCGAAATAAACATTTTGATGAAACATTCTGTAAAGCTCTGGTTCTTAAGTGAAGGAATTCATGCCTACACCCCAGTGCAACAGTGAACTCCTTTCCGAGATATTTTCTTGTTGTGTAAACATTACCTAAATGGGGCCATTGGAGATAATTGCTGATATTCTCTGACCCTAGTGACTTGGGGAGCATAAAAAAGAAGGATTAAGAGGAGCTCCGGAGGCAAAGGAGGGAGGGCCAGATTACTGGTAACAACCAGATGTCTCTTTTGTAGGCCAGAGACTTTGAGAAATTATTTTTATACCTGGTTTCTATTTCTATTTTTATTCTGGTTCCTGGGCACACAGAGGATCCCTCTGGCTCTCTCTGAACGCTTTCCTGCCTACGTGAGTCAGAATACCTCTCACACCTTGAAAGTAAATGTGGACAAAACCCCCGTCTAAGACATGATAACATTTAAATTGTTGAATAGATAATTTTTAGAGACGGGGCATTTAATTTTAGAACATTTTAATCTATTCTCACCATATTCTATTTTGCTAACTTCAGAGAAGAAGAACCAGAGACTTGGCTTCTGACCAGCCAGCCTCATAGCAAAGAAGTGGAAGGCCCTGGCCGGGAACTCACCATTGGGCAAATGATATCTGCCTTCCCTGTTTATGGGGTGGCTGGTCTATGTGGAGACTCCACACGAGATGCGGTGTGCCAAATCTCCAGAGGCACTGCAGGTTAAAAAGGGTCTGGCAGGGGTTGCCATGTCTCTGCTGCCCCTCAAGCCACCTGAGCCACTCCACCATCACCACAGTCCTCGCCTGGAGTTCTCTCGGAGTTCTATCAGCCAGCACTCCTTGCAGGAAAGGCTCCCAGGGACAAGACGGGGCTCCTTCTAGACCGTTTGGTGAGTTTTTCACTCTGTTTTTCACTGCCCTTCCAGAAAAAAAAAAAAAAAAAAATCATGCTTAACAGGCACTGAAAAACAAAAACTAAATGGAGAGGGGTGCCTGGGTGGCCCAGTCCATTGAGGGTCAGACTCTTGACCTCAGTTCTTGTCTGTCTCAATCTCAGGGTTGCAAGTCTGAGCCCCACATTGGGCTCCACACTGGGTCAGGAGCCTACTTAAAAAGAAAAAGGAAAAAAGAAAACAACCTGCAAGAGGGCAGTGCTATAACACCATCCTGCAGAATTTCCAATTCTGGCCTAGATGCTAGTGTTTGTTTTGCCTCCAACTTGCCAGGAGACCTGAAACCACCAGCGAAGCAGCTTGGTGACTTAGTTTACCTCGCCATGAAATATTTGCCTGCTCCTTAGGGTTGTGAAATGAAATGTTCTCAGAGTGTTGTGAACTTCCATGTTTGCATAATCTGTTCTCTCGCATTTAAAGTCTGTTGAGCTAATCCAGATGGAGACATGCAGCAAAATCAGAATTCAAATGAACCAGGTGGAAGCCAGTTAGTATTATTGTGTTAGGAATGAGGCTGCAGCGAACTGAGTTATGAGTAGGGAACAGCAGCCTGTACCACCTCGGTGAGATGCTGCACTTTCTGCTGGGAGTTTTTGTTTGTTATTCTTGCTGAGTGAATCCTCAACAGAATACACTTGGGAGACCCGTGTGAGACAAAGCAGGTTTGGCTTTAATTTTTTCTTATATTCTGATGAGGGGAAATAGTTTGAATCCAAAAGGATGTCACTGAGTGCAAACACAAACCTGGAGTGGGGCCCACTGGGCACGAATCTCAGGGGTTATTAATCTGCAACCTTCAATTTGTAAATATGCAGGAGACTGAGTCAGTAGAAAAAAAAAATAATTTTAAACATCTGTGGTATTCTTTCTGTTCCAGATTAATTACACTGCTTGTTTGTTGACGCTGACCAGAATTTTCAATCTTCTGATGCTACGCTCAGAACGTCGTATTTTTCTATGCGTTTATCACTTGCTCCCATGAAACTTTCTCTCCGCCCCAGTCGGTCTCTCATAATTTATTTTAGGTCCTAATTTTGTTCTTTTGCTCACCTACCCTAGACTTCTTTTTCCTCTTATGCAGAGCAATATGCAAGTCTCACCGAGTATTTATTATTACTTTGAAGAGATACCTTGTTAATACACAGTCCCACACACATACACATCACTCAATCAAAACGATGATATAAGTGAAAATCCAAACATGCTGTTTAATCATTTAGAGAGGCTGATAATGATTTTCAATCAACTAGGATTGCTCTGCCAGTTCAAAGAATTATTAATGAGAGCCAAATTTGTTAATAGATTGTGAACAGCCCTTTTTGGTGAGTGGGGGAAGATACAAGGAAGGTCATTTTAGAAGTTGCTATCCAGCCTTTATGTCCTACACTCATGAAGCCCATCCTCTCCGTCTGAGCTCACCAGAACCCAATTGCTAAAATCTCCATCCTATGATCGATCCATGAAGGTACCTTGCCCAAGCTCGGTCACTGGCAGCGCTAAATGGAGACTCACAAAAGGGTTTTGTTGGGATTTTTTCCCTAAAATAGCCCAATTCGGAACTGAGAAATGAGCAGATCTTTTGCAACATGTATAACAGCCATAATCCTCACCTCCACCTCCAGTCTTCCTTGACAGTCATTGTCTCTTCTCGTTCCCTCCCCGCACCAATGTCCTGCATCTTCTCTGGCCCCAAGATGACCAGAGAGACCCTGTTTGGGGACTCAAGCTCTGTACCCTCACTCGTGGCCCAAGAGCTTCTCCCCAGACCCCAGCCACCTCCTATGATCTGCCTTTCCTCTTGGCCAAATACTTGAGGTCTTGGCCAGCTTGGGGTTTCTTTTTAACCCTGCTACAATCTACTCTATTCTCTAGAGTTCTCTTTTCACGCCAAGGCACACAGCGCCTCACTTCTTTCCTCCTCCTAATGATAATCCCACAGCTATTTTTTTTTTTGTGAGTTTTACTGGGAATCACCAAGGAGAAAAAGAAAAACACAAGAACCCACATGGAAGAAATGTGACTGCATCAGAACTCTTACAAAATTGCTTCCTTCAACAATAACCTTTATGGATTCACCCCCCTACCAGTTGAGCACTGTGTTCTAGAATCTAATAGTTATTGTTTCTGGGCAATGTTTCTGGGATGATCTTGGAAGCCCCACTGGCCACCTACTTCCCTTGGCAAGTAGTTCACTAACCTCTTAACAAGGAGGGCAAAATGAAAAGCAGGCAGTGCTCTCTCCTCTCCTTTTCCTTTTCTATAGCTCTTCAGATGGACAGTATTTGTGTCATTGGTCTCCTACCCTTTAAAGGTTAAGATCACAACATAACAGAAGTTATATTAAAACACACACACGATAACTCTAATAGTAGTAGAATTATTTGACATTGAGGCTATTTTGAAAACTTCAGAATATCTCGTTCTTTTCTTATACTCACCCCACCTGAGTCCCTCCGACTGTTGTGTTTTAACTAATGAGAGCTTTCTGAAGGCTTCTAATAAGTTAGCATCTACCTAGGGACGTACTCATAAACTGGCTCTCTGAAAAGGACGAATATACAAAAAGCCTTGATTCACAATGTTTGACCATTTCCGTGATGTAAAGACTACCACTGTGGTCAATTTCAAGCTACCGATGACTTAAAACCAGCTGGTAAGAACTCTTTCAAGCCAGGTGGAACCAGTTCTAGCACACCACTTACACTTCCAGTTGTTTCTCTTATCAAAGCTTGCTTTGTGCTTCATCTCCAAAAGTCTGTCTTGGAACTGCCTTTCCTTTGCAAAAGCAATATAATCAGTACATCCCAAGCAGAATGTGATTGGCTGAATGAAAAATCTCCATGTTTTTCCCCTGTCAGGGTCATAGGACATGTCATGGAATGCTCCTAGAAGAGGCCCTCAATCCAACAGGTGAAACTCAGTCAGCAATGGTGGGACCTCAAGGTGAAGGATGCACCCCTCAGTGGCAGTGCAGGGAGGGACAGAGGAATGCCAGTATGGGCACAAAGTAGCTGAGAGCAGGGACTCCTGAGGCAGACTGCCGAGGTTTGTGATATAGGGCAAGTCACCTGACCTCTCTGTGCCTCAGTTCTTCATTGGGAAAATGAGGAAAGTAATATTGTATTCCATGGAACCTATGCCATCATCCATTGTAAAACACACTATTATTTTATGTTCCATTAAGAAATTTTAAAATGCTACCAATTAAACTATGACATGCCTTTAAGAGTAAGACATGGTCCAGTTTCACAAATGCCTAAATGTGAGAGAAAAATCTGTTTGAGAACCGACGGATGATGGTAATATCTTCCTCATAGGGTTGTGGGGAAGATGAAATGAGCTGATATATGCCTGGCACATTGTAGGCACTGTGACTTTACAATTAGAGAATTTGCTATCATAGTATCATTATTATTACAAAGAGTTTAAGGAGAATAAAAAAGATGCAAAATATCTGACTCAAACATTAAAACCTCAAATCTCAAGACTAAGTATGAACTAAAAGAGGTTCTAAACTAGCATTTTTTTCAAGGTATTTTTCTTTTTTTATTTTATTTTTATTTTTTAAAGATTTTATTTATTTATTCATGAGAGAGAGAGAGCGAGAGAGGCAGAGACACAGGCAGAAGGAGAAGCAGGCTCCATGCAGGGAGCCCTACGTAGGTCTCGATCCCAGATCTCCAGGATCACACCCTGGGCTGCAGGCGGCACCAAACCGCTGCACCACCAGAGCTGTCCTCTTTCTTTTTTTAAATATATTTTTTAAATTTATTTATTCATGAGGGACACAGAGAGGCAGAGGAAGAAGTAGGCTCCCTTTGGGGAGCAGATGAGGGACTCGATCCCAGGACCCCAGGATCATGACCCGAGCCAAAGGCAGATGCTCAACCCCTGAGCCACCCATGCCCCTCAAGCTATTTTTCTTATAACCACATGCGCCTCAGGGACAGCAGGAGGAAAAAGCTAGAGGTAGGAGTAAGGGTGGGGTGAAGGCCAATCAAGAGAAATGCTCAGTCACCATAGTCAAAACTCAACCAAAGCAGCTCCATTTTTATCAGCTGAATGGATTGGAGTTGGATGTAAGGTTTCATTTTCATTGTATTGCTGTGCTTAAATACACATAGGTGTGTCCAGCCAACTTACAAAACACTTGCCCCCTGGTAGGTAGCAATCTTGGCAGCTGCATAGGGATGATCTTTTGCAATCTTAAGCTAATTCTCACTCAAACTCGCAGATCCCTGAGTCCAGAAAGTGCTCTTGGTGGTCAGGAGGCAGGAGCCACCCCTTTCCTGCTCTCCAGCAGCCTGCACTGGCTCTTCTGACTGTGACCCCTCCACTGCACCCTGTTTGTCGCCCCCAAGATGGTCCTTTCTGGATGGGAGCTGTTTGAACTTCCAAGTCCAGTGAGCAAGGCCTGCAGCAAGAAATTTAAATACGATAGCAAAGTTTATACCCTAAACGTCTCTCTTGTGGTTCCCTTAGCAACAACTCTTACTTTTTAGGGCTCACCTTGGCTACATGCTGTGTTAGCAATGGTTCATCAGACTGATTTCCAAAACAGCTCATGTCCCACTCAGAACCAGTTTATGGGAAGTCTGCTTGTCCCTCTCCCTCAATCCTCCCCCACCCCCCGCTTGTGCTCCCTCTCCCTCTCTCTCAAATAAATAAATCTTTTTCTAAAAATGTCAAAACACCTCTCATACATTCATTCAACAAACATTTGTTGTACACAGAACTCGTGCCTACCTTCGTTGACTTCACCCTGCCCTCGTGTTCTCTGCACTTCTCTTACATCCCCAGGTATTTAAGTATTTTCCATATCTGTGCCTTGGGTATATATGCTTGACCTATACCATCAGGCTCTCTGATGGCAATAGACTATTTTTACCCTGTAAACCTTAGCTACTTCCCTCCCATGGGTAGTGTAATTCTTGAGTTACATAAAACAAAATCAAGAGTACAAGTTCAGCTAACATACCAGATGGATTTCACTAAAAGATCTTCTTGCCTTCTCCCAACTGGGGTTGGTGTTCCCCAAGACAGTATGAAGAACATCTGAACCAGAGCCACTGTTTGAAAAGGGATGCTCATATTTGTTTAGGGTAAGAATAGTGGATCAAAGTTCATTTTGAGAAAAAAAACTACCATGAATGATGTAGAACAAAGATTTATGATTGGGGTTAAACTTTATACAAGTACCGAAGGTGCTGGAAAAGCAAGTGTACACAATTTGCTTCCGTGGCTGATGTTGGCCATGAGGTTGTCATGGGCCTGGACCACCAGTCAGGAAGGCGGACACAATGTGAAGCCCAGGAAAGAAAGGACAAATTAGAACCTGAGATGGTAAACTGGAACCTATGAGGACAAACTGGAATGCACATCTGTCTTTCATTGCCATCAGCGCCAGTGATGAGGTGATTTGCATGGTAAAGCCAATTTACCACACAGGTGCATGTACACTTGGTTAGGGGCTCTGGCTGGAGGAACTGTGTCCTCGGGTGGTCCGCGATGTGAGCAAGCAGGTCAACATACACATGAAAGACCTGCCATGGTGCCTGGAGTTCCACACCCACGGTCAGTGTGTAAACAAAGGCTGTTTGCTTCACTTATGCTTTTCTTTACATGTATCTTGTGCTCAGTAGTAACCTGGAGCCATGCAGGGAAAGGGGCTATGGGAGATGATATTCTAGTTTAGTGGTTAGACAAAGCCATACCATAGACCTCTCTACGTCCCTCCCTAGAATGGGTTCATAGAAACAACTAAATTCTAAACAACAAGAATTATAAATTCAATTTAATCCTTGGCTTGGGACCCAATCTGGAGGCCCTGGAATTTCTAGAAGAATCACTTAGAGATCTCATTCTCATGCCTAAATTTAGGAATGAAAAAGTCAGTGCAATGGGAGATCCTTATAGAAAAGGAATAGAAATAAAGTATTCAAATTGGGAACCATTTGCAATTATACTAATGTTCATGTCTCCTGTTGCAGAAAAAGCAACCACAATCCCCCTCACCCCCTTATCTGCAAGAGATACCTTCCAAGATCCCCAGGGGATGCCTGAAATAACCCTATGTATACTATGTTTTTTCCTGTACATACATACATACCTATGTTAAAGTTTGATTTATAAATTAGGCACAGTGAGAGATTAACAACAATATTAAAACAGAACAATTATAACAATACACTATAATAAAAGTTATGTGACTATGGTCTCTCTCTCTGAATATTTTGCTGTACTATTTTTACCCTTCTTGTGATGAGGAGAAATGATAAAATGCCTATGTGGTGAGATGAAGTGAGGTGAACGGTGTAGGCACCTGACATAGTGTTAGGCTACTACTGACTGTCTGACAATGTGTCAGAAGGAGGATCACCTGCTTCTGGACGGAGGTTGACCACAAGTCACTGAAATCATGGGTACCTGATACTACAGGAAGCAAACCAGGGATAAGGAAGAAATAAGGAAGAAACAGTATTAAAGAATTTTCCAAATGCCTTCATTATCTCTGTCCCCCTCTAAAAGAAAGAAAAAAAAAACTAAACAAAACAGAGAATCCAGGGGACAAGGAGGAAGTTGATTTTTGTATGAAAAAACCAGTCACGCATTCCTTACAAAAAAGCAGCAGCCAAACAGTGACAGAGTACCTAACTAGTTATTCTCATGGGAGAGAGCCTGAGCCAATACTGTGTCCTACACGAGGACGCCTTAAAGGAGGATCAGGACAAGGGTCAGAATCAGTTCTCAACATGTTTGAACAGATAGCTGCGGTGCAACAGCCTTACACCTAAATGAATTGCTGGTCACTGGCCCTAAACCTGGCATGTCCCAAGGCAGGTGCAGGCAAGTGACAGAGGAGCATTCTCTCAGAGGTAAGACGGCCCCCACAGAAGCCCCCTACCAGAGTGTAACTGAGACCTCGAGATTAGAAATTATGTACAAATATGCATCAAAAAGAGCACCCGACTAAAAGCGTCATCGCCATCATCATCACCACTATCATCATCACTGTCATGACTCCTACTACCAACACGATCTGCAAGTAGCAGGACATTTGTCCTAACCAAACGTGAAGTCCAGCCAAATATCTATGTGGGCTAAAGCAATTGCAGGTCACAGACCTAATCGATAGAGGTAGAGCTACTGGATGAGGGCCAGAAAATTCTCTACTTTTATTTTTTCCACTTGGTAGAATAAGAACATTGTGCTGCATTGGTAAAAGACCATTGCTGTGCCTCTTCCCTTTCCAAAAGGCAGGCTGGACATCATTATTTTGGAAACATGACATTTTTCACATTCATGAGTTGGGTTGGGTTTTGTTTTGCTGGGGTTGTTTCCCCGTATAATGATTATTCACATACACCTGACTAACCACCTGTCAAATTAAAAGTCAAGGGCCTCCCATCAGGAATTCTGAGGACTTACTTTCTCCACCACGGAGAAGCCCTCATCTGGAGTTACCTGTTAGAACCAGCTGGATCGCCCCAGCCGATTGCAGGATCACTCTTGCACCATGGTCCTTTCCGCCGCTTCTGAGAGTCCAGGCAGATTCCTGGGAACTCTGATTCCACAGTTGGGTATTTAGTTGAAGTCAATTGAGAAAATGGTGTCATCTCTCTCCCATTTGGACACAGTGTCACAATGAGATCCATCCTAACAGGTTCTGTAAGATGTATTTGACTGTATCTGCTTTTATTCTAAAATCACTAGTCAGAGGTCTAAACTACTGTGGATCACATGTTGTCCCACACAAGTTAATTAGTAATGCCAAAAATGTGCCTAATCATGGATTTTTCCCAGGCATTAAAGAAATATAAGAAACAAAAACAGCTGTATTGAAACATTCCTATAAACTCTAATCGGCACATTTGGTTTCTTAGTTATTCCTCTACAGTGAACCAGTAGGTATTAAATGTGTGTATGGCAAGTGGTAACAATTCTTCAGTTTAAGTGAAACTCCAGTCATTTCAATATTTTTCTAACCTATAAGCAGCTGACTTTAAATTCATCTCATTTTTATTAATGATTATGATGATATACAAAATTATGCTCATCGGTATAAAATAGATACATTTGCCTCATCAGTATTTTATACACTTATTTATACATTGTATAAACTACAAGCACCCACTTAGAAGCATTTCCTGCTATGCTTCACTAGAGAATAAAAATTCTGTTTTTGAAAAATTGTATTTGTTTATTGGTCCTTTCCTCTGGTCTCCTGGTTCTCTGACCAAAAAAACCCCTCAGTAATAAGACATAAATATTCAGGGCTGGAAAACACATGACAATGGAGCAACAATCACAATTTTATTTATTAAATATAATAAAAAAATGTAATATACACCACCACTAAGAATGTTATATGCCAGGAGCTGTGCTAAGCACATTATGTCTGTTATCTCTTTTAATCCTCCTAACACTTCTATATGTAAGTGCTATTGGTATTAGACCCATTTCATGCATGAATAACATAAGATATAGAGGAGAAGAAATATTCAAGGCTACTCCGGTTGTAAGCGGTACAGCTGGGATTTCAGTCACTGTTCTGATTCTAGAGACTGAACTCTTGGCAACCCAACTAGTCTAGTGATAAATGAGTGATCTTAACTTGTAGGCTCTTAACTCGTTATGGATCACTCTAAGAGTCTGATTAAAGTTATAGAAACTCTTTTCTCTCGCCCTCTCTCTGGTGAGTGAGCATGCGGGCGCACACACACTCACTGCATACCATTTCAGAGGATTTCTAGACCTCCTTGAAGACATCCAGAGTTTCCTTGGAATCCATAAGCCCCAAATTGTAGAACTCTAATTTCAATATTTCCTTCAGTACCAGTGCAGGGGGAACTGGGTCGCTGCCTGGTAAAGGAGCCGTGCTGTGCAAATGTCAATGTTACAGGAGTATGGAGAAAGAGTGGCCTGGATACTCAGACACCCGAACACCTACCAATGGCCAGAGCAAGGAGTCGGGTTCCTCTAGGTCCCAAAAAGAGATGAGGAAGGAATAGTTGTTGTAAGGATACACCCTAGAGAAAGAACCTCACAGAAGTAAGAACAGGAAGCACAGTAGGGCCAGAACTTTCTGAGCATAGAATTGGACCAAAAGACTGTGCAGGTCCCAGACCGACATCCAGATCCCAGCAGCAGGAATATGTGGGTTTGACCCCTGTGGTCTTTCTCTCCTTGTCCACTCTATTCTCATCTTTCTGACTTGCTTGTTCTTTACCCCAGACCACTTACCTCATCCCTCAGCAATTCATACGTGTGAGTAAAACCTCTCAGTTTTTGCAAACTCCAGTTTCTGCTCCCTTCTAACTCTAGGTGCACCTGACACCTCCCCATTCTGACGTGACTTCGGGGCTTCTTTCTCGTGTCCTTTTCAGCTCCTGTTTCCACCACCAGAATGAATAGGGCTAGTTGCCCCATTCTTTCAGTTTTCCCACTTCAAGGGCCTGATTGCCGCTCATGTTTTTTGCATGACGTCATGCCAAGAGCTTTTTTAACGAGCCTTAAATTTGGCTGTGATTGTGACACATGCCACCTTCATCCAGTCAGCTGCAGCTGGTGGTAGAGAGGGTAGGGGACTCCTCTATAGGACTGGACACATTCCTGCCCCCCCCCTTCGCCCCGCCCAGGCATGCTTTCCTCACTAGAAGATGTGGGGTGAGGAATTTCCTGTAGACATCCAGGGATAGACTACAGGACAGACCCTCAGGATAGGCTGCTGTGTGAGACTCCAGTACAACTTCCCACTTTTCAAACTGGGTCCATCTACTATCAGGGGAAAACATTTGCATCTGACACCAGCTCAGTCATTGCCGTCCAGGATACCCATGTCAAGAGATCTTCGTGTTGTGCTTCAGGACACATCATACCTTTCAGCATGTTGACCAGTTACTCACTGAGCTTGTTATTATTATTATTTTTTAGATATTTTATTTATTTATTCATGAGAGACACACAGTGAGAGGTAAAGACATAGGCAGGGGGAGAAGCAGACTCCCTGTGGGGAGGCTGATGTGGGACTTGATCCCAGGATCCCGGGATCACGACCTGAGTCAAAGGCAGAGACGCTCAGCCACTGAGCCACCCATGTGCCCCCACTTACTGAGCTTTTTAAAGGAGGAAATAGCTTAATGGGCACTGTGACACATGCAGCACAACTGAGTGATAGAGTTAGATAGGTCTTGAAACATCATCTAATCTATCCACATGTTCTGTGGAGTGGAGGCCGAGTCTGAGAGGAGCTATGTGCCAAGAGAGAAGGACAGACTTGGCAGTGGGGCCTCGATTCCCAAGCCACTTCTCACTTTATCATACCTGTTCTGTCAGCCACACTGGCTCCTCGTTCCCTAGCTGTCATTGAGTGCTACCATTCTGTAGCAAAATAGGAAAACAGGCCTGTAAAACGTGTCACACTATAAAGATTCCATTCCAACTTGTGTACATCTATAGGGTCTCTATGACCGTAAATATAGGATCCATTGGAAATAATCCTAGATTAGAAGACTCACTCTGTCACTAAGACATGTGAGTTAACTTCTATTTCTTCTTCTGAGCTATAGCTATTCATTACGCACTCATCGTTTATCCAAAAAACATTAACTGGGTGTCCACTCTATTTCGGGCTCTACTGTAAAACCCTGTAGAACAACTGTTTTGTTCCTCAAAGAGCTTTTACACTCTAGGAGGGCAATGTAAGACACCTGCTTCCACAAGGGATTATAGAGGCAAATGAGTGGAGGGCAACAGACTCATGGCTGGAAGAGGGTTGGGAAAAGCTTGCCAGACGGACATTTGAAATGTGAAGGCATAGTCATGGGAGCAGTTAGCCAAGCAGGGCAGGGGGCTGGGCAGGCAGATGAGAGAGATCATCACACATCCAGGGAAGGCACAGAGTATGGCCAGAGCAGAGTTCAAGGGGAAGTCAGGGTGTATACGGCAAGAGATGAGGCCAGCAAGTAAGTGGGAGCCCAGCAAAAAAGAACCACGGGCCATTCTCTCTCTTTACCTATTGGCTGGATTTTGATTTTACAACAGTTATTGTAAAGGCTACATGGGGAATGTGTATCAAGAGCTGAAGACTGGAAAAATGGAAACA
The DNA here is from genome assembly GCF_018345385.1 of Vulpes lagopus. Classification (NCBI taxonomy): domain Eukaryota; kingdom Metazoa; phylum Chordata; class Mammalia; order Carnivora; family Canidae; genus Vulpes; species Vulpes lagopus. Next base: position 88,649,936 of record NC_054825.1, on the reverse strand, counting down.
AGTTAGGAATCTGTTGCAATGATTTAGGAGAGATGATGGTGTCCTGGCTTATGGCAGCAGCAATGGGACCAGAGAGAAATGGGCATATTCTAGGGATTTTTAAAAGATATTATTTAGGGGCTCTGTGTGGTTCAGTTGATTAAGCATCTGCCTTCAGTTCAGAGGCCTTGGGATCAAGTCCCAAGTCAGGCTTCTTGCACAGTAGGGAGTCTACTTCTCCCTCTGCCTCTCCTCCTGCTTGTTCTCTGTGTGTGTATGTGTGTGTGTGTGTGTGTGTAAAATAAATAAAATATTTTTTAAAAATAGAAGATATTATTTAAAGGGCTTGGAGATTGACTGTACATCACAGGAAACAAGGCTGTGTGGGGAAGGGGAGGGGGAGAGGGTGCAACATGTTCCTGACCTGGGTGGGGGGTAACGGGCACAAGGTGATTTCATTTGGGACATTAACATGAGGTTCTGATGAAACAGCCACGCATAAGTTTCGTGTAGAAAACTGGACAGGCAATCCAGAGTTCAGCAGAGAGGTTGGCTGGGACTATAATCATCAACATATCTAGGTAAGCAGTACTTAACAAAGAAGAGGAAGGACTGTCAGAGTCACCTCCAGAAGCTTTTTCTAACTGCATGCCCCATCCTCTTGAAATTCTCCAATGTCTTTCTTCTTTCCCCAGCCCCAACTGAGGAGGACTCTCCACTCCCAATTCTTGAGCATGTCATAAATCATTACCACCAGTGTATAAAGTGAAGGAGATGAGAATGGGAAACAGCACCCTTAGAGACACAGACATCTAAGGGATGGGTTAGAGGAGGAGAGCAGTGATAGAACGTGAGGAGCATCCAGGGAGATGGACAGAAAACTATCAGAGCAAAATCTACAGAGGTTGGGAGAGGAGACAATGTCACAAAGAAGGACAAGGCCAATCGTGTCAAACATAGTAGAGAGGTGATGTGAAATAACACTTGTTACAGTACCCCACAGAGCCGTGACAAGGACCACGTAAGCATAAGTATATGCAGGTGCTTTCTAAACTATAAAAGAGTAGGGACAGTGGTTGAATGTCTGCCTTTGGCTCAGGTCATGATCCCAGGGTCCTGGATTGAATCCCACATTGGGCTCCCCACAGGGAGCCTGCTTCTCTGTCTGCCTGTGTCTCTTCCTCTCTCTCTCTCTCTCTCTCTCTCTCTCTCATGTATAAATAAAATCTTTTAAAAAATATATATATGTGTATATATATATATATATATATATATATATATATATATAAAGTATACAACATAAGTATTTATTTTTATAACTTAAGATTCAAGTCCATTCTCACCAGCTCTAGGAGTCCCTCCCTAGACCTTCCCGGCCATCCTCCGGAGGTGCCCTCAACACCAGTTTAGCTGGCCGGCGGCCAGGCAGTAGGCAGCACTAGCCCAGTGCCCAGCCTAGGGGAGACAGGGAGCACGTGCCTGCAGAATGAATGGACGGTTAGGATTGCGTCACTGCATTCCCTGATTCTCCAGAACACGGAACAGATCCAGGTTCTATTTTTCAAAAATAGAATCTAATGTGCTTATCCCTTTTTCCTGGCATATCCTTGTTCCTGTTTTATTTCATGCCCTCACAGTTAAGAAAAAAACTAATCAGTTCCTTACAGTTATCAAAAAGATACATTGAAAAGTATTTCCTATGGAAAAAAATTCCGTCCTCCCGAGAAAAGATACATAAAAAACATTTGCTCCCTCTCAGAACTTCCGTTCTGCTGGGGCCTCGTCTCTCTCCAGAGCCCATGTTTGTTGTCTGACCTCCAGCGTGTTCATATCCAAATCAATCTGAACTAATTTTGCAAGTAAAATGTTTTGAGAACTCACCCTAAGTGCTTTCCTAAATTCTAAACATTTAACATCTGCTTGGCTGGACTCAGTTCCTAGTCTTTTTAGTCTACTTCAATCCACCAATTTGACTTGTCATAATTTATCATTCATTCCAAAATCTCTATTATTTATTGCCCTTGATTACATGATCACAGGTGTTCTGTCCTATTTGTTTCCCTCGGTGTTCCTGACATTCTCTCGTGAAATCACTATATCTAATTTACCAGGGGATCATTTCCACTCTTTCTCCGGATTCTGAACCTCGTCCTAGTTCTCCAGTGCATTTTTAAGGAGGATCAACTCAAGAAGTTTATCTTCCAGACTTGAAGAGTATCAGGCCATTTACATTTCAGAGTCCTACTTTTTATGAGCAGATATTTTTACGAGGTGGTTCCACTCATCATCGATCCTTCATTCTCCTGTGCTTAATCAGTGTTTCCGAGGCCCAAGATGAGCCGCCGCAGGCTCCCCTCCCCCCACAGGCTCCTGGTGTGCGCGCTCCCGGCTCGCTGCGGAAGCACACAGGCCTTCCTCTTTGTCCTTTCACACCCCGCAGGGAGCAGGGAGGGGGCCCCACCCTGCAACCTTTGGTCGGAGCCATCTATTGCTCTCAGCCTCACCACCCACCCCTTTCAACCTCAGGATAATAGCAGATAGGGAAGGAGGAGCTGGCGGTTGCCTAGCACGTATCATGGTAACATGAACAAGTTTAGGAGACTCTCCTCGGCTTCTGTGTCCACCCCACAACCCACAAAGATGGAATGGATTTCCCTCTCTTCCTGCAGACGTGGAGTTCAAGACAGAAGAAAGATCAAAACAGCAGAGCTGCACATGCCTTGCCCAGATGACATACGGGTGCCTGTAACTGTACTCCAACCCCAGCTCAGGATTTATTAAATACCAAAAGTGTAACGCATCCATATAGGCAGAGAGATCCACAGCTATCAGGAGTCTCAGGAGCAGGCAGCTGGACCCAAAACTCTTCCGTGTTATGTATTTATTCCCATCCAGATCTTCTGATGGTCTCTACCTCTTAATGCCATGCTTGCAGGAGAGAGAAGCTTACTTTACTGGGTCTGGGTCAAGAATTTCAGGACCAGTCAGCTGTCGGGAGCGAAGGGTTAAGATAGACATGGACATTGGGGAAATTACTGTAGACCACGGAGCCAAACTAATTTGTATCTATTGCATCCTAAAATGCCAGCTCTTACTTAGAGAAAATATTTGTTGTTCACCTCCTGCCTCTCTGCCAAAGGGTTTCAGTCCTCCCACCTGATATGTTTTTCTCCAGCAAACCTCTTAAACAGGCTTGTCCTTGGTCAACAGTGGAAATAAAAACTCTTGAGCTGCTTCACTTCTTTCAGTCTTTGGGAAAACAAAAAGAACAACTTGGAAAAGCCATCAGTTAAAATTTGGGTATGTTGGACACCTGGGTGGCTCAGTGGTTGAGCACCTTTGCCTCATGATCCTGAGGTCCTGGGATCGAGTTCCGACATCAGGCTCCCCATAGGGAGCCCACTTCTCCCTCTGCTCTTGTCTCTGCCTCTCTTTCTGTCTCTCATGAATAAATAAATAAAATCTTTTAGAAAATAAAATAAAATTTGGGTATGCAAGTAAAATAAGCTATGTAACATCCTGACGCCTCATTTTGGTTATTTCTAAAGTGGAAATAATAATATCTGTCTCTTACGGTTGCAGTGAGGCCTGAATGACACACCTAAGTAAAGCACAAAGCATCTCACCTAGAAAGAGCTCAATAAACAGAGCTATAGTTATGGATGCGTGTATCTACATTATCTTTCTTTCAGTTGTATTGCTTTGCTAGGAAATATACCAGCAAGACCACACTAAGCTCAGGATATAAGCAGCTGAGTTTCCAAAGAACCCACATTCCTTCGTCCTGTGGATTAGATCACTAGTATATGTCATAAGCCGAGGTCCCTGTGTGTTAAGAATTTTATCGGTCAGAACACTGATTCCACCTCTCTCTGGGGCCTTCAACTCTCTCAGGCCTTCTGCTGTACCCCAGGCTCCTCCCCTCTTCCATGCCTGGTACCCAAAGGTCCATAATGGGTAAGCAATTTATTTGTGCCCGAATCTTATCGGAAGGCAGTCTACCAGCCTAAGGGAAACTACCCATCTGGCATAGGTGCTCTGACTCTGGAGAATTACCGGTCCACACTCAACTATATAAAAATCCATTGGTACAAATCCTCAGAAGAGCAAACACTTCACCTGGCAAGCTCTCCAGCAGGGTCCTTGGCTGGCAGGAGCAACCACCCTCACTAGGCACCAACCAAAAGGCCATCCCTGAGCGGTGACAAATCTGGAATTCTCTGGCAGATGCCAGTCCAGGGCCTCCTGCACAAAGGGGACCCTTCTTACTCACTCAGCACCGACTCTGAACACACTGAGAATTGGTTTTGGCTGCAAGGGAAAAGCCAATGTGGCAATGTGGAAAATATAATCTGATGGACAGGATTTGAAATGAAAGACACAATACAGCCCCTAGCTTCTAGGGCCTAAACTCTTACAGGACAGAAGTGTAAATACTTTTGGGAAGCAGAGACCACAGGACACAATATGATGCCACAGCAAAATCTCAAAAGTAGCAAGGGGTTTGAACACTGAAAGACTAACTCCTGTTTTCATACTGTGAATCACCGGGCCCTACAGAGAGAGGAAAAGGTGTATCAGCCAGCATTGACCTTACCTTGCCGGTGCTGAAAAGCTCTCCTAACTGCCTGCAGCGCTCTCTCACAAAAAGATGACTAAGACAAGTTCTGGCTTTTGAGGTGTTTGTACCTGGTGGGGGAGGCTGGCAGGTAACTAAAGTACAAGCCTTACCATGGAAAGTGCCAAAAGCTGAGCAAAAGCAAAAAGCAGCAGGAGCAGAGAGCTCTAATCTCCCGTCCAGCCAGAAGAGGGGTCAGCCCGCCTGGGTCTTGGAAAGACAGCAAGACTGGGGGGGAGGAGAGCTCTCTAAGCAGAGGGAGCAGTGTGAGCAGAGGCAACTCAGAGGGGGAGGAACAGGGTGCAGCAAGGAACCCAGCTCAGTCTGGCCCTGGCAGCAGCCCAGCCAAGTGGGGGTGGGGGTTTGGGAATGGACTGAACATCCAGGAAGATTAGCCTTGACTCCCTGGGCCTTTGGAACATTCCAGATCTGCTTTTGAAAGGAAAGTTTCTGCCATGGGTATCAAGGATGAATTGGAATCAGGAAGAGAGTTGAAATGTGTATCTTTGCATATGTATTTTTTTAACTTTTCTGCTATTTGAAAAAGCGATCACAGATGCAAAGTGACAACTGTTCAGTCATCATAGGCAGCAAGTACCTGTTCCAGAATATGTATTTACTCTCCATAGCAGTGATTCTCCACCATAGGGGATCTCTCCACTTCTGCTGGTCTCATTCCATCTGACTTAGGGGCCAAAGCTGGCACCTTCTGCCAAGGGTGCCCTAATAATCTTCCCCCACCTTCAGTCCAGGGTGGCTTTCACTCTCTACTGTATCTAGCCCACAGAGTGTGGAGTAGAGAATGATCCTCTGATGTGATGAGAAAAGGTAGTGTGATAAAGGTGATGCAAACAGAAATCCTTCTCCTGCTTTGTAGGCTCTATCAGACCAGATCAGCTTTTGTCTAGACATTTGCTTTCCCATGTGCTCCTGGTGCACGGAAGGCTAACTTTCCACTGCGAAGAGGTCATTATTACCACTGCAAGTGCACAAGTCCCCACCATCATGTATGATTTGTTTCTGCTTGTTTTTTGTTTCCTTGGTGAATTCCAGATGTAAATAGAATTAAAGGAATAATTCTAAGGGGATGTTGTTAAGAACTTCGCTTTTTACATTTATCATAAAAACACAATCCCATGCCTTGTTGCTAAAATGGAAATGGAAACTTTTGATGACAATTTAAACATGAAATATCCAGCAGAGACAAACCATGATTATTTATAAAAGGCTCTATCAAGAAATTATTTACTTCTTTAGGCAATTTCCACTTTGCTTGTGATTTAAGTCCTAAGAGTATATGCATCTAGTTACTCACGCAAAGTTAATGGAGCTGTTTCTCATTACGTTTTTTTTTTTTTTAAATTCATTTATGATAGTCACAGGGGGGGGGGGGCAGAGAGAGAAGCAGGCTCCATGCACCGGGAGCCCGACGTGGGATTCGATCCCGGGTCTCCAGGATCGCGCCCTGGGCCAAAGGCAGGCGCCAAACCGCTGCGCCACCCAGGGATCCCTCTCATTATGTTTTTGATAGTACGGCATGTCGAATCTGACTCTCATCTTACTTTTCCTAATTATTCGTCAGCTTTCCTCACCTGTGTTTTATTTCTTTTGGAGACCCTTTTCTCATTTCATAAGGAAGGCAACGTGCAGATCATTCTTTGTGGCTTGGGAATGTTCTCTAATGCTGAAGGCCGTGTTCTGGACCAGGTGCCAACCACTCAGCTTACAAGAGTAAGAGGACTAATTTGTAACTGTCTCCTGCAGAAGCTCTTGCCCGGGGCTTCCAAATACTATCCTTTGCACCTGATTCAAAAAGGGAGGATCTCAGTAGGACCTGTTATAATTTCTCAAAGTGCCCCTAATCATCAAACCTCGTCTTTTTCTCCTCAGTGTGGAAGTGACTGTGCTCTTCCCAGCTATCAAATTAAGAAAGAAGCAATTGACTATAGGATGGGTCATTGGCCAGAAACTCGCTCCTATGATGGTGACGGTGAGGAAAGTTCTGGCACAGCACTTCAGACTGAAGAGACTTTTATGACAGATGAAGCCAGGAGAGTATCTGTTATTTTTCCAGCACACTTTCAAGCTGGATGAACACAGCTGATCTCTTAATTCCCATACCAATGGATTTTAAAGGGCAAACAGTCCCACAGCAAATACTGAAACAGATCGTCCCCGGTGTCATCTTCAGCTACTAGTTTAGATGAGTGTCTTGGAATCAACACAGTGGTAAAGAGAATAAATCTCCCACCAACCACACGTGGGGAGCTGACACCTCCTCGATGCACCACAAACCATTCCTACTGTATAGAGTCCTAATGGAGAAATAAACCTGTCACATAAAAATTTCATTTCCAAGAAAGCTTTATTATCCAACAAAGGGGGAAAGGGTGAAAAAGACAAAAACTAACATTTTCTGAGCATTTGTACCTAAATGCAGGCACTTTGTCTGTTATCCCTTTTAATTCCCAAACAAAACAAAACAACAGAAAAACTTGTAAGAGACACTTCTTCCATTTTACAGAAAAGGAAATTAAGCTTCAGAGAAGTGACCTAAATAAGCCAAAGTCACACAACTCCTAAAATGTCATGTCAGGTTCCAAATCCTACATTCTCTTATGCCAAAGCCCATCTCCCCTTGAAGGAGCCTGCTAATTTTAACTTGTTGCAAGTAATTTGGTATTGGGTGTATATTCTAAACAAGAGAAGAGGGTGGTAAAGAAATGAAGCTAGAAATCCCCCAGTTTTTCACATTACTCTTAAGAGCAGTATCCTAGATTATTGGGGGGGGGGGGGGCTACAAAATAAAAGTCATTTATAGCTGGTGTTCAAAACATTACATAATCATATTTTTGCAACAGCACCAGAAGTAAATTTACTTTCCCTAACATGTCTGGTTGTACTAACACTGAAATTAGACTGTGGATGCTGAGCATGGAGCAACTAATGAAAAGGCACCCTAGAACTTTTATAGAGAACCAGTCTGGAGACAAAGGCTTTGCCACAGATTCCTACAGTAGGATAAAGATGTCCCATGCAGGCTTGGGGACCGGGTGGGGAAGGTGGGGGCCAAAGCAAAGGAATTCAGAGATATAACTTTTACCTTTACATCCTGTCAAATTATATAATCTGAATGTACACAGGCAATTTCCCCAGGAACTTTAGGAAATCATCTGTGCATGTCTGTGTGTGCATGTCCATGCATACTAGCACACTAGCACACATCCTTTTTTTTTTTTTTTAATTTTTATTTATTTATGATAGTCACAGAGAGAGAGAGAGAGAGGGGGGCAGAGACACAGGCAGAGGGAGAAGCAGGCTCCATGCACCGGGAGCCTGACGTGGGATTCGATCCCGGGTCTCCAGGATCACGCCCTGGGCCAAAGGCAGGCGCCAAACCGCTGCGCCACCCAGGGATCCCAGTAGCGCACATCTTATTTGTCGCCTAAAGAAGACTTACCTAGATTGCACCCCAGTGCGTGGCTCACTTCCAGAAGATCAATTGATGTTGAATTCCAGAAAATAAGCAATAAGACCTTGAAGCCCAGTATGCTAATATTCACCAGTATCCTTAGAGTCTAGGGAAAAACAAAAAAAGATTTTGCGCTTGGCCAATGTTATGCTGTGGGGTAAAAAAAAAAAATCCCCCCCACCATCATGAGCAGGGTGGGTCTCCAGCTCTCCAAGAAAATCTTGTGGCCTCTGAGGATAACTCTGTTATCAAGAACCACAGTGGTGACCATCAAACAAACACACATGGAAGTAAATTTCTTTTTAACGGTCATTTTCCTAGAATGGCAAATATCCCAGCATGTGTGTATCTACTTAGAGTAATCACCATATTAGATGTTCCCAATGAATACCAGGTTTGTTCCACATGGTTATTTGAAGAAGTCAGTTGTTTGAAAGTGCTAACACTTTTCACACACACACACACACACACACACACACACACACACAAATGGCCAAAATATTTACCACAAAAGTCTACAAAAGAATACTGAGAAAAAGGCATGACACCAAGCTTTGTGGAGATTCCTTTAAACTTGGTCTCCTCATCTGTAAAATGGGGATAATAATACCCTCTTCTGCCCACGTCATGGAAGTACTGAAATTTTAGAAAATGTGTCAGTGAACAACGCAAGGCATTTTAACTTGACTCACCTCATAAAATTGGCACAACATAGTATGGGATGAGTTTCAAGTGATAGTCATGCCAGTTGTAAAAAAAAATTAAGTAAGAAATCATAGTAGGGGGGTGCCTGGGTGGCTCAGATGGTTAAGCTTCTGCCTGCCTTCTGCTCAGGTCGTAATCCCAGGGCCCTGGGATCCAGCCCGGGGTGGGTGCCCTGCTCAGCGAGGAGTCTGCTTCTCCCTTTTCCTCTGCTTCTCCCCCTGCTTGTGCTCTCTCAGTCTCTGTCTCCCTTAAATGAATCAATAAAATCTTTAAGAAACTGCAGTAAGGAAAACCTACTTAGCGGCATGCCTAACACTGGAGCAAGAAGGAAAGCAAGAGCAGAAGATGAAGTAAAAGCATCTCTTCTTTTCCTTTTTATCCCTTGACCCCATCACCTTCTAACACGCTGTGTAACTTAGTTATGACCTCCCCTGGGCACCCTCGGCCTCCCCTGCTGGACTGCACGCTCCTTGGGGGGGGGGGGGGTGCGGGGCAAGCCATTTGTTCACTCCTGGGCCCCAAGCATCCAGCACAGCCCCTGGCACAGGGTGTCTCACGAAATAATTCTTCAACAAATGGGTAGTCAGGGTGGTAATGATGTGAGGCATCCAGTGCACCTTTGAGAAAGGCCGATGGAAAGGACTTCTGTGGGCTGGTTCCTTAACAAACATTCCCCGGAACAACCCAATGGCTGCTTTGATCTGTCAGTCAGGACTGGGTGATCCCAGAGAGATGGGGGCTTGCTCTGCGCGTGGCTACATGTGAGCCCTGGGACTGTGCTTTCTGAACTTCGTTGTGCATCCCTGGACTGAGAGCCCTCGGGTCACACCAGGGCCCCGCCACCGGCCTCTCCTCCCCTGGGGATGCCGGTCACCAGCATCCCAACACCCCCTCTGTGCTCCTTCAAGGACAAGGACATGCAACTCCCCCACCAGTTGTCCTCTTCCTTCCCCTGGGGCCTGTCAGGCACTTTCCCGAGCAGGATCCCACCTACTTTTCCTAGAACTGCTGTCTTTTATCTGCAGGCGCTGAGCTGGGGGGCGGGGAGGGCGTCCCAGGGAGGGAGGGAGGGAGCCCCGCCCTCCCCCTCCTGCGGGCAGGACAGTCACCCGCCCTTCAGGGGGGGCCCTGCTGAGGACGTTTGTGTTCCAAAGCCTGGTTCCTCATCACCAACGCTTCTGATCCAACTCACTGACCTTCAGGGCTAGCAGAGACCTTAGAAATCAAATTCGACTGCCCCATTTCAGAAACAAGCCCAGAGAGGAAAACTGACCCGTAGTGCCGGGACTGTCTGCGCAAAGGCACTAGCTTCCCAAGAGTGAACACCAGCGGTATTGTAAAAGCCTCAAAAGAATGCAGACATTTGTAGGAATGAATCGGATTTTCATAATTTTGAAATGCCTATATCCAAATGAATCCAGTAGTAGTAGTTACTTGATCTATTAAAAAAAAAAAAAAAAAAAACTCCTTTTTCCCCCCCAAAAGGCTTTCCTAGCTTGTTGCTTTAAATAACCTGTTCTCCCTAATGTATGTGAAATATGTTCTTTTTAAAGGTTTTATTTATTTATTCATGACAGACACAGAGACACAGGCAGAGGGAGAAACAGGATCCATGCAGGGACTGGATGTGGGACTCGATCCTGGGACTCCAGGATCACACCCTGGGCTGAAGGCAAACACTCAACCTCAGAGACACCCAGGAGTCCCTGAAATATGGTTTTCATTCATACACTTTGCTGCTGTAATCTCAATGCACAATGTAGTCTTGTAAACTGTGATTTAACTCTAAATTTCTTGATATAATCATTATAACAAATGAGTGTCTACTTCAAGAGATATGACTAAGTTTTCCAAAATTGGGTTAATAAAGTTAGGTTTTGGGGGAGGGGCATATAGATGAAATAAAGTCAGTAAACTCCAAACAAATGTTTTTGCAAAATTATGTTTATAAATCAGTGTCATTGAGAGAGTAGAGGTTGCTTCTAAAGTCTGAGTTGGCAAATTAAAGAAGACACAAAAAATAAGAACATTCAGACCATGGTACTCTAGAGTTGAAAGGCCATGAAGATGTATTATCTAGTCCAACCATTTCAAAGTGTGGATAAGAAAACAAAAGCCCAGAGCAGGGACTGGCTCACCCAAGGTCAGTGAGGTCTGCGGCTTCCCAGTCGGGTTCTCACTTTATCATAGTTTTCACACTGGGTGGAAAAAGAAAGGAGTAATAGGGTAAGACCAGAGAGGAGCATGGAATTTTCAGGAAATGTCATGCGTTCCACCCAACCAATAGGGAAACTCTCAAAGTGTTTTTGTCCATTCTATTTAGTTCTGGCAAAAGAGTAAATGGATCTTTCAGATTCACTGGGGGAAAAAAGTGTAAACAAAGGCTGGGTAAGCAAGCAAGCTTCACTGGAGTCAGATTTATTTCCAGGGATCAAGACAAGGATAGGGAGAGATTGCTCATGGGAAGGAATGTGAAGTGTGCCAAAGTCCCAACCAGAGTCCTGAAGCACGTTCTTAAGAAACTTGCCTCTAAGTCAGGGTTCTAAACCCAGAGACTTTGGGCAATGTCTGTAGACATATTTGGTTGTCACAACTGTGGAAGGGGCTGTTACTGGCATCTAGCATATTGAGGCTAGGGATGCTGCAAAACACCCTACAATACACAAGATAGCCCTCCCCCCTACAAAAACACACCGGCTTCAAATGTCAATAGTACCAAGTCTGGGAAGCCTTCTTCTAACTGCTACTTGTCAATCAATTTTCTGCTCAGATTCATCAAAAGCTCCCTTCGGAACCCAAGAAATCAAGTAAAAACTCTCAAGACCCATTGGTCTCTCTTCGGATCTTTAGATTTTTAACTCCCTCCCCCCCAAAAAAAATCCAGATGAAGAGGAGGCCAGCAGAACAGGAAACGGCAATTTCAATAAAAATACTTAGTGCTGAAAATATATGCGTAGGAGAGACGACTTTCCAGGCACTTATATTTTCCTTGCTCTTTGTTGTCATTCCACCCATCCTTGGTAAATTTGTTTTCATTTTAAGTGTTACAAGCAGTTATTATGTATTCCAGGCAGGGCTCCCAAGCTGTGACAATTTAAATGAGGGAGATTTTTTTTATAGGGGAAAAAAATGATAAAAGTATAAATGGTTTGTTGAAACACTGAAGAAAAGCTTACCTCAGAGAACAAAATGCTTTTATATGTAGTCTTAATATTAATCCAAAATGAAAATGTCCTTCACTTCAAAAGGGTAAGATTTGGCAGGTATAAGATATAAAAGGGCAAGGATATGTCCCCTCCACATTTAGAAATGTGCATCTCCCAAAAAGGCTTTGAAATAAATAGTATATAAGAAGCTACGAGTAATTTTTAAAATGGCTTAAATCTTTTACACTTTCTACTCAAAGGAATAAAAGAGCTCACAAGGGCACAACGGAAGAACAGAAGGGACCTTGGACAGAGGATATGAAAACTTAGGTTCCAGTCTAGGGTCATTAACATTCCCCATGGCCTTGGGCAAACAGTATTTCTTATGTGTTCCTTTACTCTACAATTTAATGATAATAATAATAATAATAATAATAATAATAATAATAGTCTTACAGAGGTTGTTGTGAGGCTCAAAACTCACATAGTGTAAATGCAAAAATAAATGTAAATGTCAGCATGTAGCCTCCCTACTACCCCCTCTCATGCCCCCCCCCTTGCCTCCCACCCCCACCCCAACCCAACCCCCATGTGCAGTACCATTGCCAGTGGACCCCTTTCCTTCAAAATAAGGAGCAGCCACCACTGGCAAGCTTCCAGGGTAGGATCACACCCAGAGCCATGACAAAGAAGAGCTTTTGATGGATTACTTACTGCACACTTTAAAATTTCCTTTTTTTTTTTAAATTAAGAAGACATTTCTATAAGGTAAGAAATTACTGGAGGCACCTGGGTGGCTCAGTGGTTGAGCATCTGCCTTTGGCTCAGGTCATGATCCCAGGGTCCTGGGATCGAATCCCACATCGGGATCCCTGCAGGGAGCCTGCTTCTCCTTCTGCCTGTGTCTCTCATGAATAAATAAATAAAATCTTTTTCAAAAAAAGAAATTATTGGAGTAGGGTGAATATGGCCCAAATCTTTATAGAAGAGTCCTGACAGGGTGTCATGCCCCTGAAACCAAAATGTTAAATGTTAACTACCAAAGAGAAAATTTGCTTTCTTGAAACTTCAAACAAGCTGTTGAATGAGTGAATGACTTAGCAACAATTCTGAAGGGGCCAATCAGTGGAATTTATTTACTTTGTGAAGCAGCTTGAAATCTTATTGGTTGTGTCACAACATGAAAGGAGACCGAAAATATGTCTTTGGTTTGCAGGGGGGAGGATCAAAATGGAAAATAATTATTAAGGGAACAAAAAGAAAAAGCAGCACTAGATGGTAAGATGGCATATCCAAAAGGAGGAGAGAAGTTTCTGGAACATTTGGAAGTTGTTATTTTGTTTATGAGCCTTTGGTATGTTTAAAACAAAACTTTATAGAAGCAACAAAATGGTGGATAAAGGAAAACTAGCTGATATAATTTATTGAGGCTCTCCAAGGGTTTTTGACAAAGTCCTACACAAGAGACTGTTAAGGGAACTTGCCAACCACTGGATAAGAGGTAAAAGGCTGTCAGTCATGAGTTAAAAGAGAGTTAAGAGATAGAGGGGGAAGGAAAGAATAAATGACCAGCTCCCAGCATGGAAAAGAGTTAATAGTGGGGTATCAGCAATCGGTGTAAGAGTAGTATACTCCAGGATATTTATTAACACCCTTGAAAATGAACTAAATAATGAGGAGCTGAAATTTGCCGACTAAACAAAACTATTTTGGTTCCCTAAGTCTATACAGATGGATGTGAGAAACACAGAATCCAAACTCAGTAATTGGGTAAAACAGTGGCAGATGAAACTCAGAGCAGACAACTGCAAAGTATTGCATGTTAGAAGTAGCAATTTAAATTACTCATCCACTCGGGTGAGTTCTGAATTAGTTCTAAACTTACAAGGAAAAGATCTAGGCTCAAGGAAGACATCTTAATGAAGATGTATGCGTGATGCTCAGTAGAATTTTAAAAAAAAAGAAAGAAAGAAAGCAAATACACTATTAAATTGCAGTAAAAATGAAACAGAATATATGCCAACGTCATATAGAAATCAATGGTGCCCACCTGTTCTACAAGCAGTTAAAATCACCTTGTTTCCGAAGGAAGATGGCAAAAATAGAAAGAAACATCTGATAACACCCAGGAAACTCATTACAAGTGGTAAGAAAAGACAGGCAAAACCTCATATGGGAAGGTTTGTTTTTTTTTTTAAGTTATATATCATTAATAATTTGAATGAAGTAAAGATGAACCTAAGGGGCATATAGGTTTTCCATAAAGGTAAAAACCTACATTAATATTTTTGCAACTTAGATTGTAGGGAGACTAGAAACTGTCTGTAAATGGCATCAAAGACAAATTGAATTTTCTTCTAATATGAGATGCTATGGGCTGGTAGGGGGCTCAGTTGTGCCTCATGGGATCCAGTCTGTCTTCTTTCTTCTAGTTGCTATTTGTCATTTGTTCTAAGATGGGAAATAAGTAAATGTATGCATCATAAAGTCTCATAAATATTATTTCAAATAATAATTTGCCATTTGCAATTATTTAGACCTTCTTCCAAGCCCAGAAAGATGCACAGAGATCTAATATTGAAAATTTGTACCAACTCCAAAAAATAAAGGCAAGTGTCAGGTAAACACAATAGTTAACTCATTGCATTCACCTGACCCTGTAAATTCCTGAATACACAAATCATTGCACACTCCTTTCTCCATCTTCCCCAAGAGACAATTCATCAATGGATCTGACCATCAGGAGCAATAAGACTGCCCACCCCTGTGCCCTTCTCTTCTCCCCAAATGTTTAAGTGAGATTTCAACTGTGGTTACCAGGAGGTAATCAATCCCCAGGCTTCCAGAGATCAAGCATCTGCTGATGGAGGTCAGAAAGAAATGCTCTCCCACAATGCCAAGTACTTAATAATTGACCCAGTGCTTGTTGAGAAAATGACGTCCTCACACTCCAGCTAAGGATTGCACAATTGGGCAGGTACATGGAGGGTAGGGGATGTTGGTGGAAACAGTTACTGACTGATGCCCTTCCTACAGCATTTAAATCTCACCAAAGGATTAGGGACGAGGTACTGGAGTCTTGGCATTTTTTTTTTTAAGCCCGTATTTACTATGTTGAGGCAATTGATGTGGTATGGAACTTCAGAAGTATTTTTCCTTATTTGTTTTTCTTCCTGAAACCTAACCCCTGAATCCTGTGGTAAACAAAAATAAATAAAGAATGACCAACAAGAAAATATGAGCAAGAACAAACCAAATATTAATGTAAAAATAGCATTAGAAGCTAAAAATTTAATTTCACCACAGAAGAATCACAGCATAGCATGTTTTTCTGTTTTTAATTTTGTAAGTGGAGTATAATTATTCTGTAAGGGGTCAGTTTATCCATAAAAAATGATATTTTTTCAGACAGGCATTTGAATGCTTAATAAAACATTTCTGATAACATAGATATTTTCCTCTTCAAAGATGTAGATTCTTTCTAAAAGAGGGCATAAGGTAACATTTTCACAGCAATTCTGTGAAGTATGAAAGACAGCACAATTTTCTGGGTATTGGCATAATACAAGAGCATTATATCAAGTAGAAAGTTACTGCCATGGGTCACTCTTTACATAAGTATCTTCACCTCTACACTCTGCACCAGAATATCTTATAAGCTTCTTTCAAAAGGTAAACACACACACACACACACACACACACACACACACACACACATACACACACAGAGCTGTTGAATCCTTTGCTATTTTTAAATTACATCTACTTATCACTTATCTTTGTTCTACTAATGATGATTTGTAGATATCCATATTGCTACCCCTACCCCTCACTTGACTCTTCCCCCATCTCTACAGATTCCAGATTTTGTGAATGACAGTATCAACACCACTATCATCCAAACTATTAAACTAAACATACACACCAATGGGGTGAGTGACATATTCTGTATGCTCAGTATTGGTCATCCAAAAGGGCAATTATCCTTGTATGGGGGGGTGGTGCCTGGATGGCTTAGTCAGCTGAGTGTCTGAATCTTGATTTCAGCTCAGGTGATCTCAGAGTAATGGGATCGAGACCCACATCAGGGTCCATGCTCAGCATGGAGTATGCTCGAGATTAAAAAAATTAAAAATAAATAAATAAAATCCCTGTATGGTAAACAACTCATCCAGGTAGGTGGATATTACTTATCGGAGACACTAACTTTCCAGAATATAACCACAAGAAAAAAAGAGTTCCTTAACAGCAAAAATAGATGTCAAAACCCATGCAATTCCCTTTTAGATGAACCCCTCAGGTTGTTGCTCAAAGCCAGTTTGCTTTTTTTGTAAGTTAATTACTATATTGATTGCATAAGAATATTTTCCTCAGTGTAGATCATTCTTGTAGTCTATGAATTAAACCTTCATAGTAAAGTAACAGCTTTACCAACATAGGATTCACATAGCATATAAACCATCCATTGAAAGTACGCAATTCAATGTTTTTTAGTACATTCACAGATCTGCACAACTATCACCACAATCCATTTTGGGATATCTTTATCACCTCAAGAAGAAAAGCCATATCCTTGATCAACCATTCCTCTAATCCCTTATTCCCATCCCTACCCCAGCCCTAAGGAATCACTAACCTATTTTCTATCTCTATAGCTATCCCTATTCTGGGCTTTCATTTGAATGGACCCATCTAAGATCTTTGTGACTGCATTCTTTTACTTAGCACAATGTTTTTAATTTTTTTAAGATTTTATTTATTTATTCATGAGAGACACAGAGAGAAAGGGGGGCAGGGACATAGGCAGAGGGAGAAGGAGGCTCTGCAGGGAGCCCAATCTCAGGACCCCAGGATCACACCCTGAGCCAAAGGCAGACACTCAACTACTGAGCCACCCAGGCATCCCTGCACAGTGTTTTTAAGATTTATCCATACTGTAGTGGGCATCAGTCCTGCATTACTTTTTAGGGCCAAATAATATTCCGTCGGATGGATATACTACCTTTTACTTGTCCCTTTATCAATTGATGGATGTTCTGATTGTTTCTATTTTTTTTGGCTACTGTGAATTAATGCTGCTGTAAACATTCGTGTACAGGACATATGTTTTCATTTCTCTTAGATATACACCTGGGAATGGAACTGCCAGTCATATGTATGGGTCTGTGGATCTGTGTTTAATTATTTGATGAACTGCCAGACTACTTCCCAAAACAACTACACCACTTCACATTCCCCCCCCCCAAGTATGTGGGGGTTCCAATTACTCCACATCTTCATCAACATTTATAATTGGATTTTTGACCATAAGCTTTCTGATGAGTGTGAAGTGGTATCTCATTATGGCTTTCACTTCTGTTTCCCTGATGGCTATAGATGTCAAGCATGTTTTCATGTGCTTATTGGCCATTTTTATATCTTCCTCAGAGAAATATCAATTCAGGTTCTTTGCCCATTTTTTTTTAATTGGGAGCCACTTTACATTTACTTTACCCATTATTTTAACAGCTGGTTTTCCAGCTGACAAATAATGAGGAGTAGCAAATAATAAGTAGGGAGGAGCTATTAGAGACAGACATAACCAGCTAACCTGAGAAGGAAAAAAAATATGAAAAGCAAACGTAAGACCTCAAAAAGCAGAACATCCTCCAGTCCTGTAGGATAGAAAGGGCAGTGTCAATGGGCCCTAACAATATCTTTGTGTTACAATACGAAAAAAAGACTGAAGTTTACTGTGATTACCTTATATCTTCTTTATAGGATCATTTCAAACTCTATGTGAACCATTTACAAAGGCTGGGAGGTCTGTAATATAATTTAGGGCTGTAGCAAAGGGGGATTAAACACTTGTTACCAACGGTGTACTCTTAAATGTTTTATAGCCAATTCTCCAGGGAGAAGAAAAGGTCTGATTTCGTACTTCCAGAGCTGATTTCAAGCTACCAAAGTGATGTCGACTGGCACGAGAACTTCCTGGAAATTTAACAACTGGCTCACAAACCAGCAGAAGCCAGCTTGGACATACCACAGCATGATGTGTGACTTATATAAACTAAACACTATGTTAGTCTCTTTACATACATTACCTCATTTACTGCTCTCAACCATCTTTAAGAAGGAATAAGTGTATTCACCCTCCAAACAAAATGAGGCTTAGAAAGATTGTATAACCTTGCCCAGGGAGACACAGCTAGGAAATCCATTCTGGTCTTTCCAAAGACTATGTCCTCCCTGGTATATTAAATCAGGCCTCACTTTTAAGTTGGTCAAAAGCAATTCTTAAGTTGGATTAAAGGTACTTCTGAAGGAGAGTTATCCATTACTCTGATATTTTACTCCTTTGGAATACCATAAGCCTTGACATCAAGGAGCAAGTGAAGTGTCATACAAAGGTATTCAGAGCCAGAAGCAGCTCCCCACAGCTTCACCAGAGACAAATGGACAGAGGCCTGTTATGTGATAAGGCCAAAAGTCAGACAAGAATTTGCAAACAAAGCTTTCCAGCTCCCCAAGCAGTGTGGAAAGTGGCCCTGAGTAATCTAGAGGCAGTCCCTTCCAGTTTCATGTTCATCAAGAACTCCTGCCAAGACCAGCCCCTGCCAGGGCTGCGCAAGGGGCATCAATTCATGCACATCAATTCTGCATGCCCCTGGTTCATGCATTCCCACCTGCAAAGTCAGTATGATAATCTACCTTTGCGAAGAATCTTATGGGAAAATGCAGGAAATCCCATTTCAGCATAAATTATGTGACAATATTCCCCCCAACCTGCACTGTGCATCAAAAACCAAGGTAGCAACTGACCACACTTTTTGGAGAAGAGAAAGTATATTCTGGAGCTGAACATCACCAGGATTGTATTCAAATAAAACACCAAATTCTCCACCCAGAAGCTAATGATCACTATACTTGAAAATTTGTAATTAGACAAATTGTATGGAAGGAATCACTTATGCAATCAGTGGCAAGTTTCAACTTCTGTTTCCAACCCGTATCAAAGAGGTGGGTTGATCCACCATAGGATAACACATTCCCTTTGCCCTCCCTGGCACTCACTGTGGAATATATTACTTCCATTATGGAAGCTGCTCTTGTATGCTTGTTAGGTAAGTAAGATTTGTAATTCAGCAACCAAGCTTTGGTAATTACCTCTATGCCAGCCAAGGCTCAAACCTCACCACATACCAATGTCCAAAAGGGTTCAATTCTCTAAACAACCCAAGAAAGGTATCAGTCAAGGCTTTGGAAGCTCTACTTTTAACTTATGGCAAGAACATACAGCTATATTCTCTCAATATCTTCAAGAAGCTGGGGCTGTTAATGTACAATACTCTTCATTGTATTTTGCTCTGCTCTATATCAAAACCTGAATGAACTGGATAAAAAAAAAATATGCACTTTTCTTTAACCTTTCACCCAAAAAAGAATACAATAAACAGTAGCCTCATTCAGAGATCTTTGGTACAAAGCAGAATGCTTTGACACTTAATATTGCCATGACTATAGGTTTAGTAGTAGACATGCAGGGGAATAAAAGGAAAAAAGACAAAATAAAGCAGTGATGGACCTCCCCCCACCCTCTCTTTTCCATAGCCCACATTATTGGTACCCATGTCCACCTTCTGTGGATGGCCCATCAATAACTAAGACTGCTTTCCTGGACATTAAAACACTCTATACCAGCTTTCATCATACCATGCTCTCTTCATCTTCCCTCTATTCCTCTCATGCTCCATTTTGCAGGTTAGCCATGTGGAACCTCATGTCCTTAGGGCCAGGCTTTTGGTTGTTAAGAAATACAATACATTAGTCCAATGAGCTAATGGGAAAAGGATAAAGTAGATGGCACCACTCATCCTCCTGTAGGAATATTCAAATGGCTACCTTGGGCCGTCTGGCAATGATGGCCATCTCTATTGACTTACCCCAAGAGTGATTCCAGAGGTGAAGTTCCCAGAGCAGATTGTAAGAAAAGAAGACACCATGTCAGGCTTCATCCTTGGCCACTGGAATGGAAATAGTCAAAGGGAAGGTTGGGTGACATGAGATTACATGGCTAGACCTGGCCACAACAACATGCACCTTTCTCAACAGTATGCAGATGGCCAAACAGAAACCTAGCCAGCCTTCCCCGAGGGACTCATTTCCATTCCCATGTCTGTGCAGATTAACCGCAACCAACATTTGAGTCACAACACCCAGCAAAGTGGATGACTTGTAGAAAACAATGTTTTAGAATTCAAGCACCAGAAACATCAGTCTCTAGCAACAACCCTTATCATAACCAAGATGTTGTGAGTTGTGCAACCAAGTTCATGTGGCTGGAAGGTTCTTTTGTTTGCCAGCCAGGTAAAACAAGGGTTGACTCTTTTAAACAATCTCCCTTCCCCTACATACCCATCATACACAGAATTCCTTTTGAAGCCACTGAAAATCCCTGTCACAGAACAGAGGGATGAGAACAATCCATTTGTTTCTATATAAACGTATGCTCTCCCTCCAACTATTCTAACGAGTTGCCTTTTCTTTTTCAGACCTCTTGTCAAAATTCTCACATTCCAGGAAGGCTTTTTCTACAATGAGTCTCCTCTAAATCAAAATGGCTCCAGTCCAAAGGTTGTGCCAAAGAAAAATTCAACTAGCTTCCAGCAATGTCTGGCAGTTTGACTGACCTTTCCTTTCTCTATGTTTTTATTTTTTAATTGTCATGTCTATTCCAGTTAAGTGACAAACATGTGAGGTAGGAATTGCTTTTATCCTTGTGTTTTTACAGTGCTTCAGATGATGACTCTACTCAATAAATTGAAAATCATTATTATATACAAATGCATATGCTAATGCATGACCTGCAAGCTTGGATGGCAGAGTGAATAAACAATTACTGGCAAACACCATGGCATGGCATTTCAATGAAGTCATCACAGAATCACTAGCAATTATCTTTGCAAACTTAAGGTGAGGTGTCTGCGGACTGAAAAAGAGAAATGTACACTTGTGTTTTAAAAGGAGAAATCAGACTCAACACCTTCACATCCAGATCCAGAAATACATTATAATCATATCAACACACACATGTGCACGCACACACACACACATACACACAGTCGCATGCAAGAGTGAAAAAGCAAGGCAGTTTTGTTCAAAAAAGAAACCCTATCACATTAGTCAAATGCTATTCCTCAGAAACATGACAAGATTGATGACGCTGAGTAGAAGGCAAAGATATGAAATAGTATGACTATTGTGCAGTTTTAAGTTTTGTCTTGCTTGATATTGGGCAATTAAAGAAGTACACCCTGAAATCATCTTCTCATCAGGTGGACTCTTAAGTGTTTAGAAGGCCTTTCTCAGTAAGTAATTAATAATGGCCCAGTGTCAGACCAGAGATGCATACCTCATGGAATTCCAAAGCAATTGGTCTTTACCTGATGCTATTTTTAGTAGGGACTTAGATGGTGGTAGAGAATATGGTTATTAAGTTCAGGGATGACATCAAACCGGGTGTGGTACATTCCACTTTGGAAAACTGGATGGAAGTGCAAATGATCTTGATGAGCTGGAGAAGTGGGTGGACATAAACAGACTGAGGTTCTATAGTATAATTCACATGGGAAGAAAAACAAAGCACACAACTGCAGGATTCATTTTGTGATGTCATAAAGAAAATGATCTGGAGGTCACAGTCAACACTAACTATTGGTGTTTCTGCTTCAGCCTTAAAATCATGATTGATTTAGTAAAAGAAAAGCATGAGGATTTTCCTTGATGCCAGTAGATACAGGCTATCCTGGAGCATTCTGTAGTGTCTTTAACCCCACATTTTTACAGTGAGATATGGAGAATGTGGGAGTTTAAGAAGAAATCAATTTTTTCTTCTTCATTACAAGTTTGAACAACAGCCCTTGGAGAAAATAAAATGATAAAACCATTTAGCCCAAAAAAGGTTGAGGAAAGCAGCTTACCATTTTCAGGCCAAAAAGAGGAAGAAAAATAGAAAGAAATAATTTTTAAGGATATTAGAAAATCTTCCTAGCAAAAAAAGCTGTGGAAAAACCAGAGTGTATTTCAATTGGAATCAGACATGCATCCCTGAAAAACTCAAAGAATGGGCCTTTCCTTGATTTGGGGAACAACTTTATAAGTAGATAGAAGATTAGACTACGACGTGAGTAAGAGAACAAAAGCAAAAATGGTGTTTCCTGTTTATCTGTCTTTCCCCCTTTTCTTTAAAGGGCAAGTGGTGGGAGGCGCAGAAGGGGAAGACCTGTTCACCAGGTTTAGGGATCATCACTTCTCCTATGAGACCAGATAGCAACTCACATTCCACCAACTATCCATGCTTCTCCAGGTCCCGACACCGCACACTGTTCACACACTTTGTCATGTTGCTTCGGGAATAGTCTTCACAGCTAATTTTGAGCCCCAGAGACACTCCAACACCCAAGCCCTCTGCCATGTCTGAGTAGAATGCACCCTGATTCTTTAAAATTACATTTGGCTCACTCCTACCACTGGGCTTTTGCTCAAACCTTGGGCCCTGATCCGGACGCACAGTAACAGCTTTTTGTCCACTCCCTAAGAACTTCTTACCTTTCAAGACCAGATACCAACCCACCTCTTCTGGAGCTTGTCTAACCTCTCCTTGCCACAGCATTTCTCCTTCCTAGGAACCGAGAGCCTTTATGTACTACCAGTGGCATCCATTCTATACTTAGTCACACACAGCCTTGTGACATCTCAGATACTCTTCCATTACTCTCTAACATGCATTGCGTGTCTGCACTGTATTCCCTCGACTCCAAGCTCTTTGATGGTGAGGATTATGTGTTAAATTGCTTTGTATCCTCCTAGAGCACCCAATTCAGCAAGTACTATGCTCATGGTAGGAACAAAGTTAATATTCGCTTCATGAATGAAAGAATGATTAATGAGAATGTTTAAAGAAAATTTGATCTTCACCTAGGAAAGTTTCTATCTTAGAAAACTATTTTTAAGGAGAGACAATTTTGTGAAAAAATAATAACCAATTAAGGAGAAAGTATTTTATAAATTCTTAGAGGGAAAAGTAAATATTAACATTATAAAACTCAATAAACCAGTCACAATAATTCTTTACATATAGAAAATATTAAACTGCAGAGTCTCTGAAATTATGTAGATCATAAAAATTATGCATTTGGTGATATTTTCATCTGAGTAAAACATTTCACATCAGCACATGCAATTGTAAAAGCAAAAAGAAACTATCATGTGTATGGATATTGTGTGTATGTCTTTTAAATGATTTGGTCTAATAAAATTTGAACACTTCTTTTTTTTAAAGATGAACATTTAATGTGCATTTTACCCCAGCTCACAACAAACAGCATTTCTGCCGAGGTATCAGAGGTGGTAGCCATATTTAAAATGTATCTAACCACATCTTAGATTTCAAGTTAGAACCGTGGTTCATTTTACAAAAGATAAATATTGCATGATAGTCACTAATCTGGGTTGCATTTGAACCGATGACCTAGAACCTAAAAGCACCATATCCATAGCACCTTTTCAAAAACTTTGCGTGAAGCATTATCTGAGAATGAGCAGACACTGCTATTATAAGCACGGTTCAATTTTCGTTATCTAAATACTGTTAGATGGTTAGATGTTGAGATCTTTGAAAAATAGCAAGAAGGAATTACGATGTACACTGGTTGAGGAGGTTGTTTGACATCCAAGTAAAACTTGTTCTTTGCTTGAGTTACACTTTGAAGTAATTTCCCAGGAACCTATTGCACACAGTAACACAGAATATTCCCCAAATTTCCAAAATAATTCAGGGTGTCCAAAGTTCTTGTAAAAGCAAGTGGAGTAGGTTGGGGGTGGGGAAGTGAATTTTGGCATAAACTATGGGTTTGAGAATCAGTCAAAAATAATAATTTCCTGCCAAAACCTACATTACCTCGTTTCTATCTGAGACTGTATAATAGAAGTCTGTTTCTATACTAACTCTTATGGGATTTCCATTGAAGGCTGGCTACCACCCCCCATAATTCAGTCATGTATGTTTGTCCAGTTGCCCTGGGCAGATGGAAGCAGAAGCAAAGTGGGAGGAACTATGTATTTGACTCTCTTTAAGGTCCTGAGCAGAGCAGCAAGTTGGGTATAATGGAACGCCTCCTTCCATTGTCTAGCCAATGATGGCTGGACAGTGGAAGGAGTGCCTAGGGACCATGAGCAGCAGTAATTCTTGTTAGTGGTGCTTCATCTGTTCAGAGTATTCAGAAAAGAGATCTTTTCTCTCCTGATTGGAGATTGGAGATTTTCAGGAAGGAACAAGTTATAAATTCAGAGGCAAAGGCCTGGAGAAGGTTCTAATTCATTCTGCCAGATGCAAGCAGAAGATGCAGGCTGAAGAGCGTGACAGCTTGAGGCACTGGTTGCAGGGGCCTGCCATCAGCATTCTTTCCAGCTGTAACTTCATGACGCCACACAACTCGGTTAGCCTCTCTTAACCTGAGTTTTGTCATCTAAAAATAATCTTTACCTCAGGTTGACATGAGAATTAAGTGAAATAATATTTGTACAGTGTTTATCACAGCACCTAGGACATACTAACCTCTCAACTAATTGGGCCTTCTGGGACTCTCACTGTTATTTGGTATAAAGAAGCTCATAAAACATCCAGGGCAGCCAAGATAACCCACACTGAAGCCACGTGCACTGAGGTAAGGCCTGAAATGAAGGATATCTCTAACCAGGTGTCTGGATAAACAGAACAGAGGCTCTGAGCTAGCGGCAGGAGGCCTATCTTTCATCTGTTTTCCCAGCGCCTCTGGCAATGCCCTAGACCCAGGAACATATTTTTTTTCCTCAGGTATTTCCTGAATAAACTGTACAAAAGAGCAGGGTGCAAGGCGCAGGAGCATAAGCAACATCTGGAAGAATCTGAGGGACTAGATTAAAGCAATGACAAACTAACATTTCAGAAACTTCTCTTCAAGTCAACCTTCATTCTCTTCAGGATGCATTACCTTGACACGTTTCTTTCCTTCTTTTCCCTACCTTCCTCATCTTTTGGCCAAGATCTGTGATCTCCAAAAACCTCAACCAGTAATACTTGGTGATAATTGCCAAGCATGCTTTCATGCCTTTTTCATTCAGTATTTGTGAGCAGGTGGGAGTGTGACAGATACAGTGCTAGTTGCTCAAAAATTGTGACCCGTTTCAGGGATTCTTCTTGCTCATTCAATGAGTGTTCCCATGGGTAAGAGAAACCACAGACCATGAGAAGGAAATGGGACAGACCCATCATCTGCTCTCTAAGTACCCTTTCTTCTGGGCCTGGTAGCACATTAGACCTGCTTTTACTCTTTGTTTGCCACCGGTGTCACTTCCTGGCTGTAGACCAAAGTGAGAGAAGAGGGGGAGGGAGGTGACTTGGAGGGTCTTTTACCAGGATAAAGGTGTATGGGTGTGATTCAGAAGTTCTTCTGATGGGAAATAGATCATTTCTGTTTTCATCCCACTTCAAATGCTTGCTCTAAAATTTCAGTCCTTCAAGTGCTAAGGATTTAGGAAGACTGGCTGCAATTGAGCCAAGAAGATACAGAATAATTATGAGGTAAGAAGAAATTTTCCTTTGTTTTCTAATTGAGTCACATACGGACACAGAATTTTCCCCCAAGTCTCCAGGATATTTCATGTGCAACTGATGCTCTTCAAATAACAATAATCATGGACATCCCCTCAAAATTTTTCAAAGCCAGAATACTAGTTAGAAGATTTTAGATCCAGGAGCTATTAAAAAATGGTGACTTAAAAACCAAAGATAGGTTACATTTCAAATAAAATCACAATTTAGCATTTCATATCAGATGTATTAATTTCAACAAACAGTACTGTGACATTTATTGGAATGTAAACGCAATTTCAAACTTGGAAATACACGTAAAATAAATAGTGAAGGGGGATGCTACAAAAAGTTTCATGAATTTTCCACCTAAAAGCTATGGCAATTCCAAAATTATGCTTAATCCAATTGACATTTATTACAATATCACAGAGTGACTGGAAATCAGAGATGAATAGGATGCAGTCATTGACTCACAGAGCTCCAACTTACCCTTGCTGTGCCAGGCAAGAAAATAAGCAAGCAAATTGGTATAATACAAAGCAGTGCATGCTTATTGTTGGCAATCATCCCAGAATGATCTCCTAATCCAATCTGGGGAAAATTGGAGGAAGCTTCTCTGAAGATTATGCATAGGCAAATCCTGAAAGAGGAAGAGGAATTTTCCAGGTAGGAACACAACAGAAAGAGAGCAGTGGCAGAAACCACCATGGCACTCAAGGCAGTTTGGTGAGGATGGAATAAAGCATCCATATTGTGTGGGTGGCAGGGAAAGAGATTGGGTAGAGGCAAAACTAGAAAGTAGGTGAAGGGAGGGACATTGAAAGGCTTGAATGATTGGTAGGTGGAAATATATCCTGTACCACTCAGGTAAACCCAGTTTATAACTGTAACCTCAAAATAATTCTTAACAGTGCCTCCTAGAATGTTCAAAGGCATCCCAGACTGATTGAGTGATCATCTTTGCGATTGGCCCTAGAGATCCAAATATAAAGAAAATCTGATCTGTGCCTTCTAAGAGCTCACAGGATTGGAAGAGGAAGACTCAGAAAGAACTACTTATAATGCAAATTAAAAGATAATATGCTAAAAAAATGATAATATGCTGTAAGAATGAGTAAACACTCCCACAAGTGACAACATATGAGCAGAGCTTTGGAGGACAAATAGAAATTATAAAAGGAATACAAGACCATTCGAGGCATAAAAGGTCATGCCTTGTTGCAGAAAGGTGATTATCCAAGGTGGTTGGAAGGGAAAGGACCTAGTGGCAAATTAAAGTTGAAAAGGTAGCCTTGAAGACAAGTAGTCAAGGGCCTTTGAACACCACATCAAGAAATTTGGAGTTGAAAATGTCAGCAATGAGGAGCCCTTGAAGATTTCTAATCAGGGGACTAATGGGATCCAATTTGGCTTTTGAATCAAAAACTCCAGCTTCTCCGTGGAGGATGAACTAGAGCGAGGAGATAGATAATGGCTGCACTTCAGATGGAATGGAATTCGATGCTGCAAATTTCAAAGCCTGATTGCGATCTCCTATGAAGCTTGATTACTATGACTTTGGGAGTCCAGAAATGAAGAAAAGAATAGCCTTATCTATGAATGATGGTAAGCAAGAAATGGAAGAATATTTACAATCCTACGAAGATGTGTCAGTCAAACAGTGCAACGGATTGAGGAGATATTATAAAAGATTTGATGAGTTTACTACTCTAAAGGTTATGGCAATGTTTACACATATAAATTTTATAATAAATCAAAAGACCAAATGAGCCCATGGAAAGGTGTGTGACAGAGCCAGAACTACTAGGAACTTTTGCCTTCACTGAAAGGGATGAAATCATTTTTAATAATGGTGTATTCTAAACTAAGTCAGTGAAATATCTGGCAAATTGGGAATTTGAATTTTATTTCAATAAAGTAGCCTGCTAGCTGTTTTCATAACCAAAATAGACTGGCCAGAGCCATAGGAAAGAGAAAAACTCATTTGTCTCCTCTGCTCTCTTACCTTTGATTTTTTTCTTCCTTTTATTTTGGAAGATGGTAACAGTGACATTTTTTAAACGAACATAAGTTCAACTCAATAAGCTATATTAAATCTAATGATCAGCAGATGGCAGATAAAGAAACCAGATCACTCTGACGTCCAATTGTCAATGAAAGGTTAAAAAAAAAAAGCTCAACAGAGAAGCCATATATCCCTAATAATAAGATAATTTCCTCAGCTTTCTGAAAAGGAGATTCTGTGCAGATAAGAAGGTTGTGGGCCACATGAGTCCATTAACAAAAGCACAGACTTTCCCATATTCGTACCATGAAGGCGAACTTCTATTAGGAGTTTTCCCCTATGATTCCAACCTTTGAGAAATTTCTTCTACAAAATTAGCAGTTTTTAACATAAAAAATAACTTATTTTCATATTGTTTTATCACACATAGCCTTTCCTGCCAATCAAAGTTTCTGATCATTAAAAGAAAATCTCGGGGATCCCTGGGTGGCCCTGCCTTAGCCCAGGGCGTGATCCCGGGGTCGTGGGATCGAGTCCCACATCAGGCTTCCTGCATGAAGCCTGCTTCTTCCTCTGCCTGTGTGTGTCTCTGCCTCTGTGTGTGTGTATGTGTGTGTGTGTGTCTTTCATGAATAAGTAAATAAAATCTTTTTTTAATTAAAAAATAAAAAATAAAAGAAAATCTCTGTCACCACACAGAAATTGATACAATTTTAGCGAAAAGCAAAGAAACTTGACTTTTTTTTTTTTAACCTATAGGGACTTATCTCAGCTTGATGTAATGATTTCTGTTAACTTTTTTGAAATACTGAAAATAGCTCAAGGTGTCCATTCCAATCTTCAAGGACCCTGAGGGATGTAGGAGCCTTTCACTGGAATGTTCACACCAGATAATAGACTTCCAGAGGGTGATTAAGAATAAGCAAACCTTGGGGCACTTGGGTGGCTCAATGGCTGAGCATCTGCCTTCCGCTCAGGTCATGATCCTGGGGTCCTGGAAACATGTCCCACATCGGGCTCCCCACAGGGAGCCTGCTTCTCCCTCCGCCTATATCTCTGCCTCTCTCTGTGTCTCTCATAAATAAATAAATAAAATCCTTAAAAAAAAAAAAAAGAATAAGCAAACCTTGTATGCATTATATTCCCCCAACCCCTGTCCATTCATTCTTACATTCATTCCATTTGACAAGAATTTATTGAGCACAACCGATCACGCATTAGGCACTGAAATAGACACTGGGGATACAAAGACAAAATTCCCTGCCCTCAAAAAGCTCACAGTCTAGCTAGAGAAATAGAGATGTGAACAAACCCAATGCCATTTAAAAAGAGCTCGACCGCACACACTAATTCACCACTATGGCCGCAGAGACATTGTTTCTTAACACTGCCTTGGGGAGCCTTGGAAGTTTTCCAAAGAAGTTAACAAGTGAGCAGAGACATTACAATGGAGAGGGAGCCAGCTAGTTGAACAAACGGGACAAGCCTTTCCAGGAAGTGGGAACAGGACATAAAAAGCCATAAGTCATGGAAAAGAGTGAATGGGATGTTCTGAGATAACTAGCAATTCAGCAGGTGAAGCAGTATCGTCTAGTGGTTAAACCCACAGACTGAGACATCAGATCACCTAGGAGAGACTCTGGGCTCCACCACCTAGAAGCTAATGACTTCACATTTGTTTCACCTCTAAAAGGTGGCACTGCCTTCCGTGGGTCCTCGAATTATTTTAAGTGGGGAATAAGAAGTGACATGAGATGATTTAGAAAGATCACTTGAGCTGTGGTGTGTGGGATGGATTTAAGAAATGGGAGACTGAAGGCACATGGCCAACGAGGGGATTATTGCAATGAAACCAGTGGCACTTCAGTATCACGAAGTGGTAATAGTTACAACTGTGATTGCCAAGTTGAATCTGCTAAGGAAAGAAAAATATTAGTTTCACTCAGTCACACCAGGTCTACAAAATTCTGTGAGAACTTCTCTTCCTGAAGTGTTTGTTTTTCTCCTTAGAGCAACAAAGCATCTTTTGAATTAGCATAGCAACCAATGTAGGAACTTTGTTGTCAGCTCAGCGCTGGGGGAATGTTATAGAAAGCCCTTTCTAAAGACTTCCACACCTGTAAAAAGCTTCTCTGCCTTAAATGTGACGACTTAACTAATGAGATAAATAAACCCCCTTTGAAATGCAGAAGAAGCTTCGAAAACCCTCTAGGAAGTCGTATTTGATATGCACGAGCATCTTGAAAAATAGTTTCCCTCTCCCAGTCCCCACTTGGGGATCAGTGGAAGAAGGTTCTTCCAGCCAGGCAAGAACACCAGCAGTGCTGGGTCTTCACAGCTTGGTCTCCACCCCCAGCAGCTGGGCTTTAAGAAGAGTACAGATTGTAAACTACCTTTTGCCAGAAATCTCCGACTTCCAGCTAATAGAAGCCACCAAGGAAGATGGGGAGCTTGAGAAGTGTAAGCCAGAAATATGGGACCACCAAAGCTAAGGAATCTTGAGGAGATGATGCCAAAGGGATTCTGTTCACCTGGAATATAACTCTACCATCAGTTGCCCCATTCCTCTAAAAGGGTGTACCTTTAAAAAATTTACTGGAGGGACGCCTGGGTGCTCAGTGGGTGAGTGTCTGCCTTCTGCTCAGGCGTGATCCTGGGGTCCTGGAATCGAGTCCCGCATCGGGCTCCTTGCAGGGAGCCTGCTTCTCCCTCTGCCTGTGCCTCTGCCTCTCTGTGTATCTCATGAATAAATAGATAAAATCTTTTTAAAAAAAATGTTTACTGGATAGATACTTACAAAGGGAAAGTCAAAACAGCTTTGAATAAATATTCTTAGGCAAGGGGGGTGGGGAAATAAAGTATTTGGCGAGAAGGAGAAGACCCTTAGAGGCGAAAGCGAAGTGCCATAATTGAAGCTAGCATGTTTTGCCCAAATGGTTTCTTCACAGCCTGTTAACTGACAGCTCTTTTCCGTACTGTAGACCACCCAGTTGTGATCATTTGGTGTTGGACTCATGTTAGTGGCATTTGGGAAAGGCAGCTGTCTACAGCCCAGGGAGTTAGAAGCAACCCACAGGGCAACTCCAGTCAAATGCAAGTTCAAGGTACATAGTGTTGTGGACACCACTGCTGGAGAGAGTCATGTATTTTTCACCCTAGTCTTCTCTGGAGTCCTTGGAAACCCCTTCTAAGAGTAGGGGAAAGAAAAAATCCTACAGTATCAATTTAAGGAAAATGGCAATTTTGTTTCTTTTTAATGTCTTTATTTTCCATGAAAGTTATTTATTTACAACCACGGTTAATTTTCCTATAATTTTACTCTTCTGTAATCTGTTTACATCTGTTGCTTTCACCACAATCATAAAAAATCTACTAGAAATCAGCTGTAAATTGATTGCACTTTTCCAATACAATCTCTCCCTTGGTCTTCCAGCAAACTTCAGTAAAACTTAATCTACATGCAAAAGAAAGAAAAAAAAGTTACATCCCTATATAAATGTCAGAGGTACACAAAATCCATGGATACAGAAGCTGTCCTCAAAGAAAGTAGATGTAGAAACACAATTGAGAAACTGTCTCTAACAGGAAAAATAGTCATGTTGATTCCAATAAATGTGGAAAAGAAGGAATGGATCACTTCGCTCAAGTCCAAAAGTAAGCACTCTGTGGAAAGTTTTGATTTTTGACACAGGAAACAAGAAATAAAACACACAGATAAAATACTCTTGAATGGTTCAATCTGGAAGTACAAATAGGAGCTATATTAAGGAGAGAAACATATCAGTGGGTCATAGGGCAAATGAAGAGATATGGTTTAAGGAGTAAAATTCAGATGTCTTGCATTGTTGCTATTTCCAAAGTAAATATTGATAGTGAACCTTTAAAAGAATAAAACATGAAAATCTAGTCCCCATGGAAAGATCCTTTATGTGTTATATAGTGTGTATGTGTGTGTGTGTTTTATGCAAAGCACAAGGAGCCAGCATGGTCCTTCTTCGTAGGAATTTTCAATCTAAAATGTGGCAGGACAAGAATAAAGAGGCCTACACTATAAAACTTATGGGAGAAATAGTCTGAGCAATATCACGGAAGAAGGCTATTAAAGACTTTCTTTGATCAATATATCAAAAGTTAGTGCACCATGTTGAATAAACAACCAGAACATGAAAATTCACCTCTCAGCCAGAGTTGTCTGTTAAAGAGATGTCTTTCATCTGTAATGAACAAAAAAATTTATCTTAGGTTTATTTTTTTTTTAATAAAACTATTCTCTAGTATTTTTTCACTGATGTCATTCAATATTCCTTTTAGGGTAACCTACACAATAAATTCCTTTCAGAGTAACAACAATCAAAAAAAGTGTCTCTCTCCTGATGAACTAGTAGTCCTTTCCTTATTTGACCATGAAAGGCATGGAACACAACATATTTCTCCCTTTGCCTGGGCTACCAGGAAGCTCTGAGAAAATTTGCTTCCCCCAGGGTTTACTGATATCATTACTCATTGTTCTTCTTCCTTTGATGTTTATCTGTCACTGTTTTATTCTTGTGTTAAGATTGTCTTATTGTATCCTTTGAAAGCTGTTCTTTCATTCGAAGTTGGAAGGTGGAAAGTAGAAAGAAAAAGAATAATGAGTATTTTGTTTTGTTCCATTCAGGATAGTGCCGATTACTGTCCTTTCCTCAGAGTGAAGCAAAGGGAGATGAAAGGCCAGAGAATTTTGGAGCAGTTTTTCTGGATTTGGAGAAACAATAAAACACAACCCTTGCTTTGCAAAACTTAACTTTCGTCTGGAGTCATATTCCATCCCACCGTCTTTTAAAAGTGACAACCAATAATAGAAAGTCTTTTGACTGTGGGGTCAGGCAGACTTGATGTGAAAGGCCAGCTCTGCCATTTGGCAGCTGAATAACTTCAGTCAAACCACTTTGCTCTTTAGGCCTCTGATAATAATACCTTTTTAGCAGAGTTGATACTGAAATTAAATAAGACAATGTAGATGGAAGTGCATGGAATACTGTATGTATGGCACGTAACGGACACTCAGCAAGTGAAGTCTGTGTCCTTTTTCTTCTTCCTTTTACTTCCCCCAAGGGCACCCTCTTTTTCAATTTCTAAGTCATCAGACACAGTGTTGTCTAAGGAGGAGAATCCAGTGTGGCAGTGGATGACAGCCAAAAGCCAGCATTAAAGACTTTATTTATTTATTTATTTCTCCCTTAGAGCCTCTGTGGGGTTTTTAGGGGGGGAGCGGAGAGGGATCCATAGCCAACTGAATGAGTTAATCATTAACTTTCCTGTTCTTATTAAATAAAATAATACATAACTGCCAAATTACAATGGCAACTTGACATTCCCATTGTTATCAACATTTGTTGAAATAAATGAAGTCAAAAGCAAAAACAACTAAACCTTTTCAATAGCCTGAACAGCATTATGGCCTATACGGTTCAGGATTTAGTTGTATTAAAAGGCACTAGAAAGCTTGTCTTACTACCTTGGCTAACATATAGGGTCTGGAGAGCTTCCAGTGGGGCATCACTACTATGGTAGCTAATGTGGTAGCTGTTTCTGAGAAAAATCTACCAGGCCTGAGATAAATTAATCTTAGTGGCATCTGAAGCAAAAGGTGCAGTCTTCATAGAGAAAGAGGTGTAGGCAGTGGTCACTGTTTTAGAACGTGATGTGATGAGCCCTGGGTGTTATATGCAATTGATGAATCACTGAACTCTACATCTGAAACTAATGATGTACTATATGCTGGCTAATTGAATTTAAATTTTTTTAAAAGGAAAAAAAAAGAATGTGATTCTTAGTTCTCAGGTACAGAAACTCAATTTTTTTAAGTGCTTAGCAGACTCTATGGTCTGACACGTCCTAATCAAGATTCAGTTAAAATATATATTCATGTCTAAATTTATTAATTTTTAATGGGAAAGGGACATGCTTTTTCAGTGGCTGAAATACTTAGGTCCATCAAGTATAATATCTTTTTTACATTTATTACCCTATCTTGATTCTTTGTTTTAAAATATCTTACAATTTTATTTCCCAGTTATGCTTCAATAAAGCTGAAAAAAAAAAAAAAAACGTTCTTTTGAGAACCATTTATGTAGATCTACATAGGCCTAGCTAGCTTATTTCTTTTAACAGCCATAGTTTTCTATAGTACAGCTATAGTACATTTGACTCATTCCCTTCTTGTACATATGCACAAGAGATTCTCTAATGTATGCATCTTAAGGTAGAATTTCTGGTTTGTAGGGTGTGGGACTTCTGATATGACTGTACCAGTCCACACTCTAGCAGCAACGTTTACATTTGCTTCCCCACATTTTCACCCGCATATTTCTGAACAACAAATAATATTAGACTTTTAAATTTTTCCAAACTTATGAAAGTGAAATTAAATCTCATTGGTATTTTATTCTGAATTTTCCTGATTACAAGTGAATTTGAGCATCATATTTATTAATCATTGGATTCCCTGTGGCTTACTGAGAATTGCTTGCTCATTTTTTTTTTTTTTGCCCACTTTCCTATTGGGTGTTTCTGTTTTTGTTTTCATTATTAACCTGGTAGCTTTTCTTAAACATATTTTTACATATTTACATGGTTTAGATACTTTAGGTAATAATCCTTTTCTTATTGTATGTTACAAATATATTGTTCCAGTCTGCTATTTATCTCTCAATATTATAATCTTATTTGTCATTCAGAAAGTTAAATTTAACATAATCAAAGTTATCAATGCTTTTATATGTTGCTTAAGTTTTTCCCTATTCTAAAATCTTAATGATTTTTTAATATTTTTTTCTAGTTCTAATCCTTAAAAGTTAAATTACTTATCAGAAATTTCATTGGTAGACATAGAATCAACACAGGAAAAAAAAAATGATCATGAGAAATAGTTGACAGACACTTTGGTAGAGCCACTGAGCAAAGTTTCCCACACAGGAAAGGACACTTCTCAAGGTACCAAAGTTAGCGTTTTTGGTTCAAGGCAGCTTAACACAGCCAAATCCTTACTCTTTAGATTCTATGTCATCTACATGTCATGCTGACCTTCAGTTAACACCTTCAGACAACTTATTAGACCACAGGTTTCATAGTTGATTCTAATCATTTATGTTACTTGTTGGCTTTTCCAAAGTTGTATCACTGCTCTATTGTTCTGAGAGTGCTTCCCTGATATTCATAGCCTGGTCAACATTGACTAGGTAGATGTGGGTGATCCGATTCTCCCCAGCCAAATGTGTATAAATGATCTCTTGAGGTATTTCTCTAGATAGTTAATCTTACACAATATACATAGTCCTTCCTAGTGTCACTCATTTTCATTGTCTAGTTATACTTCAAAATTCCAGTGATCCCTTACCTCACTCTATGTTCTAAAAATCAAAAGAATGTTGTAATAAACAGGGGAGTTTGAAAAGAACAATGATCAAGTGGTCTCTCTGGCACTGATAAAGGGACACAATTGAGTTGAGAGAATTGCTTGTTTAACTTGTCAATATAATCCATATTGGGCACTTCTCTTTTTCAGATTCTATTTGTCCACTGAGCAGTCTTGACCTGAGTCAGAACTGTCACCTTACCTCCAGGTGTTCTAGAGGCCCAGGTATAGACCATTATTTCCATCTTCTAGAGCACTATGTTTGCCTGCCAGTATTTTCCAAACCAGTGCTTCTGCCTACTGCAAATGGCTCCCATAAAATAATCTGAAAGCAGAATATCAAGATGTTATCAATGGGCTGATTCTACACCTTTGTCTGAACAGGGGTCCCTGGTGTTTCCTCTGCCTCAGAGGCTATTCCTAGCCACCAGTGTGACCTACATGCATGTGCTGGCTCAAGTTCTGATAGTGATTTGGCTTTCTAAAGATTTCTGAGAGCTAAGAACACTGGTGGTCTCACAATGGCAGCCTTTGGTTTGTATGTGAGGGAAGTGTTCAGCTGTATGTAGGTTTCCTCTAGTGCCAGTTGTTTTCTTCATGTTTATCAGCAAGGCATACACGGCAGGGCACAGATTCCACAAGACAGTTCATATGGTCTCGTGTACCTCTTTCTGGCTCTTGAGTCCCTCTGTGTCTGTGGGAAAGTCCACCTCCCTTAGCCACGATTTCTATAATCTCTAGATGTAAAGGGTTGGACTAGATGGTTTTTATGGGCCCTCCCATCTGCAGTTTCCTGTGATTCCATGAACCTTATGAGTTTACTTCAAAAGTTCCATTATTGGCATTCAAGCTGTGGTAAGAATCAAGCACATGTCTGCATGTGGCTTGTGAAAACTTTCCCCTTATTTTATAGTCACACTTTGTGCACTGATTACTAGATAAACTAGTCAAGGGTTTTTGTTTCTGTTTTTGTTTTTTTACCAAGATAAAACATTTTTTTTACTGACATATAACATCACATTAGTTTCAGGTGTACAGCATGGTGATTTGATATATGTATACATTGCAAAATGATCACCACAGTAAGTCTCGTTAACATTCATAAACACATGCAGTTACAAATTTTTTTTCTTCTGATGAGAGCTTTTAAGATTTATGTGTTTAGTAACTTCCTTTCTTTTTTAAGATTTTATTTATTTATTCGACACAGAGAGAGAGAGCTCAAGCAGGGGGAGCAACAGAGGAAGAGGGAGAAGCAGGCTCCCCACTGAGCAGGGTGCTTGATGCAGGGGCTCCAACCCAGGAGCTGGAGATCATGACCTGAGCTGAAGGCAGACACTTAACAAACTGAGGCACCCAGGGCCCCCCCCTTTTTAGCAATTTTCAAATATACAGTATAGTATTATTAACCACAGTTGCCGTTCTGTACATTGTAACCCCAGGATTTATTATTATTTTTTAACTAGAAGTTTGTGACTTTTGACTATCTTCTCCTATTTCACCCACCCTCCACCCCTGCCCCATCCCCCACCTCTGGCAACCCCCAGTCTGTTCTCTGTATCTATGAGTTCGGGTTTGTTTTGTTTTGAGTCTTATCTTGTTTAGATCCCACATTTAGGCAAGATCATACATACATTGTATTTCTTTCTCTGTCTGACTTGTTTCACTTAGCATAATGCCCTCAAAGTTCATCCATGTTGTAGCAAATAGCAAGCTCTCCTTTTTTAAGGCTGAAAAACATTCTAATGTATATGTAGGTATACCACATCTTCATTCATTCATTGATAGACACTAGGGTAAAGATTTTTGAAAATGTTGGTAACTTGATGCATTTAAAGAAAACTGAAAACTTTCTGGCTCTAGCTGCCTAGGCTCTTTCAATTTTAGAAGCACAGCTACATCAAGTTGAATCATTACCATTATGATTCAGTTGTACACTCTTGGTGGCAAAGAGGGGGTCTAACAGAACCAGCAGTGATGACCAGAGAATAACAGATTGGACACAGACCCATAATTCAATCAACTTCTGGAGCTTCTGAGCATAATAAGTAAGTGTAAGAGTCTCTTCCTAAAGAATTTTGTTAATATAATTTATCCAGTCTGCTGTCTATCAAAATAATATATATCTGAACATAGTTTCTACCCCACACTGAATTTAGGTCTATACTTCAAATAAAACAGTTTCTGATCTATGAGTGAAACCATTTTTACTTCCTGAGAGTAGTTTTACTTACCAAAATCTCTCCTCCCCTGGACTAATGTCCTTCACCCTAGTAAAAAGGGAATGGGCTTGGGGATCATGCAAAACTTGTTCTGAATTCTCACTGTGCCAAAAATCAGGACACAGTGAAAACTAAGTTATGGTTCCCAGGCTGAAGAAGATTGTGGTGGTGGCAGTGGCAGTAAGGGGGTGACACGTAGGAAAACCGTTCTGTCAGACCTGAGTTTCACTTTGTGGTTCCAGTCTTGCAGCTTGTATCTAATCGCCTCAGATCTCACAGAGCAGAGCTCACCCAGCCTCATATACTCTGGGCTTCTTCCTTATGTCTGTAGTTTTTCTTCTACCTCCTTTTCAAGGAGGCTCCCTGCTAAGCAAAAAAGACCATGGAAATCACTCCTTGTTTGTGTTATGATGCTTGGGAACTTCTACCTAAATGACTACTTCCTAGAAAGCATCACTGTGCCCCACAGCTGCACCAGGTAACATGGGAATACTTAAACATACTGCATACTGGTTCATCTTCTGTGGAATCCACTTTTATAATATCCTCTCAAACATAGAAAGAAACAGGAATGAGGAGCCCTCCTCTCTAGGCAGAGAACTGATTCCTGCTCAGAATTCTCTTCCACCTGATGATACCATGAAAGATCCATAAAGCCAATAAAAAATCCAGGATCAGTGGCCTAGAGAGAACTTAAATTCAGGGTGGGGGGTGGAGTTTGGAATCTTGAAAAGATGGTGAACACAAGGACTAAAAGCATTTTGACAACAAAAGAGTAATTTTATAAAGAGCCTTCTAAATTATTTAGGATAGATTAGCAATTATGGAGAAAACTTTGAGAAGGTCCACAAAGTAGTCAACTAGAAAACTGGAAAACATTTTCAATTTTTTTTTTTAAAGGAGGTTTTAAATTAAATCTCAATCGCTTAACTGTAAGGGTGAAAGGAAATAGAGTTTTTGAGTTTGTGATCACCCACTCTCCCCCCAGGTTCTGCTTTTTCACTGGGGATACGATGTTGTGGCACTGGGATAAAATAGAAGGTCCCTGCTGTCATGGGGACAGTAATCAAAAAGTCACAAAATAAATGTATAACTCCACCTTTGTGAGAAGGCCCATGAAAGAAAATCACAAGGCATTATACGTAATAGGACCAATAATAGTGGGCTGGGGTGGGGGGCGGGAGGGGGGCAGGGGTTGGGGGAGTTCCCTAAACTGTCTGGAACAAAATCACAGTAAAGCCTTCTAGAATAGCAAGGCATTATAAAAGATCAGTAAGTAGGATTCTGACACTTCAGAATTTCAAATTATTTCAACAGACCCATTATAGTTGTAGTTCAGATAAGAGGAAAGAAGGAAGGCCAGATGATCAGCCACAGCCCCGGTATCTTTCCTTTCGTGATGACACCAGAGACAAAGGCTGGTTTTCAGCTTAGCTGGTCTGTCCATCTAAAGCTGTACCAGATCCTACACTCATCAGACCAGAAGAGACAGATGAAGTATGGCTTATTAATTTACAACAGGAGTATGCCCTTCTAGTGCCTGAAATTCTCATTGCAACTGACTCTCAAGATACCTAGCAGGCCTACGAAGCTGGGGCTTTCCTGATGAAGATGCTGATCTTATCTTGTACATGTTCATACTCCTTTATTTCACTTCCAGAAGATTATCTACTCTCAAAGTTCTGAGGGTGCTTCTCTGGTGCCTCAATATAACAATTCCAGAAACTAGGCCGCATAGCAAATTAGCTTAGAAATCCCTTGCTCACTACAAATTGATGGTGTAAAGATTGTTTACAGTGCTTAAAGAACTAAAGTACCTAAAAGCACCCCAAAAATACTACTTAAAATACAAATAATTGACACACTAATACAAACCATTCTTATCTAGTTATTAGACAGGCATTTGAATGAATGAAAGAAGGAACTAATGAACCAACAAGCAAAAGCTGGAACTCACAGACAACTCTAGGGTCATGTATTTATTTGATATAGTAAAGAAATCTGTATTTTTAAAAAATTCCAGTGTAATTGACATACAATGTTACAATATAGTGATTCAACAATTCAACATTACTCAGTGTTCATTATAGTAACCATACTCTTAATATCCTTCACCTATTTCACCCATCTCATCCACCTCCCCCCCCTCTGGTAACCATCTATTTGTTTTCTATGGTTAAAAGTTTGTCTTTTTGGTTTGTCTCTCTCTCTTTTTCATTTGTTCATTTGTTTCTTAAATTCCATTTAAATTATAAGTGAAATCATATAGTATTTGTCTTTGGTTTATTTTGTGTAACATTATATACAAAATAATGTTAGGTCCATCTATGTTGTTGCAAATGGCAAGATATAGTTCTTTTTCAGGACTGAATTATATATATATATATATATATATATCCCCCAATCTTCTTTATCCACTCACCTATCAAAGGGCACTTGGGCTGCTTCAGTAATTTGGCTATTATAAATAATGCTGCATCAAATATAGGGGTGTATATATCTCTTCAAAGTAGTGTTTCATATTCTTTGGGTAAATACCCAGTAGTGCACTTACTGGATCATAGGGCAGTTCTAATTTTAATTTTTTAAGGAACCTTCATACCATCTTCCACAGTGGCTGCATGAGTTCACATTCCCACCAACGGTGCGGGAGGGTTTTTTTCTCTACATATCTTCACCAAACTTGTTTCTTAAAGAAATCTATATTTTTAAAAGAAAATGGATAACATTCAGACATCCCAGTAGTTTAAACTCTCCATTCCCTCCCCTGCTTCAACCACTGACTCAAATTATTTATTATAATCAATAATTATATGATCCAAGGTACTTTTGATATTAAAGCTGGATACCATTAAAACCAGTTTTTTGTTTGTTTGTTTGTTTGTTTGTTTGTTTTTGCAACTGGAGTTCATGAACCCTTCATACTATTTAAAATATTGGGGGGGGGGTCTCTTTTCCTCTTCAAGTACTCTTTAATTTTATGCTTTCATTTTATTGGTAATTTTTAACGAGTTATTACAGGCATATTGTGCATCATCCAAATGACCATCTTTCAAATTTGGATTTGTGGTTACAACTGTGTGGTGTCAAGCCATATTACTTCAAACATTAAACACTAAAAAGAAAAGAATAGAGGTGATTTTAAAATGTAAGTGATACGTTCATACCATGTGGAAACCAAGTGAAGTCACGGTGCACTCCATACAAGTTTTTGCAATGGTTCAAATAGAGAATTTCACTGCACAGCATGCTATCCATTAGAGAATCAAACTTGATAGAATAAAAATGTATTCTCGTTGCTAGATTCACATTAAAAGCAACAATTTGATTTTGACAAAATCTGCCATGAAATGCTGTTGATTTTAATTTTTACTGGTTCTCCAGTTTTATTTTTTGTTTAGCATGTAAATGAGTTTTAGTCTTACAGTTGTAAAGGAGCTATAAACACAAGTATATCACATATTGTTTTCTATTTTTACATACTTAAGAAATATAAGAAAAATTATTTAAGTAAGCATTGAAAGCCTTAGAGAGGTTTTTCTCTTGAAAGAGGTCCATATATTACTTTTGAGAAACATTATTTTAAACCAGCATTTTTTTTTCAATATTTCTGTCCTGTGAGTTTCCTTCTCTATTATTTCATGAGCTACTTAGGCATTTTTTAGTCATTTAGAAATTTTTTGTATGCTGCATAAAAAGAAGAGAGTTCATAGAAACTGTTATGTTTTAAATAAATATATTATTGAACTATATTTTGTGGCATTTATTTTAAGCCAATCTTTAATAATATTTACTACAGAAAAATATAAAAACAAAATATTTTTGTCTTATGTTGTAGACTTCTATTGCATGATTTCTTTAGAATCAATTATTAAGGAGGGGCACCTGGGTGGTGCAGTTGGGTAAGATTTCCACTCTTGGCTCCAGCTCAAGCTGTGATCTCATGGGTTGTGAGATCAAGCCCCACACTGGCCTCCCTGTTCAGTGTGGATTTAGCT
Organism: Vulpes lagopus; assembly: GCF_018345385.1. Taxonomy (NCBI): domain Eukaryota; kingdom Metazoa; phylum Chordata; class Mammalia; order Carnivora; family Canidae; genus Vulpes; species Vulpes lagopus. Next base: position 88,608,780 of record NC_054825.1, on the reverse strand, counting down.
TGAGATTCTTTCTGTCTCGCTGCCCCTCCCATTCATGCTCTCTTTCTCTGAAATAAACAAATAAATCTTTTTTTTTTTTAAGAATCAATTATTAAGGAAAAGCATCAACTGCATACAATAACATCAGAAATTGACACAAAATACTTTCATTTCTTAGTGCTTTTTAGTTCTTGTACTTTGTACTTAAAGACCAACTGGGGTTTCTAAAAAGAATTTGTTTTGTTTGTAATTAATGAGATAAGATGAAAAGAGTTTGAGGCTCTTATTTGTAAACACACCTCTACTATTGTTATACGTAGCGGTTGAATCTTTATTTCTAATAAATTAAAGGCCAACTGTTTTCTCTTTGCCCTCTGAGTTTTGAGTTCTAGAGTTACGTATTAGTGCTACATAAGAATTTTCATTATAAGAGTATAACCTCTGCATGGGGTGAGCATCATCCTAAGTCATAGGTAGAAAAATTATCACAAATCTATTTCTCATTGACTTGTTTTATTCAGGGCCATTTCTCTTCTATCTTAAAAAAAAAAATCCCCAAAGTAAAAATAATAAAATAAAATAAAATAAGATAAAATAAAATAAATAAATAAAATAAATAAATAAAATAAAATTAAAACACAGAGAAAGGGACATCTGGGTGGCTCAGTGGTTGAGTGTTTGCCTTTGGCTCAGGTCATGATCCCGGGGCTCTTGGATGGAGTCCCACATGGGGCTCTACGCAGGGAGCCTGCTTTTCCCTCCGCCTATGTCTCTGCTTCTCTCTGTCTCTCATGAATAAATAAATAAAATCGTAAACACACACACACACAAAACAGAGAGAGGCAAACCATAAGAGACTCTTGACTATAGGGAACAAACTGAGGGCTGCTGGAGGGGAGGTGGGTGGGGGGATGGGGTGATTGTGTGATGGACATTAAGGAGAGCACATGATGGAATAAGCACTGGGTGTTATGTGCAATGGATGAATCACTAAATTCTACCTCTGAGACTAATAATACACTGTATGTTAACTAACTTGAATTTAATCTTAAAAGTATAAAAGAAAAAACAATCCCTACGTGAATAAGAATTAAAGCAACTCAAAGTTGTACAACAGTAAAAGTCATCCCTCTGATGGGGGTATTAAGCTAGAGAGAAAATGAGTTAAGTGCCTGCTCATCAGATGTGGGATGTCTATGAGCTCAGTATGCTCACTCAGCATACACTCATAGACTTAAACTCCCATTTTGAACTGCAAAAACACTTTTAAATCATTTTATTTCCCACTTTTTAAAAAGTAGAAACTGATACATATTCTGTTACTGCCTTTACAATGCACCCACCTATAATACCAAGTGCCAGTTGAGAAATGCTGATTTAAGCCATTCAACACATCTCTTATCCTATTTCACTGAAGTCTTCATAAAGACTTACTTCCCTCTGATAATCTGCTCTAGTGTTTTAAAATCCTGATATTAAGGAAGTCTTTTACGGGCAAGTCACTTAACCTCTCAGGACCTTAGATTTCTCATTTAGAAAATGAAGGGGTTTGGAAAAGGTTCTCTTTAAAGTCCCTCTAGAATTAGAATGCTATGATTTTTGTATTATCTCAAGTTTTAGTTTTCATAACTGTGTAATATCAGAACAATGTTTTAAAACAAATTCAAACGAGAAATCCTTAATATATAAAGCACGTAAAAGTGAAGCTGAGACCACTCCAGGTCTGCAGAACACAATCCGAAAACCACTGATCTAAAGCTCTCTTTTCAAAATGCTTTCCTTTTTTCTTTGTCTCAGTGGAAAAGGAAAACATCTGGAAAGGATCCACCATATTAGTTTCCCTATATGTACACCAGAACATATGTATTAAGTCACCTGTCAGCTTTTCTTCTCCAGATTAAAAGGCCATTATAAGTCCCATTTCCCATCCCTTTAAAATTCATTCCCCCTCTTTTTTTTAAACGAACCTTCTTTAGTCTCTGTAATTCTTTATTAAAATGTAAGGTTACAAACCAACCACAATCTCTGAGAAGAGCCAAGTGTAGAAAAAGGATTACTTCCAGCTCTATCATGTGATCTTCTTACTCCCAACACACTCCAAGTTGTTTCCTTTTTAATAATGACATTCCATGGTTGCCTCCCATTCAACCAACAGCTCAGTTGGGACCCACACTTGTTTTTTTTTGCTTTGTTTTTTCTTTTTTCTGTTTTGTCTTTCTTTCTCTCATTTTTTCTTTCTCTTCTTCTTCTTTTTTCTTCTTCTTCTTCCTCTTCTTCTTCTTCTTCTTCTTCTTCTTCTTCTTCTTCTTCTTCTTTTCTTTTTTTGCTAAACTTGTTATAGCTAGTCAAATAATATCCCACCTAATACTCATGTAATTTGTTATTGTCCTCATGGGCCCTTTGAAGTGTTTCCTATTGAATATAATTCTGTTTTTAATGGAGCATTTCCCTAATTAGTTAAGGTCACTGAAGTTCTCTTCTGCCTTCCAGCAGACTTCACCCAATTTCATAACCAATGTGAATGTTGCCTAGTTTATTGTTGGAGCTGTAGACTAATCAAATGTCAATTATCTAAAAAGAATCTACATGCGATATGTGTTATGGGATGAATTGCATCCCATGAAATTCATATGTTGAAGCCTTTTCCCCCAGTATCTCAGAATGTAACTATATTTGGATATATGGTCTTCAAAGAACTGACTGAAGTACAACTGGGCCATTTGCGTAGGTCCTAATCAAAGAGACAGCTGGGGCTTCAGCACAGAGATAAGTGGAGGAATGACCACGTATAGAGCAGCAAGAAGGTGATCATCTCCAAGCCGAGGAGAGAGGCCTCACATGAAAGCAAATCTACTGACCCCTTGATCTTAAACTTCCAGCCTCCAGAACTCCAGAACTGTGAGCAAATAAATGTCTGTTGGTGAAACCACCCAGTGTGTGTGGTGTTGTGTTACAGCATCTCAAGCAGACTAATACAAGCTACTCTATGCATGACATTGTACAGCTCCTTGGGGCTCACCAAGGAAGCTCTGCCATTACAGAGAAGGCTACAGGAGGGCAAAAACACACATGACTCAAGCCAGAACAAGTTCTAAGGGAAGATCTGAGCAAAGTGCCCTGAAAGCAACAAGGAAGCCAGAATTTTTTCCATTGGGGGATTGAGGCTGGAAACAGGAGACATCACCTGAGCAGAATCTCCTTCAAAGATGGGGAAAATTCCAATAATGGGAGGCAAGGGAAGAGGGTGGCAATTGGGGAAGGGGACAGAATTTTACAAGTATAAGCTACACTCATGCTACACCTGAGGATAAGGTCGGTGGTTTGTAAACCTGTCTAAACATCAGAACTAACTTTTCAAAAAAGAAGCTTTTCAAAAAATATAGATCGTCAGGCCCCACTCCTAATGTGCTGAATCAGGAGTTCTAGAGAGAATGTCCTAGAATCTTTATTTTAAACAACTTCTCAGGTAAGTTGTATCAACTTCATCAAGTTTAAAGATCTCTTTTTAATTTTTTTAATTTTTAAAAAGATTTTATCTATTTATTTGACACAGAGAGCGAGCAAGCACAAGCGGGGGGGTGGCATGGAGAGGGAGAAGCAGTTTCCCCATGGAAGCAGGGAGCCTAATGCAAGGCTCAATCCCAGGACCCTGGGATCATGACCTGAGCTGAAGGCAGACATTTAACTGATTGAGCCACTCAGGGGCCCCTAAGGATCCCTTTTAATCACAACATCTGAGTGCCTGCTCCCTCTCCCCCGGTAACTAGTGTATTTCTATTGAGTGAGAAAATACATAAAGACAAAAAAAACCTATTATGAATTTAGTGATGACTTCAAGTAAATTTGTATTTTATTACATAGAACCATATCTATAGGTTTAAAACTGATATGAATATCATTTTTACTGAAGCACATGCATATAAGACATTATTTATTCAACTTGCAGAAATACAAGGTTTCATATAGGGCTTCCAAATCCTTATTAACCAGGAGTCCTCACCCTGACACTAAAGTCCATCCATAGTCTCTGGATCAGGAACTATGGTTCCAGTGGCAGGTCCTAACCCAAATTATGCGACAGACCAATAAAATACTGGATTTTCTACCACAGACACTGCAAATGAGGGAGAACAGAAGTGGAGGAGGGAAAGGCAGAAATAGGGACTGTCACCACACCTCATGCTCAGATAGATGACCCTGCCTTATTACGGTGTTCACACGGATGGTGGAATAAGGTGACAGTAGCATTTTTCTCACCAGCTAAGATCTGGGGGAGGGGAGGGGAGATTATAAATAATAAATAAGTGTAATAAAAAAGATATGTCTGTCTGTTTCTTTCTCTCCCCTTTTCCCTAATTGCTCTGAGAAGGTGGTCATTTATGTAAAGTACAAAATCTAGTACTAGACTCTACCTTCTCCCCCAGCCCCACCCCCACTCCACCAGCACATGTATAAACTCTTCCACAGAGGTCTTGGAGCTGGGTCCTTTAGTCACTTAGACTTTCCTCGACTCAAGGTTTCCTGAAGCCCAAAGCTTACCTCAGAAAAGCTCTGCTTCAATCCAAAATTCACACCAATAGGGGCCTACTTCCATACCTCAATAGTCAGTGACCACCAGATGAGCTGTCTTCCCAAAGAGATCACAGCGTTGCTCAAGTGCATGATAGGCCACAGGCAGACAGTGGTACCCTGCTGGTACCCTGCTGTTCTTTCCACTAGATTCTTCTCCCTTCAGCCTTGAAAGTAACCTTCACCAGAATATCTTCTCTGACATTCCCCCTCATAAATCCTTAATTTAGGGGGCACCTGGGTGACTCAGTGGTTGAGCACCTGCCTTTGGCTCAGGTCATCACGACCTGAGTATGGAATCCCATATTGGGCTCCCTACAGGGAACCTACTTCTCCCTCTGCCTGTCTCTGCCTCTCTCTGTCTCTCATGAATAAATAAATAGAATCTTAAAAATAAAATCCTTCATTGGGACCCCTGGGTGGCTCAGCAGTTGGTTGGCTGCCTTCGGCTCAGGTCGTGATCTCAGGATCTGGGATTGAGTCCTTCACTGGGCTCCCTGAGAGGAGCCTGCTTCTTCTTCTGCCTGGGTCTCTGCCATTCTCTCTCTCTCTCTCTCTCTCTCTCTCTCTCTCTCTGTGTGTGTGTGTGTGTCTCTCATGAATAAATAAATCTTTAAAAAAAATCCTTCATTTAGTTTTCCTCAATATCTCTGATATATTTCCTTCCTTCCATCTATTTAGGAAGACTAATCATGCTAGGACTTATTTTAGACACTGAATGAACAAACAGACACAAGGTCTTCACTCTTCTGGGGCTGCCATTCTAGGAGGGGGAGAGACAGCAAAAAATTCAATATGCAGCACATCATGTGGGGACAAATGCTAAAAGGAAAAATGGAACAGTGTAAGAAAGCAAACGGGGATATTGCTATTTGGGTAGGACGGTCAAAAAGACCTCACTGAGGTAGCGACTGAACAGAAACATGAAGGAATGAATGTAGGTTGGCAGGATATCTGGGAAGAGAGTTCCAGGAAGCATCTTTTTTTTTTTTTTCCCCCACAATGACAGGGGTCTTGTGTTATTCAATTCCTCCTCTACTGTTACAGGTTGAATTGGGTCACTCCAAAAAAAAGATATGCTGGAATCCTAACTCCCAGTACCTCTGAGTGTGACCTTATTTAGAGATAGGGTCTAAGTAGAAGTAATCGAGTTAAAGAGAGGCCACCAAAAAAAAAAAAAAAAAGAGAGAGGTCACCAGGCTAGGCCCTAATCCAATATAACTGCTGTCCTTATAAAAAGGGAAATGTTATACAGAGATAGGCACATAGGAAAACACCAGGTGGAGATAAAGGCAGAGTCGGGGTGACGCAGGTACAAGCAAAGGAACACCAAAGATGGCCAGCGAATGACCAACTCTGGGAGACAGAAATGGAGTAGATTCTCCCTCAGAATCTACTCATAGCCCTCAGAACCAGCCCTACCCACACCTTGAAATTGGAATTCTAGCCTCCAGAACTGTGACAATAAATTCCTGTTCTTTAAGCCTCAGTGGTGTAAACGAAGTTCGTAGCTGTCTATTGCTGTGAAGGTCACACGTGGACCACCGCCTTGCCTCGTTCAGAGGATAAACCCCCTGTTTACATGGGCCTCTGGGTACTCCTAGAGGACTATAACCACCCCTTAACCGGATACCTTGCTTCCAGGCTTACTTTGCAATCCATTCTACAGAGTTCTGTTCTGATCTCTCTAAAATGAAAATGTGATCATCTCTCTGGTTCACAAACCTTCACCTGCTTCTCTTTGTAGGATACAATCCAGGTTTCTCACCTCGGGAACCAAAGACAACATGGTCCGGCCGGCACCGGATTTGCCTCTCCAACCTTGCTTCTCTTATCTCTGCCCCCTGCTCTGGTGGCCTAACTTGGACTGGGGCCTCAGTTTAGTTACCACCTACACAAGGAAGCCTTCTGAAGGCCCCTAAGGCAGGTTAGATTGTCCCTCCTGTGTATTTTCAGAAGTCTGTGTGTGGAATGCTGTTGTTGCATTCATTACAGTGGCCCAAGGCCTGTTTGTCCATCTCCTCTTTTTGAACATGAGTTCCTTTATTGGTTGTTTCTCTAGGCACTAGGAAAGTGCCTGGCTCTTGGGAAACATTCACTGGACAGATGAATAAATGAACAGAACATGCCGTGTTTTAACCAGCTGGTCCCAGAACTAAATTTTTTCTTCCCTTTAAGGAGGTGGGGGACGGGGAGGTGACCTTTCCAGAGATTTCCCAATAGCATGTGGAACCAGTGGAGTTGGATGGAACTGCACCTTTCCTTAATGGTTGCAAGAAAAATTTAGATTAGACACTCAAGAGCTGGTCCTTGTGTCGCAAGACACTGCAGTAGAAGGAAGGGAAGTAAACAATCCCTCCGAGTCTAAGGCTGACCAGTATTTTGGAGCTTATTTTTTGATAGGCAGTGTGGCACTTTGAAGTTTATTCCCAGGCTCTGATTCTGTAACTTCAAGTCCCTGACCTACAGGTAAAAGTGGTGGGTGGACAGGAGAGGAGGGGATTACTGCAACCAACAATGCAATGTGTCCTGTGCACAAGTCTCCAAAAAGTAAATATTTCTGAGGTTTAAAAATTATTGCACACACACACACATAACAAAAGAAATAATTGCACACGCAGTTGTAAATGCTGAAGAGCTGGGGAAAAGAAAGAGAGGAAGACATTAACAATGTTTAAATATAGATATATATTAAATATAGTATATTTGCATATTAGGCATGTATCTCTATATAATCTAACTAGAGGAAGACAGAGGGGCAAGAGGTTAACGTAATCAGGATTCGGTCCCTTTTGCAAAATTCCTGCGAGGGTAAATGTATCAGAATTTCCAATCCTCAAGAACTAGGGCCTAAAAAAAGTCTTGTGAGCACGAAGGGAGAGCAGGAGGAGTGGAGGGCGGGGGACTCGCTCTTCGCAGCAGGAAGTCTTCAATGGCTATCGAGTTATGAAGAAACAACTCCGAACAGAAGTCCTTATTCGGAGCGCTAAACTCGCTTTTACCACATAAAGAGCAACATACAAGCTCGGAGCAGCCTCACCACGGTGTTGGGGAAACAGCTCGGCTTCCCCAAGTGAGACAGCAGGAGAGCTCCGACCGGGTGGGAGCCCGGACCGGTGCAAGGGGTTTTATTTGCAAGTCAATGAGCCAAATGGACGACCGGGCTACTAGTGCCGCGTCCTGGGAAGCAAGGTTATGATTATCGCCTACTGCCCCACTGAACAATCTCACTGAAAAGGGAAGAGTCCCCAGCAGTGTGTGTGCGCGCGGTGCCATCCGGGACGTGCAGCTACGTGCCCACCTCCAGAACGACTTTATTTACAAAGCGATTACCATGTTATCTATTTGTTTTCCTTTTCCAGCAACAGCAGCTTTACTCAGCCCTCGAATTTCTTAATTACAAACCCGTTCGCTTCTAAATCAACCCCAAATCGTCAGGCAGAGCCCGGAGGGAGGCTGTGCAAGTTTGCACACACCCCCACCCCCCGGATCAAGGGCAACGGCAGAAGCAAGAAACTGTGTATGTGCAAAAAGGTGGATCTGGGGACGAGGATCGCTGAGTTTGTTTACAGAGCAGAGACGCCTCAGCTCGGATGCCAAAGCTACCAAGAGCTGCAAACGCAAACTTAGCAGAAGCACACGTACCCCGGGAGCGGCGAGCGGGCCCGAAAGCGCGGACCGGACTCCCGGGCGCGGGAGCCGAGGCGGCCGGGCCCGCGAACGCGCTCCGTCCACCTGCAGCCGCTGCCGCTCCCCGCCCCCAGCTCCTGTCCTTGAAAGGAGTGGGGGGAAGGGGGGGGAAGGCGTCTACACGCAGAAATATCTAGATCAGGTTTACCTGGTGCCCCTGTAAAAGCACAAAGGCGCAGCCCGGGAAAGTGCGTTCGGGGAAGGGGCATTATGCGTCCGGGGATTTAAAACCCCACTCGGAAAAACACAGCCCTTCTTTGCAACCCGGGAGCGTGTGTGTGTGTGTGCGGGGGGGGGGGGGGGTTGCAGAGCCGGGGAGGCAGAGGGGCACCGTGGAGGAAAGCGGCGCTGAGCGACCCCCCTTTCCCCGCAGAGAGCCGAGCGGGAGAGCTGGGGGCGGGGGACCCGGCCGGAGGGGAGCGGTGCGGGCGCTGTGTTTTGCCTCGCTCCTCGCAGGGCGGGCGCTGCGCCGGGGCTGGGGGCGTCCAGGGCCGCTCTCTCCCGGCCCCGCGGACAGCCGAGCCGGCCCCGCGTCCGTGCGGCGGGAAGAAGGCACAGCCCCGCGGCAGCGAGGCGGCGCCCGGGCCCGCAGCCTCTGCGCACGTGCCTCCGGCCGCGGGGACGCGGCTCGCCCACCCGGTCCGGCGTGCCCGGGGCTCCGCAGTCCGCGTTTTGCCGCCGCCCGCCCGGGAGGCTCTCGCTCCGCCCTTCCTGAAGCCCTTATATTAACTGTGGCCGGAGCCCGAAGAAACACAGCTCATTGTTGGCAGCTGCCGGGCGGCCTCGCCGAGCTGAGGGCAGCAGAGGGGGAATAAAAGGGAACGGCTCCGGCCCTGCCCCGGCCCTGCCCCGGCCCTGCCCCGGCGGCCGCCGCGAGACCTCGGGCCGACGTCGCGACCGCGAGCGCCCTGCACGCCGGGCGGGCCCCTCTATGCGCCGCTGAGCCGGTCCCGGACCCGACGATCCCGCCCTCGGTCTGCGGAGCCGACCTCGCCAACACGGAAGGTAAGCGCGGCGGGCGAAGCTGCCGGGGCGCCTGCCAGCCCGTCCTCCGAGGGCTGGGCTCGCGGGAGGGAGAGCGCGAGGCGGAGCTGGGGAGCAACAACAGGATGTGCGGCGGCGGGCGGCGGGCGGCGGGCGGCGGGCGGCCGAGGGCTGGTTTCGTGCCCGAAGTTCGCGGCGGGGCTGCGGGGCACTTCCTTTAGGAGGCGACTCCGCGCTCGGGTCCGCCCGGCCGGATCCCGGGGAGGGCGGGTGGCTGCGCAGCCGACGTGCGCCCGGGGCCGGGGGCCGGGGCCGGGGCCGGGGCCGGGGCCGGGGGCCGAGGCGGGGCCGGCGGGGCGCGCCGCGGTGGGCGGCACGTGAGGCGCGGGCGCTAACCAGCCGCTGCCCCCTTCGCTTCCAGGCCTGGAGATGGCAGACCACATGATGGCCATGAACCACGGGCGCTTCCCCGACGGCCCCGGCGCGCTGCACCACCACCCCGCCCACCGCATGGGCATGGGCCAGTTCCCGAGCCCGCACCACCACCAGCAGCCGCAGCCGCAGCCGCAGCACGCCTTCAACGCCCTGATGGGCGAGCACATACACTACGGCGCGGGCGGCATGAACGCCACGAGCGGCATCAGGCACGCGATGGGGCCGGGGACTGTGAGCGGAGGGCACCCCCCGAGCGCGCTGGCGCCCGCGGCCAGGTTCAGCAACTCCCAGTTCATGGGCCCCCCGGTGGCCAGCCAGGGAGGCTCCCTGCCGGCCAGCATGCAGCTGCAGAAGCTCAACAACCAGTATTTCAACCATCACCCCTACCCCCACAACCACTACATGCCGGATTTGCACCCTGCTGCAGGCCACCAGATGAACGGGACGAACCAGCACTTCCGAGATTGCAACCCCAAGCACAGCGGCGGCAGCAGCACCCCCGGCGGCTCGGGCGGCGGCAGCACCCCCGGCGGCTCGGGCGGCACCTCGGGCGGCGGCGCGGGCAGCGGCGGCAGCGGCGGCGGCAGCGGCGGCAACGTGCCCGCCTCGGTGGCCCACGTCCCTGCTGCGATGCTGCCGCCCAATGTCATAGACACTGATTTCATCGACGAGGAAGTGCTTATGTCCTTAGTGATAGAAATGGGTTTGGACCGCATCAAGGAGCTGCCCGAACTCTGGCTGGGGCAGAACGAGTTTGACTTCATGACGGACTTCGTGTGCAAACAGCAGCCCAGCAGAGTAAGCTGCTGACTTGACCGAAACCCCGGCGAGAAGAAATCAGACGCCCCCGCCCCGCCCCCAACTCCGGCGTGAATCGAAAAAACATTCCCGTAGACACAGTATCTCGCTTTTCAGATCTTGAAAGGTTTGAGAACTTGGAAACAAAGTAAACTATAAACTTGTACAAATTGGTTCAAAAAAAAAAAATCGCTGCCACTCTTTTTTTTTTTCCCCCCCCCCTGTTTTTGTTTCGTTTTTGTAGCCTTGACATTCACCTCCCTTATGTAGTTGAGATATCTAGCTAACTTGGTCTTTTTTGTTGTTTGTTTTTACTCCTTATTTCCTCACTTTCTCCAGTGCTCAACTGTTAGATATTAATCTTGGCAAACTGCTTAATCTTGTGGATTTTGTAGATGGTTTCAAATGACTGAACTGCATTCAGATTTACGAGTGGAAGGAAAAATTGCATTAGTTGGTTGCATGAACTTTGAAGGGCAGATATTACTGCACAAACTCTGCCATCTCGCTTCATTTTTTTAACTATGCATTTGAGTACAGACTAATTTTTTTTTTTTAAATATGCTAAACTGGAAGATTAAACAGATGTGGGCCAAACCGTTCTGGATCAGGAAAAGTCATACTGTTCACTTTCAAGTTGGCTGTCCCCCCTCCCCCATATGTACAGACAATAATAGGGTGTGGAATGTCGTCAGTGGCAAACATTTCACAGATTTTTATTTTGTTTCTGTCTTCAACATTTTTGACACTGTGCTAATAGTTATATTCAGTACATGAAAAGATACTACTGTGTTGAAAGCTTTTTAGGAAATTTTGACAGTATTTTTGTACAAAACATTTTTTTGAGAAAATACTTGTTAATTTATTCTATTTTAATTTGCCAATGTCAATAAAAAGTTAAGAAATACTTGTTTTCTAGAAGTCATTTGGGGGGTGGTTGTTCCTTTTGGTGGCTTCTTTTTTTTTTTTTTTTTTTTTCCTCCTCTTTAAGTTGAACACTTTATTGATGAGAGTAAGCATTCCAAAGGATAAATTACAGGACACTAAAACAGGTCATGATGAGCTTAAGTGGAGAGCAGGATTTAACATAATTGGCATAATGCTTCATTGTTATCATTGTAACATGCCTCTTGGTGTGGCTTAATCAGAAGCTGCAAAGTTGTCAAAGAGCATTTTTTTTTTTTCTTAATTGCCATCATATTCGAGTGTACTCCAGAGTTAGAAAGGTCTGTAACACCAAATAGATATTTTTCACAGTCTGGGAGGGGGAAAACCAAGTGTTTCTGGTTATACCTGATTCAACTACACAAATGAAGGGAAACCACGGGAATAATATACTGGGAGATTGATGAGGATGGCATTGGACATAAATCTACCTTTATCTCTAGTGACGAATTTTATTTCTCAGCAAAAGTCCTAAGGAGAGGCACACATTTTCTAGCTTAATCTCTGAAATAGCTTCTGACTGGTTTATAGTCCTAAGAGGAAGAGGGGCCAGAATTCCACCTTGAGGCTTTCTATTTTGTTCTATGATATTTAAAATTTACACAGGGAGGTTGATTCAAAGGTCAAATCACAGTCTTCACAAGATGTTCCCTCTCAAGCATGCCCTATTTTCCAGAATTCCTGAGCCTTTTCTGTTACAGGAAAGGGGTGCAAAGGACATGGGGATAAGATTGTTTTAATTTTACCTAAACGTGTTATCAAGAAGACATAATTATGGCTAAGTAGGTGTCGAGTTTTGCCTTATATAATCAAGTAAAAGAAAAAGTATTGTTAACATCTCAAGTTATCCCAGTTTGAAGATGGGAGTTTTGTTTTCCCTTTCATGTTTTCCTTAGCTTAGCTTGTAGGAGCAATACATCTACATTCAAGAAAAAAAAAAATCAGTCTTTTATATTTGACCCACTGGAGAAGTAAAGAAATAGAGGTTGAGGGAAATCACACTAATACTTTAAAAGAGCATTTCATTTAGACTCTTAGATTCTAATCTTAAATCCCATATTTCATAATAAAAAAAGAAATCAGAGAAGGAAACACAGAAATGTTAAATTACAGTGAGTCTGGCGTAAAGGCTGATTTCAGTATAATTCAGATCACCTACACTCTATGATTCTATTTCCAAGGCAAGCCATTAAAATTAAGATGCACACTCCACTGGGCTTTTTATACCTCTATAATTGACACTTCCTTATTCAAAATTATGTTCTAAATAAATAATTTCTCTGAAAACAAAATCATTTCAAACTCTTCACCCCATTTTTAAAAACCCATCCAGATTTCCCACATTAATAGTTCAAGCTGAAGTTTTCTCCAGCTAAAATATGTCAATACTAAATCTGCAATCAGCAGTAAATCTTTCTGGCTAAGCATTTTCACAGTAAGTTTTTCTTTCCTCCCCCCCCCCTCCCCCAGAGGCTCAAGTGAAAAAATATGTTTGCATACATATTAATACAGCAATTCTTGTTCTTTTTCACTTGTGCCAGGAAAAAAAAGGAAAGCTTTTGGAGGCATTGGTTTTTTTTCTGTTGTTGTTGTTGTTTTGTTTTTGTTTTTGTTTTTTGCATAAAGAAAGACGCAGAAGAATAGTATTGCCACCACCCTTCACCATTTATTCTGCCAGGAAATAAGCCACAACACCTGCTCTGTCACTAAATTCCTCCTGCTGCTCTAACACCGGAACACGTATGTGGAGATGCAGAGCCCAAGGAACTATTATTAGATCCTGAGCCCATCTCTACCAGAACAGAGGACTCAAACAGAGGAGCTGGTTTAAAAGCACAATTTCTCCTCAGTGCAAATACAAGCCTCCCCCACCCCACCCCCCCATTCATTTGAATGATCTCTATTTCATTAAAACTCTCTCTTGATCAACAATTGAGCAGATTCTATGTGATATCTGCAGGTCTCTTAAGCAGAGGAAAAATAACTCCTTGTTTGAACAACCTGATTAATGAAACCTGTACAGTGACCTAGATCACCGGGCTCCTGGCGGACATTTGCAAAACCTTTTGTGGTCTTGCTTCCTACTAAGTTGCTTATAGCATATGGGGAAATTTGACCTCTGTACCTTGGCTGTTTTTCAAAAAGTTCTAATATGGTACAAGAGAGCTTCTGTTCTTTAAGCTTTGCACACAAATAGACACTCCACGCTTGATTTTTCGAGATGAGATCAATGATAAGCAAGAACATCATAGAACATGTCAGAAAAATAACACATTGATAAAAACTTGTCCCTCTGCCTTGTGGCTGCTAAAATCCTGGGGCCGGGTTTTTGCTGGAGCTGATAAAGCCGTTACAACTATGGATGCGTCTTTGAAGGACAGTTACCTAATCACCACTGTTTATGGGGTGCTAGGCTAGAGCACTAGTACCAGAAGGCTGACATCTATTGTGAAGTTTATGGTCTCCGTGACTTTTACTACTGTAAATGCCTGGGATAGCTATAAATTGATGTCAACATTAAAGGCCAGATCCTTTAGAGCAAAATATTAATCCACTAATCTATTATGGGTGGCCGGCTTTGAAATATAAACTTTGTAGTCCCAGACTATTAGGTGTTTTCGCCCCCTTGTGGAATTTATTTAGAAGGTCAAAGGAAAACCATTTGCTCAAGAGGGGTTTTTTGTTGCTCTATTTGTTTGTTTGTTTACCATTTCTGAATGCTTCATTTTCTCTCTTGAAGCAAACAGCACATATCTGAGCAACAAATTTTTTTAGCAAAGAAGAATCCTAAGTAAACTCCCTTTATGAAAATAAGAGGCTTTTACTTAACTTACAATGAAATGTACATAATTGAGATTTGCCTCACATTTCAAAATATGCACTGGTTAAGGAATTTTCTTTTATAAAAGTATAGTGAGCAGCGCTTTAGCCTGTCAGCTGAAGCTGATACTCTGCACCCTCACAACAGAACTGTTGATTTGGGACAAGTGCAAATAATAATGGGTCTGATGGTAAGGGTTTGGAAAGGTGGAGGGCCGTATCTAGGAATGCAGAATGCAGTTATCTGTGTTGGAATGTGACCAAGCCACAGGCTCTAATCTTGTGAAAGGGCCACAGGATGTTTAATGAGAATGAGTGTTGCGGTCTAATTGATTCAGTAAAATTTACTTTAAAATAAGCTTGGCAGATAACATTGTCTCCAAAAAATAAATAAATTTAGAATTCAAGGAATTTAGGACCCAAGCCATTGGCAATTTTCTCCTCTCCAACCGTATTGTTTTGTTAGCACAAAAGAGGTATTACACAGCTTCAGAGATGGTATTTATCATTTTGGTACTGTACCACTATCATCAGAATCAGAGCTCCCAGGCAGGTTGAAGCAAGAGAACAATAGGTAGCACACCAAGTGACTTAGCCAATGAACCCCTATTATCATGTGTTCTGTTTGTCTTTTCCCCCCAGAATAGAAGAAACAATGGCAATGTCAGAATTTTAATTGCCATGGACTGGCTTAAATTACTTGACCTATTTTTATCCAGCTAGGAGAGAAATGATTCTGTTTTGTCTGGTAGCAAAACTTATAATTTAAATTGGAAAAAGAAATATAAGGATATTTCTCTATCAAATACTTGTACTGTTCATAAATAGTTGTAGTTTGCTGTATAGTAAATAAAATTCACATATATTTTTGAAAGATTGTAAGGCATCTGAAATAAAGACATTTTCCCCCTCATTGGAGAAATTAAATTCACAAGGAATGCTAAATAATGAACTGAAAATATTCTAAGAGTTGCTGGTGTGATTTTCCAGAGTATTTTGCTACGGGTGAATGTAATAAAAGAAAAGCTAAGAGCAATCGGGGTTGCTACTGAGTTGGAACTGAATCCATCCATGTTGGTCCTTGGGAAAGAGTATCAACCAACACCTTCCATGCGATCTAGGAAGAGATGATGGTTTCTTTAGTGCCTGGATCCTTTTCAGCTACTTCTTTCCCCCAGATGAGCATTAACCGTTGTCAGAGACAGCCCCAGGAGCCGGTGGGTGGTGCTTTTTGAGAATTCTGCTTGGTTAAACCAAGACACACAGAGTGAACTAAAGCAGACACAAGGCAAACGATGAGTAGTATTATGGCTTTATATGTTGTTGGTTTTCATTAGGCTGAACTAATCTGAAAGATTAGTGAGGCAGGGAACAACGTGGGTGAGAACAGTGGTTCACAGGATTCCTGGAACTTTCCCGCGGTCTCACCAATGCGCACATTTTAGGCTGCTGAACAAAGCCGACAAGGGATTCTGACTCCAAAGGAGCCTGTGGCAAGGGTAGGCTAGTGCGGTAAGCCTTGCAGGAGATATGCAAATAGGCGAGTGGCTTTTGAAAAGTTAATAGTGCTAGAGAATCCTGCTGGTCTATTCTAGAAAGCTGGGTGGGGAGCAAGAATTAGGCTTGAGTAAAAGTCAAACGGGCACAATACCAGAAAAAAAGTTGTCAGAGGTCAGCCAACTCTAGGGTGTGATATTATTTTATGAACAGTTGTAGGGGACAGGATGCTAGAGCAGAGGAAATGTGATCAGGGCTATTGGAGCCTTTTCTTTTTGTGTCTCCCTAGGGACTGATAGAAAATTCAGCCTTGTAGGTTCTTTAACTAGCTGGATCACAGAACTTTAAAATTTCTGGTAACCCACTCTTTTTTGTTGTTGTTCCCCCTTTGCTTCATGACAGTATCTTCATGCTGGCGAACACATAGCACTTAAGTTGTACATAAAAATCTTTAGGTCACCTTGTAAACATTGCCCCATTACATTGATTTTGAATAACTATTGAAAGGAAGATCCTGGATGCAAAATGATGGCTAGTTCCATATTTCTTCTCTTTATCATATGTGTTTAGCAAATATATGGACAATGGAGCCAGTAGGTCAAAAGTGATTGAACTGCTATGCCCCTAATATGAACCTAAAATAAATATCCAAATGTTTCTTAGATCCCTGTCTGCCACCATGCTTTAAGGCAAAGATTCTCAGCTAGGTGGGGCCACCCCTCTAGGAGGCAGATCAGAATGGGGAGAAGGTATAGGGAGTAACTTGAAAAAAACAGATCCCACACTATTATGTATTTGGAAACATGTTTAAATACATATTATTTCAGTAGGACTTTTAAAAAAAAAGATTTATTTATTTATTCATGAGAGACACAGCGAGAGAGATTCAGAGACATAGGCAGAGGGAGAAGCAGGCTTCATGGAGAAGCAGGCTCCATGCAGGCATCCCAAAGTGGGACTCATCCCAGATCCCAGGATCATGACCTGAGCTGAAGGCAGAAGCTCAACCGCTGAGCCACCCAGGTATCCCAGTAGGACTTTTTAAAAACTTTCTCAACCAATGGGGCATAGACTTTAAAATGGTGAGAAACACTATTTAGGCTACATGATTTTTACCAAATCGGAGAAATTCATGCTTCAGCGAGCACTACCTGACAAATCATTTTGTTAACTGAGTTTCCCATGACTGAGCTGACTTTGCTGAACATCTACTATGTGATAGGCATGGTGGTAGGCACTTTATATGCAGAGTTTTATTTAACTCTCACAATATTCCTGCAAGGTTCATGTCACTATTCCAATATTAGATAAAGAAACTTGTTTTTTACAGAGGAAGTAAATTACTCAAGGCCAATACAGCTGGTAGTCCAGAGTGGTTTTCCAGATCTTGCTTCTAGTACATGACACTACCATTGTAAACCAAATTCCTCTTATTCTTGGATGTCACAACTGGAAGCTCATCAGTCAATTTAATAACGTGCTTCAGGGGGAGAAATAAAAGCACTACATTAGAAATACACAAATGATGAAGTATACTAACATAACTGAGACCTGGAAATACACGTAGTTACATACTATTTCTTTTTGGGATTCACAACATTTGGGTCTGTATTTTTCACATCCAGTCTAAAGATTCTTCTAAATTAACTTTGGCCCTGACAGTGTTAGGGTAGCTTAGATGGTGAGTCTGCCCCATTCCTTCTAAACAGCGTCACCACCTTCACACCTCCAGTCAAATGAAATAGTACCAGCGATTTAAAGTTTGATTTTGTTTTTTTATTTCTTGATTGAATTACACATTGCGAATTAAAAGTTTCTTTTGCAAATTAAGGCAACACCTTAGCCTTGCCAATTCCATAACCTACTAAATGAGAACGTCAATGGCTAAATTCTTCCACGTAAAGAGAACCACCTCACGACTTGACACACTGCCTGGAAGCAACTATGATTTAACATTGTAAGAGTTAGGGTGATTTCAGAATATTAGCATGCAAAAAATAGACACATCTCAAAATAAAGAAAATATAGTATTTAGTTCTTTTACAGTTACATAAGCTTCCTCAATCTCTCTAAACTTTCTTGATGTAGGTATAAGCCCACTTCCTTTGCTTTGGTCTTCTATGGAAACAGAAAACTTTTCCATTAATAATTATAATAGAAAGAATAGTACAACAGGAGTAAAAACCATGGGTTGTAGTCTTAGTCTTCAATTAAATAGCTGGGTAATTTAATCACTGTTGGCTCAAGTTTCTCCATCAGTAAAATGAAGATATATGTTTAATTAATATATCCTGTATTCAGATTCTCATGAAGGAAACATAAACCAATTCCTATCATTTTCTTCCTCTGGAAAACTGCAATATAATGTCATAAAACCCCTTCAAAATCTTTGCATCATTCCTTGCCATTCTTTTTCCAAGATAAATGTGAGTCTGAGGATGTGCCACAGGTGTATTGCCAGTCAAGTCAACTCTTAAATGGTTGGAATCATCTCTATACATGTCTCCCTTCACTGCCATAAGAAACACTAGAGTTGGCTACTGGGATTTCTCAAACTGTAAGCAAATGCCAAAAAAATTACCACTTGCAAAGACAGAGGTGACTATGTAACATTCTTGGCTGATGCAGTGGTTGAGGTATATATATTATGTTCTGAAAACAATTTGATCAATTCTTCATTTAGGTTCTGCTCCATTTTCTTACAGGTTAATTTCAATTTTGCAACCTCATAAATCTCAGATGCAGAATAAATATTTGGGATCTCTTTCCTTCAAACAACTCTTCCTGGACCACCATCATCATCACTACCATTGTTATTTCTTTTCTGGAAAAGACAATCCTTTAGATAAAGTTAAAGTACAGGAACCTAGCAGGTGCTAAACACCGTAAGTTCATACTTAAGAGTTATCAAGCGGGTAAGGCAAAAAAACTGAGCCACTGTGCCCTTTCATTTCCTTTTCCCCACCTTCCCAACACACCATCTCTTTCTGTTTTATACCACCGCATTCCTCCCGTTTGGAGAATCAATTATTTAGCTCGATGACAAACAGAGTCATTGAAAATAGTTATACAGAGGAAACTGCACTGTAATACAGAACTACCCAAGAAACAATTATTGACTATGTAAAGGTGAAGTAGCTGAAGAACCATGTTAAAATATTACAATAAAACATTCGTTCTTTTCACAGCTTGGCCACTAGGTGTAGCTGATGATCCATAAGTTTATATTTACACCTCAGTCACCCAGCCAGACCAGATTGTCCCAAGTTTAAAGAACTTGCCTCCTGACCCTGGTGTTTGTTTTACTTATTGAAATGTAAAATGTTCCATGTGACCTATTATAACTCTCAAAATTAAAGGTTAGCCAATGACACCTCAACATACTCTGCCTAGACACTATTGCTCACTACAGTTTGACAGAAATTGGAAATGGACAAATGGTATCTTTGAACAGCACTCCTCTCAACCCCCCCACCCCCCACCCCCCACCCCCGCCCACCCTTTATCCCCGTTCCCTTTCCAAAGTGCTCTCACCCAGCCTTTTGTTCACTCAGATACCAGTGGCTCAATTTTCTGTCCTACTGGGGATATTTATATCTTAGGAGAGAAACTCTGGAGAGAGTACAACATTTACACTGAAGGAGTGTTTTGAATGGGAGGTTTCTGTGCACCAATCTGAAAGATTTGCTAGGTCTTTCTCTGCCTTTCTCTGCCTTTCTCTGCCCCTTAAATCATTCCCCTCTCTTGTTCCTCGTCTTATCTCTCAAGCCAGTGCTGTTCGATGTCTTCTATTAAGCCTTCTGCTCTTCCGTTAAGTATTGATGTTCACCAGACTTCTCATCTCACCCTCACCAATTCCATAAATTCCTAAAGGTTCTGATGTGATCAGAAAGGGTTCTAAAACTGAGGATTCCAATACCTGGATCTTTTTAGCTCCCACCTCCTTCCTACATCCTGCCTGCTATGCACGCGTGCAGGTTCCCACCAGAGAGCCAGTAACGACCTCCAGTGTGAGTGAAGATAATCTCCACGTGCTTCCACTCTCCGGCACTGAGTAGCTCTTGGCTATTAAGTCTTTTCAGCAAAAGCCCCAAACATTAGACATCATAGAGCAGAAACCAACCATGCTCCTGGTACCCTTTCTGAATTCCTGTCCCACAGAATCCATGAGTATCATAAAATGGGGAGTTTGGGGTGATTTGATAAATAGCTATAAAAACTGAATAGTACTTATCACTATCTCTCAAAATATGTAATTTACTTACTCAAATTATTTCTTGATTTCTCTCCCTACTTTAAATTATAAGTCCTATGAAGATTAAAAATATTGCCTATGTTGTTCATTATACCCAGAAGAATACTGGTGTTTGGTAGGTGCTTAATGAATATTTGTTGAATAAACAAATGAGTCGATGAGTGAATGAATTCATTTCACCTTTATTGTATCATTCTCTGCTCTGTCCCCCTTCTATTGTCTTAGTTCAGACCCTATGTCTTACTTAGACTGCAATAACTTCCTATCTGGTCTCACTACCCCGATTTTACCCCCTACCATCCAAGCTTCATGCTTCAGGAAGAGTTATTCTAAGATACAGATTTGATCCTACTACTCAGGCCCAACTAACATGGTTCATATATGCAGCCATGTTCATATTATAATGACCCTGTCTCCCAGTAACACCAATCATTGGACCATAGACTGGTAGCTGTCCAAAAAAAATTCTGGCCAGGAAATTCCAACCAAGACACAGAGAAACTATAGTCAGATCACAGTGGTGTTGAAACAAATCATCTTGAGGTGATTCCAGGATGTCCTTTGGGGGTCATACACTCATATTGAAGACCAGAGAGGGACGCCTGGGTGGCTCAGTGGTTGAGCATCTGCCTTAGGCTCAGGGCACGACCCTGGAATGCCTGGATGGAGTCCCACATTGGGCTCTCTGTGGGGAGCCTGCTTCTCCCTCTCCCTGTCTCTGCCTCTCCCTCTCTATATCTCATGAATAAATAAATAAAATCCAATTTTTTTAAAAAAAAAAGAAGAAGAAGAAGAAGACCAGAGAAAATAACCTGTAGAAGTCCACAGGAGAGGACACTGGGTCAGAACAGAGCAATACTAAAAGACCATATAGCCCCAAATACAGACGGAGAGAGAAAATACATCTGTCCCCAATGGATTTCTAACTCCCCAATTCAGTCCCCTTGACACTCACCTGTGCATTGTTCCTATGAGATATCCTCAGACTTCTTTATTTGTTCTAACTTGAGTGATTTAAAGAGGAACATCTATTTTATTACTCTGTGCTCTTGCATATGTTGCTCCTTCTGCCTGGGAGGCTCTCCTCACTTCATTCTCTCATTGAAGTGTCCTTCAAAATCCATTTCAAGTGTCTTCTCTCCAAAAGATCTTTTCATAGGACTCTCTACTTTGTAGCATCCCTATACCTTGTAGATATCCCTATTTATTTGTATTTATCACACAGTACTACAATTATTTCATAAGCTCCTCTTTTATGCTTTGCAATTGGAGTAGTGCACTTTATCTGGGGTTTCACTGTCCATGGTTTCAGTTACTTAAAGTCAACATGGTCCAGGAGTAGATGATGATACATCAAAAAGTCAACAGGAGCCTAATCCTAAGTCACAATGTCTATGTCATGTCATTCACCTCACTACATCTCATCACATTGGCATTTTACCATCTCACATCATCAAGAGAAGAAGGGTAGGTATAATATAGTAAGATATTTTGAGACAGAGACTACACTCACATAACTTTTATTACAGTTTACTGTTATACTTGTTCTATTTTATTAGCAGTTATTGTTGCTAATCTCCTACTGTGCCTAATTTGTAAACTGAACTTTATCATATGTATGTATGAGTATATATATAGGATCCTATACTATTCATAGTTTCAGGCATCTACTGGGGGTCTTGGAACATATCCCCATAGATGGGGGAGACTGTATATATATTAAGAAATATGCAGCTATATGTAGCAAACAACCTGATTTTGGCTTAAACCATAAGGAGATGTATTAGCCATCCTCAGTCAATAGAAGGAAAGCCTCTGAGGCTGGTTAATTCACTGATTCAACAGCGTCAACGGGGACTTGGGTTCTTCTTCTTCTTTTTTTTTCTTTTCAAGATTTTATTTATTCATTCATAAGAGACACACAGAGAGGCAGAGACACAGGCAGAGATGGAAGCAGGCTCCCTGTGAGGAGCCCAACGTGGGACTCGATCCCAGGACCCCAGGATCACAATCAAAGACAGATGCTCAACCACTAAGCCACCCAGATGTCCCGGTTCTTATCTTTCTAATGGGATATTCTCACTGTTGGCTTCACCTTGGACTAGTGACAGGTAACATTAGCAGAGCATTGAGACATATGGACCCAACAATCTCTAAAAGAAAATTTTTCATCTTTCTGTGGAAGAGGAAAACTTTTCACAGAAACATTCATTCTCTTGTGTATCATACCACATACCCCTTTCTGAACCAACCACTGGGATTGGATTTACCATGGGATGGGAGTAAGAGTTGACTGTAACTAATCACTTGGGGTGGAGTAGATAAATACTGGACCAGTAACTCTGACACTAGAAGAGTTAAAAGGTAAGCTGATTCTTTCTGAAATTGAAGGCAGAGATTTTTTACTGGAACTGAATAGGACTATTTTTCAAGTTGTTGTATTTTCAAATAAGTCTTCTTCATATAATAAAGATGTATAGCCAACTAAATGATAACTCAGAGTAAGTTTATTTGATAAAGGTTCAAATGCCTTCTATTTGTTAATATAATAATTTTTAATATAAATGTAATCACATATAATATATTGTGAATATATTTGTTAATATAAATAAATAAATATCCTCTTAAAAAGAAGATATAATCATTATGTCTTCATTTCTAGCCCTTAAAAATTCCCTTGTTAATATGACTAATAAACAATTTCTCTGAGCCAAGAAAACCATGTACACGTTGGCAGGTGATTAATCTCAGTGCAAAATGAGTGGAACCTAATATTTATGAACAATTTATTGATAGCTATGTATATGGTCTATTTCCATGAATAGATGCACTGGCCCATATGCCAAAGCCAAAAACAGAATAATATTACTCTGGTAAGATTGAAACAAGGGAATAAGAGAAATCTAATATGCAACACCTTTTGTTTTATCCACTCATTGCCTGCCCTACCTTTCCACAAGATGTCCTGGTCTGCATTCCAGTCATGGATTCCACTTGGGAATTCCCTTAATCTTACTTGGCCACAGTGACTGGTGAGAGCTACCCAGATTGACTCAACTGAACTCATCATCATACCTCATCCTCCTGGCTGCAGCTAATTTGTCCACAGATAACAATGGATCCAGTAAACCTTCCCAGGGAGTTTTTAACTTCATAAAAGAGAGATCAAGTTTTAATCCCCCTCTAGTGATGAAATTGACCTTGGAAACTGCTGTGAGCCTCACTTCCAGCTCTGTGGAAGAAGCAACGTGAAAAGAGAAGCAGAGACAAAGAAGTGATCTGTTACCATATAAGTCCCTGACACCTACTTGCAATTTTGCCTTTCCTGGAGTTTGGTTACATGAGACAATACAATTTCCTGTTTCTGAACTAATTTTAGTTGGGTTCAATTACATGAAACAAACTCACTCTGACTAATATATACTAACACAAGTTTCATCTTCATTTGGGCTTTTTTTTTTTTTTAATGTTTCATAGAAATACATGTTTGAGGGGGAACTTTTATTTTAGAACTATACTAGTGAGCAACTTAAAAATGTTATTTTTTTAATGAACATAAGGTATATAAAGTGCCAGCATTAAAATTCACTTTTTTCCTCTCAGATGAAGCTTCCAGCATCCTCTTCTACTAATATTAAAATTAGCAATGGATGCCGTCCAGATTTCCCTCCAGGACTAAAGAACCTATTCCTTCAGCTGCTGAGAATGCTGCCAGAGGACAGCCTACAGCTGACAACTCTCTTTCAGAATGGTCTCATTACTTTGCCCAAGGTCACATCCCTTCCTCGAGGCAGCCTGCCTCCAATGACTGGTTAATGTTTGGTACAAAGGCCTGGCTCCCTCACTCTAACTGAAAGGCCATCCTAGTGTCAGAGCTTCCCATGGGGTGGGCTGAGAACTTCACTGGGACTTCATTGTCTTCTCCTCACCCCCTCAGCTCCCTTCCCTTCCCTTCCCTTCCCTTCCCTTCCCTTCCCTTCCCTTCCACAGGCATTGACTTCCCACTCAACTCCCAGCATGCTAATCTCCATCTCAGAGGTCACCCCCTGAGAAACCCAACCTGCAACACAGTGCTTTTTAAAAATCATCAACCATAAAGATACTACATGGCCCTTTAAGAAAAACTCAGTAACTATTTAATGGCTCCTTATACTTTCCTAGCACTATCCTAAGCACTACAGAGAACAGAATAAAAGTATAAGGCACATCTCCTGCCCTTAAGAAATTCACAGTCTCATTGGACACATGCAACTTAAGCAATCATTTTCATACAACTCAGCAGTATGCTCAGATGAGGAAAGCTAAAAGGAAGCCCAAATTGGCACACAGTAAATGGTTCATAAATATTCACTGGATGGATGGATGAATGGATTGGTGGATGGATAGATGGAAGAATGAATGGGAAGAGATATATGTGAGCTGGGATAGACCAGAAAATGTAGGTGAAGCCAGTTTATATTTGCCACTGTCACCCTTCTTCTATTTGTTAATGCCCTTTATCATCTCCTACTTTTCACATCAAAAAGTAGAATAATCAACCCAAGTGAACACACAAAATCCTACTAGGAATTCTATTTTGGTTTGGGAGGATTTGGGGAAGAAAGAGCCTGCCCTTTGCCCCTGTGCTAAAATCTAATCTCTAACATACTCTCTGGATGGCCAAAGTGAACCAAACATACTCCCACCTCACAACCAATCTGTCGAGAAAGAGAGCTAATAGTCAATAATGATCATACCAATGTAATAATAATAATTTCTTACATCATGGTAGTGTTTTATGGACCTGATTCTTGCTTTATTTGATCCTCATATCATCCTGGGAGGTAGAAAGGATAAATATCATCGTATCCCCTTTCACAGATGGAGAAACCGAGGTCTAGAGTCCTACATATTAGAACAGAAATTAAAGTGAAGTCTTACTTCCATTGCAGTCCTATAAATGATTAGAATTTACAGAGACTATTCATGGGGTTCTGTCTCTGAAGACTACCAATTGAGGTTATTTTGTAATAATATAATTGATATTTTTAGTTCCAGTAGCACAATGAGTTTTGGAGTCAGTAAAGGTCAGTAAATCTTAACCAAGCAGAATTTGTATTATTGCATATAGTATTCAGAAGTGATGTAATTGAACATAAACCTTGAATTAGAAAAACAGAAGTTTATTGAATTAATTGTACCCATATTTGGACAGATAAATATGTGTATTACATTCTAAGTGATAAATCTCTTTACCTTTTATCTAGGATCTTATTTATAATTGCACAACTCCCTAGGAGATAAAAGCTAGATTCTGTCAGAAACCTATTTCCTTTTCCACTCAGTTGTATGGCATAACATCCTATCCTTAACTGAGATACACTCATTTTGGATGTCTACTTTGGCAGGTCCCTTGTGGGGTGGAGGTTGGGATGGGGGTAAAAATTAATGGGAAAAGAAATTAGGCTGCCAGCTCCTGCCATGCCCCTTCAACTCACATCAGCTTGCTATTTCCTCTACATGTCTTCAGCCAGCATATGGCAAAAACATCAGTTCATTTTTTTTCTTCTCTTCATGAGTGAATTGAGGTCATCTCTTGTGCAGTAATTATTCGGTAAAGATTATTCTGTAGGATGATTTGATTTCCTATTGTCTTGTCTACTCTTGTTTCCACCTATATTTACATCTCATTGATTCTGAAGAATAATGTCTTACTCAGCTCCATTCCATCTGTTCATGTATATAATGAAGATTCACTTTCTAAAGTGTTCCATTCCTGAATCTAAGTCTCACCCCAGCAATCTCACTTATGGACTATATGACCTTGGCCAAGACAATTACATCCTCATTGGCTTCGGCTTCCTCTTCTAGACAAAGGGGATAATTATAACTGTTCCATTTATTAATATGCTCTGAAAATCGCAAAGATCATTGGAATGTATGGATTTAATCTTCATGGCTATGCACTCACACATAATCTCTGACATATTCAATAGATTGTCATTTTGAATTAGTGGATGTTTAAGGATGATACCCGAGATAGTCACTCAGAGTGCCTGAGCACCTGCACTGTCCAATAACTAATTTGTTCGGTTTTATAGTACCCTTCTCATCAGCAAAAATTCACACTGAGCAATGGAGAAACTTTGTTTCTTTGTTAAAAATGGACACCTTAGGCCAAAGCAAGCCATAAGCAAGTGTTGTTGGAAAAACTGAATACAAAGTAAAGAGAGCTAAGAAAATAATAATTATTACTCAGAAAAATTAAGTTTTAAATATATTAAAGAGCAGAATCTTGAATTTATCCATGGTTAATGACACTCTTATGTGAAAGATTGCCATAATTATTGACTCTGAAAGAAGAAAAAGTGATTGAAGAAAGTCTTTCACCTAGTGCTTTAGTCACTGCAAAAATGGAAATTTGGGTGGGGGGACTATATGTTAAAGTACTTTTGTAACTTGAAAGATTCCAGATGGGTTTCAGATGTATCTCTCTTGAATGTTAAGAACCCGCTATATAAAGCAGTGTGGAAATGCTGGGCATGTTATTATGGTCCCACCCAATGAGATAATGCTGATCATACAGAAACTTTTAAAGAATTTTTTTTTTTTTTACTGCTACATAGAAAGACTAAGTATTTTAAATCCTCTGAGTTCATATTCCATATTTCTAACCAAGGAAATAGTAAGCAGTTTAAATGATCCCTAAGTATTTGTTTAACACTGTTGACTAAAGAAAGTGACTACGATTGTATAAATGCTCCTATCTTTTAATTTATCTGTTTTTTTCTATGAATCTATCCTAAGAAAATAGTCCAAAAAATAGAGAAATGTTTATTCATTACAGTATTTACTACACATTTTATGTAGTGAAAAGCTATTGGATATGATCTAAATGACCACTATTAAGATGTTTAAATTATGGTTTAAACATGAAAGAAAAATGTTGTCATTTAAAATGATGCTTTAGCAGACCTTAATTAAAGTGGAAATTCTATGACAAAATATTTTAAAATTCAAAATAAAAATCCATTTTACCATTTTATTTCAACTATGTAAAGATGTGTGTTGATAAAAGTCTGAATGTAAACCTGTCAAAATACAATGGTTTTCGAATATGGGAATGAAGACCTTATATTTGATGGACTTTCCAGTTTCTCAATGACGTATACATGTCATATTTACGGTCAGGAAAAAAAGTTGAAGGAAATTTTTAAATAATCTATCTCTCTTAAAAACAGCAATATTATCTGGAGGAATGATGAACAAACAAAACACTACCCAATATCAGAAACTGGAATCGTTATTGACAATCCACAGCACCTGTGCCCTACTGGCCTGTAAATGTCTCCCAGCTTCTTGTCTGCCACTTATGACATGTTTGTTTACAATGTTGGAATGTTTCCATAGTTAGCAAAGCAGAAATTATAATATCAAGAAGGAAATTTGCAGATGCTTCTGTTACTATCCAAAGTAGTTATTTATTTACAAATATTGGACTAACTAGATACTAGGTACTGTGTGTGTTAGGGGCTGGGGAAATCAGACAGGATGAGTAATGCAGTTTACAGTCTACTGGTAGAGCTACATGTGAAGCAAATAATCATTTAACCTGAAGCTAGAAGGATTAGTGAGTGTGAACAAAGCCAAACTGAGGTTTACGTCAGGCATGGGGCAGTATATGCAACAGCCCTGGACGCAAGAAGGTAAGAACCAACTGTTCTCCAGTATCCAATCTCCCTTTTCTTGCCTAGTCATAGAGGATTCTGCTGCTCAGCTCCTTTGTAGCCGGGCAGGGCGATGTGATTAATTCTGTCCATTAAAATGGGAGCAGAAATGACATCCAGCAATCTCTCTTGTCCTCTGACCTTTAACTGAAGAGGTCCTGGAGGCGCCTGGGTGGCTCAGTTGGTTCAATGTCTGACTCTTGATTTCGGCTCAGATCACGATCTCAGGACAGTGAGATGAGTCCGAGTCAGGCTCCATTCTCAGCAGGGAATCCGCTTGAGAGTCTCTCTCTCTCTCTCCCTCTGCCCCTCCCCCACCACTCATGAATACACGCATGCCCACTCTTTCTCTCTCTCTCTCTCTCTCTCTCTCTCAAATAATAAATAAATAAATCTTTAAGAGGCCCTGTGTTCCAGGTTACAGGATCATGCCTCCATGACTGAATAATCACATGGAGAGCCGTAGTCCTGGAGAGTTGCTTGGACCCACAGCAGATTTTGCATTGATAAGAAATAATTATTGTGCTCAGCTGCAGAGAATGCGGAGTCTTTTATTTCTTGGATAATTCACCTATCTTGTCTTAAACAGAGACTTTCTTTCTTTCTTTCTTTCTTTTAACTAAAAGGGGCACACAGAGAGAAGTTATCAGAATGTAGGGCTTGATCTCTCAACCCTGAGATCATGACCTGAGCCAAAATCAAGAGTTGGGCACTTTAACAACTGAGCCAACCAGGTGCTCCTTAAACAGGGATTTTAAAGATCAAAATAGTATGATTTAATCAGGTAGAAGGGATGCACATTTGGAAATAAGTGTTAATTGCCATTGTCAGCTATGACTGACATGGTTATTGCATGGTCCCGGTAGGGAGGCATTCCCCAGCATTATCAGCTGGTACTCACTCTTCCCTTCTCGATTCGCCCCATGACCTATCTCTGGAACATTTTTTTTCCCAGCCCCATTTGTTTAATTTCTGGTCAGACCTCCCTTGTTGCAGTTTTCTTTATAGTATACTTCATAATAGACTACCACCAATCCCTAACAGCTCTATCTTTGAAGTCTCCTCTAGTCAATGTAAAACTCAAATTTTAATACTGGTATGAAGTTTCTTTGCTTCACTTTTCTAGAACACTGTTCTCAAGTCTATTTGCCAAGTACAAAATAACTTAAAGAGAAGCTACAGGAAAGACTACCATTTTGCAACATAGTCAACTCAACTCAGAATAGTATAGTGGAGAGGTGCCTGGCTAGCTCAGCCAGTAAAGCATGCAACTCTTGATCTCAGAGTTGTAAGTTCAAGTCCTATGTTGGGTGTAGAGATTACTTAAAAATAAAAAATCTTTAACAAAAAGAGTAGTACAGTGGAGAATATCTATGGCATGCTACAAAAACGTGCCTTGCCATGAGTGCAGATTACAGTCTGCTGAGTTAGTTTTCATCGTTTAAATATATAATAATAGTTAACATTACACAGAGCTTACCATGTGTTAATAGATTAGAACAGAACAACCACCTCCATCAATCATGCAAAATTGAGAACTTTAAGAACTATGTCCAATTTCAACTTTAAAATGTCTTAGGACTCACATAGCAAATCTTTTCTCATTAAGAACTTCATGGCACTTACATCAACCACTTCAAGAAATTAACCAATCTGAAGACTGTTCCCATTTAAGATATCCTAAAGCCAAACAGTGAACAATAAAAACTATACAGTCATTTCCTCCAACAAGATGCCATTTCAGAATTGAAATGTTCTCCCTTGTTTCTATAATTCATAGAGTTTTTTCATTTATACTGTAACTGGTTTCTTTATTTAAAGAGGAGCTTCACACAGTTTGGAGGACTTACCAAGTTTCAGCTCTGACTTTCCTGCCACAGCCCAGGACCACCAAGCTAGACATCTTCTGTATGCATCCTCATGGCCTTGCTGGTCTCTTCTGCTTGAGGTTCCTGGGCTCTGCTGGAGAGGTGAATTATTTGTTGGATCTAAAATATTATTTCATTGCAGCTTCCAAAACTTAAAAAAATATTTTTTCCTGAGAAAATAATATTTTATTCATTTATGTCTTGAACTTTCTGATGAGATCTGTGCTACAAAGAAATTTTGGTGGACAAAAATTCTTGGTGATAATATGTTCCCTCTCTTCAACTCTATCGTGTTATATCTTCTCATAAGCATTATTCATTGATTAAAGGGAAGACAATATAGAATGATAAACAAAGTCGAAGTCCATGACAAAAACTGGCACCATGGTCTTCTGCTTATGGCCAAGATGGAGGAACAGATACCAGATTCACTCTCTTGCCTGAAACAACCAAAACGAATAGACAAAATATTTGAGAGAAACAAATTTCAGGATCCTGGCATCAGGTGAAAAACACCAATACAATGGCTGAGAAATGAGGAAGAAATCAGGTGAATCCTATGATTTCCTTAGCTTATGGCCTTAAGGAATTTCCAGACTACACCACAGAAAAAAACCCCAGAAACTCAAAGCCGACTCCCTGCATTGAGGAGATAGAGTCTCAGGAAAACAAGGTGGCTAGAGTTCACAGGGCAGAGTACTAGAGATTGCTGCCAGAAAAGAACTACCCAAAAGGATTAGAACTAACAATAGTTGGTGCTCACCCAGGACTGGGAATAGTGCCTGTTCCCACTAGCAAGACTGAAATACTTCATAATTCACAAGCCATTTGGTAAAGCATCTTGCTTCAGTAGTGTGGAATAATTAACCCTAGACTAAACACCGCACTAGGATTGCTGAACACATCTTCAAAGCAATTTATGAAAGAATCAAACTTTTTTTGGTAACTTAACTACATCCCAAAACAATGCTTGAGAATATTTTTACTGATCTAAAAATATCCAGCACAGAATGGGAAAAAATCTGCAATGTCCAGCATCCCATAAAAGGTTATGAGGCATGCAAAGAAACAAAATACAACCCTTAATGAGGCGGACAGTCAATCAATTGAAAACAAACAAGACGTTAAAATTAACAGACAAGGACATTAGAACAGTTATGTTTTCCATATGATCAAAAATTAAGTACAGGTATGGATGACATAGAAAAGACCTAAATCAAACTTTTAGTGACAAAAATTTAGTGATGAGATGAAAAATAAATCAAGTGGAATTAAGAGTTAGAAAAAAGTAATCAATAAGATGTTTCACAACAATGTGAATATACTTAGCACTATTGAGCTATATACTTAAAAATAGTTAAGATGGTAAATTTTATGTGACATGCTTTTTTAGCACAGTAAAAATTATCTTAAAGAGTTAATTAGAAATTGCAGAACAAAAATGCTTGAAGACACAGCAATAGAAACTATCCAAAATAAAGCAAAGAAAGAGAAAAAAGAGTATCAGTGAGCTGTGGACAACTTGAAGATACCATATCTGTACATATATAATATAAGTCTCTGTTTGGTTTGAGGGTGACAGAAAGAAATTTGAAGAAATAATGGCCAGTCATTTTCCAAATTAAATGAGAACTATATATCTGTATATCTAAGTTCAATGAATCCAAGACACAACAAGATTTAGGAAAAAGGATACACCAAAGCATATCATAATTGACTTTTTCTAAACCAGTGATAGAAAATTATAAAAGCAGGGAAAAACAGAAAAACCTGTTAAATACAGAGAAAAAGAGGAATGATGGCAGATTTCTCATAGGAAACAATACAAAGAGAAGACAATGAGGCAATATCTTTAATGTATTGTCCAAAAAAAAAAAAAAAAGAAGAAGAAGAAGAAGAAAAGAAAGAAACAGAAAACCTGTCCACCTAGAACTCTACACTAAGCAAAATATCTTTTAAGAAATTAGGTGAAATAAAGACTTAGAGATGTACAAAAGCTGAAAAAAAATTCATCACCCACAGACCTGCTATATAAGAAATGTTAAAGGAAATTTTTCGGGCAAAGTAAGAGGACAAAAAGGAAAATGGAAGAACTGGAACAAATAGAAAACAAATGTCAAAATGATAGACTTAACTAGATTAATAATCACATTAACTGTAATTGTCAAAACATCCCAGTTAAAAGGTAGAGACTGTCAAATCAGATTTTCAAAAAAAATGTGAGTACCACCTATATGCTGCATGTAAGCACTGCATAGAAAAGGATAGAAAAAGATACACCGCGCTAACCCTAATTAAAAGAAAATTGGGGGATCCCTGGGTGGCGCAGCGGTTTGGCGCCTGCCTTTGGCCCAGGGCGCGATCCTGGAGACCCGGGATCGAATCCCACATCAGGCTCCCGGTGCATGGAGCCTGCTTCTCCCTCTGCCTGTGTCTCTGCCTCTCTCTCTCTCTCTGTGACTATCATAAATTAAAAAAAAAAAAAAAAAAAATTTAAAAAAAAAAAAAAAAGAAAAGTGGAGGGACTATATTAGTATCGGGCACAATAGAATTCAAGCAGAGTACTATCAGGATTTTTTAAAGGTTATTTCATAAGGAAAAAGGGGTTAGTCCATCAAGAAGATTTTTTAGATAAAAAATCTAAATATTTATATAACTGATAACAAGAAAGGTGAAGCAGAAACTGATAGAATTACAGAAGTGGACTGTTTAGAATTACTAGTGGACTAGTCCACCACAGTTGGAGATTTCAATATTCTTCTCTTAAAAAAATAAAAAATCTGTAGTCATAGAAGAATTAACAACATAATCAATCAACTTGACTTAATAGGATATTTATACAACACTCCAATTAACAAAAACAGAACATGCCTTCTTTTTAAGTGCACATGAAACACTGACCAAGATAGACCATATTCTGGACTATGAAAAAGTGTCTCAATAAATTTAAAAAACTCAAGCTATACAAAGGATGATCTCTGACCATAATATAATTTAGAAATTAATGACTGGAAGATCTCTAGAAAATTTCAAATATTTGGAAACTAAAATGACACACTTCTAAATAATCCATTAAACAAATGATAAATCAATAAGAAAATTAGTATTTTAAACTGAGTAAAAATCAAAAGAAACTACTTCCAAATTTCTGAGATGTGTTTAAAATAGTACTTAGGGGAAATTTATAGAATTAGAAAGTGAAACCCAAGTAACAGAGAGAAACAATAAATCAGATCAGAGAGCAATGAAATAGAAACACAAATCTAGCTGAGAAAATAAATGAAACAAAAAGCTGGTTCTTTGAGAAGATCAATAAAATTAGAAAATCTCTAGCCAGACTAATAAGTAAAAAAAAAAAAAAGAGTAAAAAAATTACCAATATCCACAAAGAGATGTAATAACAGTCTAGATTCTACAAATATTAAAAGGACAATAATGTGATATTATGAAAAACCTTATGCCAATAAATTTGACAACTTAAAATAAATGGAAAAATTCCTTGAAATATGCAAACTTCAGAAAAAAAAGGTAACCTGAATAGCTTTATATCTCTCAAAGAAATTGAATTTGGAGCTAAAAACTTTCCCACAGAGACACTTTAGGCCTTGGTATTTTTACTAGAAAAATTTACTAGACATCTAAGAAAGAAACAATAGCAATCACACACATAATATTGCAGAAGGCTGGTGAAGAAGAAGGAGTACTTCCCAACTCAGTCAACAAAGTAAGCATTATCTTAAAAAAAAAGACTACAAGAAAAGAACACTACAGAGCAATACCTCTGATGACGTAGACGTAAAATTACTCAACAAGCATTTTAGCAAATTGAATTAAAAAATATGTTAAAATGCTACCATAACCAAGGGGGAGGGAATTATCCTACAAATGCAACAATGTTTATCATTCAAAAATCAATTAATGTAATTCACCACAT
The DNA here is from genome assembly GCF_018345385.1 of Vulpes lagopus. Taxonomy (NCBI): domain Eukaryota; kingdom Metazoa; phylum Chordata; class Mammalia; order Carnivora; family Canidae; genus Vulpes; species Vulpes lagopus. The sequence continues at coordinate 88,575,300 of NC_054825.1, read as the reverse complement.
CAACAAACTAAAAAGAAAAAATACACATGATAATTTAATTAAATGCAGAAAAAGCATTTAACAAAACCTGACTCTCAGTCCTAATAAAAGTTCACAGCAAGGGAACTTTTTCAACCTACTAAAGGGAAAAAGGACATTTATGAAAAACCTACAGCTAATTTCATTCTTAGTAATGAAAAACAAATGTTTTTCCCCTATGATCAGAAATAAGACAAAGATGTCTACCCTCTCCACTTAAACTATCATTTTACTAGAGATTCTAGCCAGTGCAAAAGGCAAAAAAGAAAAAAATAAATAAATGAAAGGTATCCAAGAAGAGGCAGAAGTAAAAGTCTATTTACAGATGACATGATTGTCTGTAGAAAATCTTATGGAATCAATTAAAAGCTACTAGAACTAACAAGTGGATTCAGCATGCAAGAAAAATATACAGAAATCTGTTGAAGTTCTCTACACTGGTAATAATCAGAAATTTTAAAAAACAATGCCACTAACAACAGCATCAAAATGTGAAATAGGGATAAGTCTAACATAGGATATGAGAAACTTATACAATGAAAACCGCAAAACATTGCTGTGAGATGTAATAGAACTAGAAACATCAAGTGATAAGACCATGTTCCTGGGTTGAGAAAACTCAATATTGCTAAGATGCTAATTCCCCTCAAATTGATCTATAGATTCAATATAATCCGTATTCAAAACCCCAGCAGACATTCTTGTGGAAATGGCCACATTTATTTCAGTACAAAATGTAAAGGACATACAAGGAACTGGAATAGCCAAAACAAATTTGAAAAAAGCACAAGGTTGGAGGACTCTCACCCCATATTTCAAGACCTAATACAAAGCTACAGTAATCAAAATGGTATGTGTTTAGCATAATGACAGACAAGTGCATTAATAGAACAGAAGAGTCCAGAATAGAGACCAACAGGCACATGGATAACTGATTTTCAACATAGGTGCAGAGGAGACAAAATAATCATTTCAACAAATACGCTGAAATAATTGGATAGCAATGTGCAAAATTATGGACTTCAAACCACACATTTCACTATGTATACTAATTAACTCAAAAGAGATCATAAATCTAAATCTTACAACCCTGTGACTTTTTTCTTTTTTTTTTTTTTTTTTAAGATTTCATTTATTTATTCATGAGAGACACACAGAGAGAGATAGAGGCAAGACACAGGCAGAGGGAGAAGCAGGCTCCATGCAGGGAGCCTGACGTGGGACTCGATCCTGGGACACCAGGGTCAGCCCTGGGCCAGAGGCAGACGTTAAACCACTGAGCCACCCAGGGATCCCCTATAGCCCTGTGACTTCTAGAAGAAAATAGAGCAATATCTTTGTAATCTTAGGTTTAGGCAAGATTTCTTAAATATAACCCCAAAAGTAAAATACGCTTTTTAAAAGAGTTCAAAAATTATGTTATTTGACAGACACTACGAGAATAAGAAAAGAAGCTACAGACTAGGAGAAAATATTTACAAATCATATGTCTGAAAAAAACACATGTGTTTAGATCATATAAAGACCTTCTATAATTATCTAATTTTAAAAATGGGCTAAAGACTTGATTGAACAAATTCTTTACCAAAGAAAATACGCAGATGGTAAATAAGGCCAAAAGATGTTCAATATCATTAGTCATTAGAGAAATGCAAATTAAAGCCCCAATGAGACTCTACCACATACTTAATAAAATGGCTAAAATTAAAAACGTTGACCATGAGTGTTGGTGAGGTTATAAAGGAATTAAAACTCCAGATATTGGGCAGCCTGGATGGCTCAGCGGTTTAGTGCCGCCTTCAGCCCCAGGCCGTGATCCTGGAGACCAGAGATCAAGTCCCATGTCAGGCTCCCTGCATGGAGCCTGCTTCTCCCCCTGCCTATGTCTCTGCCTCCCTCTCTCTCTCTCTCATGAATAAATAAATAAAATCTTTAAAAAAAAAACCTCCCAGATATTGCTGATAAAAATGTAAAATGATGTAAAATTGTACAACCATTTTAAAAAACAGCTTGATAGTTTCTTAAAAACTAAATGTATACCTACCATCCGATGCAGTTGTTCTACACCTAAATATTTACTCAAAGGGAAAATAAAGCATATGTGCCCATGAAGTCTTGTATATGAATGTGCACAGAAGTTTATTTTTGCTGTTGCAAACAGCAAAAACCTGGAAAACACTCCCATGTCCACAGAGAGGTGAATGGATAAATAATTTGTGGTATACCCATATAAAGGGATACACATCAAAAATAAAAACAAAACAACTATTGACATATACGACAACATGGATGGATCTCAAAATAATTATGGTCAGTGACGGAAGCCAGAGTGTAAAGAATACATACTATACTCCATTTATGTGAATGTTTAGCCAACAGTGACTCATCTGTAATAATCTATAATCTATAATAATCTATTCAATTTATAATAATCTATTACCAAGGGGCATGGGGAATCTTCTGGAAATGATGGATATTTTTATTATCTTGATTGTGGATTAGTTCATTGATTTATATATGTGTCAAAACTTATACATTTTATACTTTAATTATGTGCATTTTATTGTATGACAATTATACCTCCATAAAGCTGTTAATAAAAATCTTGTAAGCTAACATTTCCCATTGAATGAAATTTACTTTGGTCACCATCCAAAAACTTTACAAAGTTTATTCTTCCTCTTTTCTGCATTTACAACCCTGGGAGTTAATCTGAGAGGTAAATCTCCACAATTCTATCTGCTGAAGACCACAGATCATCAAAACTATTGTCAAAGATGGACAACCACTGGCCTAGGGCTTGATGTAGGAGCTATGGAATCAACACTTTAAACTTACCGTGATAATTTTCCAGATGTAGCTCGAGTTCAAGTTTGCACATCTGCCAAGCCCCTACTGTTCCTTATATGCAGTATCACTGTCACTCATATTCTTGCACATGTCTCACAAAATGACACTATTTCATCAATGATCATTTGGAATCACAGTGATCGCTTTGGGTGAACTCTAGGTATTTCCTAAAATTGTCCATCTTAGACTCATCTTAAAGCAAATGTGCAGTCAAACACTTACTGTTAAATATACTGTCTTTTTTTTGATTGCCATAGAGAAGCTTCTAAACAAAATTCCAATCCTCTAATAACTTTAATTACAGGGGAAACGCCAAAAGCGCATAGCTTAATAGAAACTCTTTTGATCAGTGGCAAAGCCCTACCTTGCCTCAGAGCTATAGCAACCACTGCCAAATTTATGGTGGCTTCTGCTGGCATAGATTCAAGGTCTTCCTTGGAACTGATGCTATACAATTTGGCACTTAACTGAAAATACACATTTCCAGCAAACTGACTTATATCCTGTAAGATAGTCTTGCCTACTCCTTGTTGCTTTGAAACCCTTTCTGGAGCTTCGTGGGTGAAATCTGAAAAGGGCCCCTGTACTCAGAGGGCAGAAGGAACGTGAAGAAAGAGGTGACCTCTCCAGGTTGGTAAGTGGCAGACTTAAAAAGCAAAGGGAACTTACCTACAAAGCTTGTCCTGGGCAGCAAGATGAGGGGATCCGGTCTGTCTGCCAAATCTCAAAAGTTTACAAAGAAGCCCTAAGTGGGTTCAGTCATGTATACCCTGCAGATGTTGTCACACCACAGCACTGTCTCAAGGCTGTGCCCTTGGAGCAGCCTCTGGAAGCAAGAAAGGCAAGTGGAACCCGCATTCCAGGAAGGGTAGGGGGAACTGATCTCCCAGGTTCAGCTCAGGGTCAACTGGTGGTCACATCTTCTCAATGACCTCTCTCAACACTCCTTTATAATTAGTAGCCATTGCTTTAACACTTTATACCTTGCTACCCCCCTTCTCAGAAGAAGCTGGAATGCACAAACCGGGAGTTATGTAATCTACGACACCTCATTAAAATTAGGTAGGGCAAGTGTGGGCAAGGTTTGGGGGACGAAAAGTAAGTTGAATGAGTTTACTCTGAAATAATATTTTTAAAGACCTGATTTGATTAGGTTTATTCTGAATTGGCAAAATTAAATTTATCATTATCTGGTAGAAGTTAATATTTATGACAGAAATTTTGATTATAAAAAATTCTTAAAGCTCTATTTCATGCACAATTAGGTCACAGACTGATACATTTGCATCCACTGAAACAGCATCCTTTTCTGCTAGGAGGAACGAGTCTCCTGGATTGTTTCATTCAGACAGTAATAGAATAACCCCTACAAGCTCCTAGATAAGGGTTTCAGGCTAAAATTTAAAATAATTCCACTGCAAGGATGAAGGAGGTTATAGAACAAGCGAATTGAAGGCTCTGGGACAGAAATGGGAATCTAACCCAGATTCACATCCAAGTCTATCTGAATCCAAACCCAGGTTTTCTCTCTTTCTGAAGAAGTAGCCCGGGGTTTGAAATCCAAATCACCAGTTTAGTGTCTGAGCATCATGGCCTCTTGTTTAAAAGAGGAGATTACTGTGATCTTGAAATATGAGATAGCACCTGAAAATATCTGACCTTAGCACGTGTTTAACACCTTTTCTTTAAAATTATATACTCATCTGGCAGAATGTCAGGTGGTATGTGGAGAACCTGAGGAACCAACCAGAGGCTTTCCATACTTAAGGATCAGTTTTCCAGTCAAGGAGAACTGTATTCAAACTGGCAAGAAAGAGGCAGCAGGATTTTTGAACGGGCTGTACATGTTTAGGTGGAAGTCAGAGGGAGTCAGAATATTTATACTTGCTTTCTCAGCTCCTGTCTACAGTGTTATTTGTCACATAAATCTTGCAGGGGCTTTGTTCGGACGAGTTCTAAATGCCTACAAAGCTGATGGCCCCACCTTTTGAAGACTATTATTACTTCACGTACTTCTGTTGGGAGACAACTATAGAACTTCCCATTAAAAGTATTCCTGGATATGAAATTTACTCATTTTCTTCTGAAGTCTGATTCAATCTGTTTATATATTCACCAGTGTTCAATGATTTCAGTTTGATTTATTCTCATGTTTTACCTTGATTCATGCTTTCAGGCCACTCCATTCACCATCTAGCTTTCCCTGACTCTCCTCAAAAACAAAAACAAAACAACCGTCCAAAAAACCTTTCTGACAGTATGTTTCTAAGTAACAGCCTTACCCGTATGTTATAGCCTCTAAGATGATAAAATCAATACAAATATTTTTCTTTTGAGACAGATTTCATCATCGCAGCCATGAAAGAAACATAAGATGATTTTTAGTGTTGATTTTTTGAGGATGAAGACGCCTAGGGAAAGGTCTGTTTGTTAGAAGATGAGTCACATTTGGCAAAGGTTTAAATGAAACAGCAAACTTGATAAATCTGTCCAAGGTTTAAGAATATTCAGACACCTTTCTTCTCAAGAAAATCCCCATGGATCTCTTCAAGAACAAAAGCTTCTCTACAATGGCTTCAAATGATTCAGACATAACTTCCTGCATATGCCACCAAAGGGATTTCTTTACTTTTAGTAAGACCATTAGCTGGCTTGCCAAATTCTTCAGCATAACAAAATTATAGGCCGTTTCTCTCTTGGGCATGCTGAAATGGTGAAAATTGCCTGGAGAAAATTGAAACTCTGATAATTGATTTTCTTGCTGTTTTCAAAAGACCCAAACCTTTCTCCGATTAAATTGAAACTTTTCAGGAAGAACACTATCAAGACCATAGGGAATACCACTATATTCTTAGAACAGTTTCACAGCTAAAACCTATACATGACATTTCTTCAGACACAGATTTAGAATTAAATTATTTTTTTAAAATAGAACTCTTCTCGGGATGCCGAGATGTGGCTCAGCAGTTTAGCGCCTGCCTTTGGCCCAAGGCATGGTCCTGGAGTCCCAGATCGAGTCCCACATCGGGCTCCCTGCAAGGGGCCTGCTTCTCCCTCTGACTGTGTCTCTGCCTCTGCCTCTCTCTCTGTATCTCTCATGAATAAATAAATAAAATCTTAAAAAAAAAAAAAAAACTCTTCTCTTTGGGCTTATGCAGAATCAGCTAATTTAATTCTGTTGTTCTCTTCATCCTTGGAATCCGGGAGTCAAGAATTAAAAATGAGGAAAAAATTGGTAAATAATGGCTGTGAAAGAAATACTTCACATTTTTTTTATTTTTTTATTTTTTAAGGACTCGATCCAGGACTCCAGGATCATGACCTAAGCCAAAGGCAGATGGTCAACCACTGAGCCACCCAGGTATCTCAATGCTTCACATTTTAAACTTGATATTGAAAAATAATCTTTCTCCCCATTTGTGAACACTTCAGATAGAGACTTTGTTGACGAAATGACAGAAATGTGAGACCTTTAGTTTCCTCATAAAATACATTAAGTGATTAGATAATGTTGTCAATGTGATTATGTGGTACACATATTTCCAAATTAAGATACTTTGTGTCCACAAGACACAGATTGAGTTGCACAATACCATTGTTAGTTGATATGTGCAAAACACCTTCAACAGTTGAAGGAAACTTTATATGTATATGGAAGTTCTTACCATACGAACACTTGGTTACCTTTTCCAGAACAGCTTTGTTCCACAAAAATATTCAAGCTAGTAAGAAAATTTCTTTGAATCATTATTTCTTGAAAATGATACACCAATATTTAAAATTTCAACTAACATTTATGTCCTTTAATCCTGAAGACCTAGATCAGAAGAAGGGGTTCAAGAAGAGGCCTATAAGGTCATTGCCATCAAATTCTGGCCAGCCCTGCCCCTGGAACATCCACATTCCATCTTAAAGTGCATATTTGTTCTTTTTGCCTAGAGCGTCCAGTTCCACTTATGGAGGTAGGTAACAGTATCCCAATTTTCCTCTGCGTGAAAAAACTCATTCCCCCTACATGTGTGTAGGAAGAATCACTCCACTTTACTTCAGATGTGGGGCCTAAGCCAAGCTGCTCATTTTGCCACAAACTCCCTGCCCAACCACAGCTACTGGTTAAAGGATGAGATGGGCCCAGTAACCCACAGTGGGACACAGAAAAAGTGTGTGTGCATCTTGAGAACTACGAGGAAGCCACAGAAAGTGATTCTCCCTTTGCAGAATTTAAGAGTAGAATAATATGGATGTGAATCTATTGTGGGCCACAGAGTAGAACCTAAAAATGGACCTTAGTGGTACTCTTTGAGCACAGAATTAAGCAATCTAAAGTAAGCTCCATTTTATCAAAAGAAAGATTAAATGCTAAGTCAGTTCAAACTTCAAATATTTGCAATAAAAAAATACCAATTGGCATTTGAGCTTCTCCACTATTCAAGAAACAATAGGTGTATTTTATATCTTAATTAAATTATAGTTAGAAACAAATTTTTAATTTGTTAACATTCATTAATCTGAAAGAAAACAAACAACTAAAAGCATAAATAGCCATGTATGTAATTTATAAATTATGTAATTTATAAAATTATGCAATTTATAAATTTATAAATTATCAGTTTTATAGGAAAGTTGTGATATATTAAATTCAAGTATTTATATATATTTTAAAAAGAAGGGTCTTGAATATAGCCAATTGGATCAATAACAAGGGTAGATTAGGAACATAGTTCCCATGTTATGGCTTTCACAAGAACATCATGAAAACACAAATTCCAATTCTGACCAACTCTTTTACTGTGATTTTACTCAGCTTTACAGGCCATAACCGTCTCTTCTCCATCTATAGCTCCAACACATTTTCCCATTTAATAGTTTATGAACAAACATTTACAGCTGAGTGATGATATCTACTCAGTCACCTCAAAAGGAATGGAAACCCAAAAGGTCATCTTTTGCTTATAGAATCCTCTAGATAATATCTAAGAAGGGTGCCTGGATGGCACAGTCAATTAAAGCGTCTAACTCTTGATTTCGGCTCAGGTCATGATCTTGGGTTCATGTGATCAAGTCCTGCATCGGGCTCCATGCTCAGCACGGAGTCTGCTTGTGATTCTTTCTCACTCTTTCTCTGCTGCCCCCATTCATGCTCATTTTCTCTCTCTCTCTCTCATTCATAAATAAATTAATAAATAAATTAATTAATTAATAAACAAACAAATAAATAAATCCTTTAAAAAAAAAGAAACTATCTTAAGTGACAAGTCTCAATCCTGGCCAATTCTTTACTCTCAATATCTCAGGGATAGTTTCCTCAGAATGGACTCTGTGGAATTACTCTTCTATGCAAAAGATAATTCTATTGTCACTCCAAATTATAAGTTTTTCCATTTCCTGTTTTAAAAGTGTATTACAAATTTCAGATGCCAGGTCTGGGTTTCTTACTCTTCTGCAAGAGAAAAAACATGACCATCTCCCCACAAAATACTACTTTATTTTCCCTTCAGTCTCATGAAATATTCAAATTAATATCAGAATCATGTTGGCATTTATTAATAATTTTGAATGGTGTTTTTTTCATATGTATGTTCTTGGTATAGAAACTAGCCTGAATTCTTTCCCAGCTGGTATTTTACCATTCTGGCAAAATGAGAATAGACAAGAGTAGTAACATTCTGAAAGAGAGTTTTAATTTTAATGTTTTTAAAATTGAGTGCATTTTAGCCCTTCCGACTTATGTGTATGCATGTATGTTGGTGTGTGTATAAAGGGTATTATTTAGATCTTAGTTAAGTAATGTTTACCTATCCAACCTTCTGAATAGGAAGATGGCCACATGGGCCATCTTCACAATAAGAAGAAAACTCTACCTGTCAGGTCAGTTCATCTGGCAGATAATGGTGTATTTGGCAAATCATTCTTAAACCGTAATTTTAACCAAAATCAGATTTAGAACAATGCCCTACTGAACCCAGAAATTCAGGGTGGAAAGTTGAGTAGGAGGCATAGAATAGAATGATTTTTCTCTGTACATTTTTGGGTTCCATTATCATAAGTGATATTTGAAAAAGTATATATCGATATCTACTTACCTCTTTTCTTAATAAACTTTGCTTTTCTCTCAGATTAATTCAGCTCTCAGAAAGCGACATCCACATAGTATCTTACCTCCTCACTGAAAAGCCTTTGTGAAAGCTTAATAGTATATTTTCAGTGTCAGTCAATGGTCAATACGTAAGAATGGTCATTCATAAGAACTTTTTGTATCTTTTATAAACCGATATTTAAAGGTAATGCCACTGTGTTATCAACTGCTCCTTTGTATGGATCCAAGTAAGAAATTCCTGCTGGATTGAGGATCCCTGGGTGGCGCAACGGTTTAGCGCCTGCCTTTGGCCGAGAGCACGATCCAGGATCGAATCCCACGTTAGGCTCTCGGTGCATGGAGCCTGCATCTCCCTCTGTCTGTGTCTCTGCCTCTCTCTCTCTCCTCTCTCTCTCTGTGACTATCATAAATAAATAAAATTTTAAAAAAATTCCTCCTGGAATATAATTCCTGCCTGCCATATGATGTTAAGAATACTGTTTTCTTGTTTGTTTTCTTACTGTATGTATATATATATATATATATATATATATATATATATATATCTTTTATAATATATAAAGAGACTTCTAGAACCCACTAAGCTTCCTTTTTGGTCTGGTCTACCAGGAAACTAAAAAACATATATTGCTAAGTTTAGGTTAAATTATATTTATATATTATATTGCATTAGTAATACAAAGTTAGATTTCTGTGGCAGTAAATTTACTTCTATTAAAATCCTGACCATTCTTTTACTCTTCATATTAATTGCTTTTTCTGATGTCTGGGAAATATCTTACAGTATGTAATTTTCAAATTTTATTTGGAAGTAAGGGTAAAATAACATATTTTAAATATATGGGGCGCCTGAGTGGCTCAGTGGTTGAGCATCTGCCTTCTGCCCAGTGTGTCATCCTGGGGTCCTAGAATCGAGTTCCACATCAGGCTCCCTGCAGGGAGCCTGATTCTCCCTCTGCCTATGTCTCTTCCTCTCTTTTTTGTGTCTCCCATAAATAAATAAACAATAAAATCTTAAATAAGTAAATAAATATATGTTACCTTCTTAGCTTACATATAGTTAAAGATGAAAAAAAAGTTATGTATACTTGTTGGTACTAAAGCCAAATGCATTGTGGAAATGGAGACTACTATGGAAGTTTACAAACCATAAAGAAAAGGCTTAAGCTTTCTCCTAAAAATAGATGAGGAAACACATCTAAGGTGGTGAGTAATAGTAAATAAGGTAATCTGAAATGAAATGTCACATGTCTTTGGATATTGATACTCTAATTTTGCTTGTATTCATTGCTTGATTTATATTGTGTATACACTGCCATCAGAAAAAAATGGTTTCCCTCTCTCCAAGAGGAGTTCAACCCTTTTAACATACATGGAACTGTGAAGGAGGAAGAGGATACTCTATTCATCCAGTAGTGTATTCATTCTTCCAACAAATATTTATTAAGCACTCACTGTGTACCAGGCACTGCATTTTCAACCCTATTCTTATGGAACTTCCAACCAAGTGGAGACAGATATTAAACAGACAGAACGAAAATGTCAGATAAATATATCATCACAAAATGAGAAGTGCTATGCAGAATTCAAAAATGAGGTGTGAGATGAAGAACACAGGGAAAGCAATAGATATCAGGGTATCTGGCAAAGCAACTCAGAGAAAATGACATTTCCGCTGGGCTCCGAAAGAATAGTATGAGTTAGCCAAGTCAAGGAGAGCAATATTCCCAGCAGAGGAAAAAGCAGGCCGAAGGGCCTGAGGTGAGAGAGATGCTGGCACATATGAGGAACTGAAAGACCAGTATGGCTCAGTTTGAAGAGCGAGGGAAGAGTGCAGAAACATGGTACAGAAATGAACACCTGTTTAAACCACCAGATCAGTCAAATAAAGTCAACAATAGGGCAGAGAGCAATACATATGACAAACTGTTCTCAGACTCTCATGGTTACTTGACTGAAGTAGAAATTGTGTATATGGTAATAATGTGCATGTGGTAATAATTTTTCGTGTATATGGTAATAGTTTTTAGTAAGGTGAGCTTTTCAAAAGAAAGATAGTAAGTACATGACTGCTTGGTGCTGAATGAGGCTGGGTTGTTCTCTCATTCGTCAACCCGTATTTTTTGTACTAGGGCTGGGTATACAGAGGTGACTATGGTAAGCACCCCTCCTGCCCTCATGCAGCCTGCAGCCCAGGGAAGGTAAAGCCAGGCAAGCAGGCAAACAAACACTGGAGACTTGTTCATCCATGAGCAGTGTGGGAGGTGAACATTCCATGGAGCGGGGAGGGGAGGAAGCAGTGATGAACAATGACCACAGTTCTGTGGTTGAAGCAGTTGTGAAGGTTAGATGGGAACCCAAGGCTGTGGTGGGAGAAGGAAATATTCCCCAACCGAGAGACATGAAGTGACAGGGAGAGAGAGGAGACAATTCTGATGCCACCACATATCAGTTTCTTTTGGAGCAAATCTCTCCTAGTTCTTCATGATGATCCAAGAACACTTAATTTTATTTCCCTCATAAAAAGGAGGTACTATTGACTTGAGGAATCATTCAGCTTGGTTTGGGATTTTTTTTAAAAACTTTTTTTTTTACTACAATGTAAAATATTTGATAATTAAATGTCAGATTCTTTGACACTGTGTGTTTGCACTTGAGGGAAACAGTGGTTATAAGCGGGCATAAAAATTAACACCCCCTGAAGAATGAGGAAGTGACTCTTGCAGTTAGTAAATTGTTTCGATCTCTGACCACAGAAGCAGAGGTTAGCACCAAATTTGATTTACAAAGTAAATATAATTTCTACAGTTGGGTTCAGCCTGCTGTTTCCTTAAAGGATATATATTTTAGTTTGTACTGTGAAAACACAGATGAGCATTTTTCAGAACATTAGGAATCAAACATAGTATAACAGGAGCTCATTTTATTTTCCAGTCTCAGATGATGTTCCCAATCAAAACCACATGTGATGAACACTCAGATATCCAATTTCTGGGGTTCTGCTCTTATCCACATATTATTCCATATCTGTTTCTTTATGGCAGAAGACAAGACTCCAGCACTGGTTCATCTGTGTGTTGAGAATATGAATATAGCAGAATGTTCTCTCTGCCATCTGATTGAGAACAGCAGTCTCTTAAAATTTCTTGACCAGGGAAAGTATTGGCATACCTTTGAATTCAACTCAGGATTTTTTTTTTCAAAATTTGCCTTAATCATAAAAAAAATCATTCTATATTCAAATTAAAGCAATTTTAATAGAACCTTCCTTTCCAGAAACAATAATATACAAAGCAAGGTATTTCATAAACTATGGTCCTAAACTAGTCACAGTACAAAAATAAATATACACTAAGTACGCTAGTGAAACAGAGACTACTCTCTGTCCCTTGAGCTTGAGAGGAAGCTGGACAAACTTTAGCAGGAGTTTCTAAAACCGAAGTTTAACTCAGGCTGTATATTTAACATTTGGTGCTAAGATATGGTGATCGAAGATGGAAATCATAAATCAACATCAGTGTCCCAGAGTGCTTTTCAAAGTCAAAAGTGGAGCTGTAAGAGTTAAATACACAATAACCTGAGCAGAACCCATCTGTCTGGAGATGGCATTAAACAAGGTGGGGTGATGGGGGTGGGGGATTCTATTCACCTTCTCTTCTCAAAGCTCCTGAGGATATATTTTGATGTATGGGACCCTTTCAAAACCTTGGAAGCAACAGACTGGACATGAGTTGGGCCTTGACAAGAGCAATCCATGAACTATCTCCTATGGGAAACTAGAGTGGGCCAATTTTGAGAAATAGAGGCTGAATCAGTCAGAAGTGAGGTTTGGGAGCAGATGTGAAAGGAAGCCCTGTAGTAGACTAAAGGCTTTGCAAACTGAAGAGGAAATAGAAATTATGAGTAAGCAGCGGAAGTTAGTAAGTTAACCTAGAGAGGAAAATGGAGCAGATGTGCAGAGAGAAGATGCTGGCACTACATGCCTCGTGATTCTTGGTGACTTTCCCATTCATCCCCAGCCCAAGTCCACATATGCCCCACTGTAATATAAGTAAGCTTAACAGTAAACAAATGCTTTTCCTTAGGGTCACTACACCAAATTTCTAGAGGTTCCTTGCCAACACGGACGTCTTAACCACACACCAATCAATCAAAGTCTCTACTTCATCTTGTGCTGACTAGAACATTAACACTGAGAAAATGATTTCCTGTGTCTTTAGGTGAAGAAAAATCATAGTCACTTACCAAAAATGAAGCTTCTTATTGAAAAGACAACAAATTACTCCTGATCTCTTGCAGAAATCCTAGCTTAATATTTGAAAATGAGGGAAGGTCCAGAGGATATAAAGGGATTTAGGGGAATGGATATCCCAAAAGCAATTGCCCCAAGAGTCTCTGAACAGGAACACTCACTGTTCAGTGAACAAATGTTTATGGAGGAAAGATGTAGAAGAGAGAATATGTAAAAGAGAGGATGTAGAACAAGCAAAGGAAGTAAGATGTACAGTGTGTTATATGAATTCTAAACAGTAAAGCAAAGTGTACAATGAAGATACAAAGCTGGGTGGCATTGATATTTTAAAGAGGCGACAGGGAAGCATTTGCTAATAAGGTAATTTTGCATGAAGAACTGGAGAAAGGAAAGGATCTCTCCTTATGGACATCTGAGAAAAGTGGTTTAAAGACAGAGTAAACAGCAAATTAGAAGCCCTGATGGCAGGATGTTGGAGTGTTGGTAGAAAAGCAAAGTGGGGGGCATGGTTTCAGTGGAATAAATGAGGGAGAGGTGAGTGAGGTCAGGGGTCACAGGGGACCAGGTTGTACAGGGTTTATAGACCACTACACGGGTTTTGGCTTTCACTTTGAGGGGATGAGAAACCACTGGAAGATTGTAAGCACAACAGTAATGTGACCTGATGTACATTTTAACAAACTCACACCGACTGCTATATTGAAAGTAGACAAAAGGGGTTAAGGGCAGAAGCAGGTAGACAAGAAATTATCTTAATAATTCAAGGGATAAATAATGATGATCGGAGCAGGGTGATGGCAATGAAAATGATGAGAAGTGGTGAATTCTGAAAATAAAACTGGGAGGACTTGGTGTTGGATCTGATGTGAGAAAGGAAAGAAAGAAAGGAGTCTATTTGGTTTAAGTAACTAGAAGAATGGAGTTGCCATTTTCCATAATGGAGAAGACCAGAGGAGGAACTTCTTTGGAGGGGAACACTAAGGGATACATTTTGGACATTTTAAATTGCTTATGTCCGGGGATCCCTGGGTGGCGCAGCGGTTTGGCGCCTGCCTTTGGCCCAGGGCGCGATCCTGGAGACCCGGGATCGAATCCCACGTCGGGCTCCCTGCATGGAGCCTGCTTCTCCCTCTGCCTGTGTCTCTGCCTTGTCTCTGCCTCTCTCTGTATGACTATCATAAATAAATAATAATAAAAAAAAATTTAAAAAAATAAATAAATAAATAAATAAATAAATTGCTTATGTCCAAGTGGAGATGTCATTAGGCAGCTGGATATATGAATTCAAAGGAGTGATAGGGGTTGAAGCACTTAAATGGAGTCAGTATAGACAGAAAAAAGGTTCAATCACTGAAAGTCTGTGTGTCAGTTAGAATATGATCCATTAGGGATGAAAGATCTAAATATGAGACAAGAATCCATCAAAATCCTAGAGGAGAACACAGGCAACAGCCTTTTTGAACCTGGCCACAGCAAATTCTTACAAGATACATGTATGAAGGCAAGGGAAACAAAAGCAAAAGTGAACTATTGAGACTTAATCAAGATAAAAAGTTTCTCCACAGCAAAAGAAACAGTCAACAAAACTAAAAAACAACCTACAGAATGGGAGAAGATATTTGCAAATGACATATCAGATAAAGGGCTAGTATCCAAGATCTACAAAGAACTTACTAAACTCAACAGCAAAGAATCTAATCATGAAATGGGCAAAAGACATGAACAGAAATTTCAGAAGAAGACTTACACATGGCCAACAAGCACATGAGAAAATGTTCCACATCACTTGCCATCAGGGAAATACAAATCAAATACAAGTCACTGGTGTGAGGTGGTATCTCCTCACACCAGTGAGAATGGTGAAAATCAACAAGATAGGAAACCACAAATGTTGGAGAGGATGTGGAGAAAGGGGAACCCTCTTGCACTGTTGGTGGGAATGTGAACTGGTGCAGCCACTCTGGAAAACTGTGTGGAGGTTCCTCAAAGAGTTAAAAATAGACCTGCCCTACGACCCAGCAATTGCACTGCTGGGGATTTACCCCAAAGATACAGATGCAGTGAAAGACCGAGACACCGGCACCCCAATGTTTCTAGCAGCAATGTCCACAATAGCCAAACTGTGGAAGGAGCCTCAGTGCCCATCGACTGAATGGATTAAGAAGCTGTGGTCTCTGTATACAATGGAATATTCCTCAGCCATTAGAAACGACAAATACCCACCATTTGCTTTGACGTAAATGGAACTGGAGGGTATCATGCTGAGTGAAGTAAGTTAATTGGAGAAGGACAAATATTATATGGTTTCATTCATACGGGGAATATAAGAAATAGTGAAAGGGATTATAAGGGAAAGGAGGGGAAATGAGTGGGAAATATCAGTAAGGGAGAAAGAACATGAGAGACTCCTAACTCTGGGAAATGAACTAGGGGTGGTGGAAGGGGAGGTGAGCTGGGGGATGGGGTGACTGGGTGACGGGCACTGAGGGGGACACTTGATGAGATGAGCACTAAGTGTTATACTATATGCTGGCAAACCTAACTCCAATAAAAAATATACAAAAATTAAAAATTAAAAAAGGATATGATCCATTAGATACAAAGAACATCAAAATAATGATATCTTAAAGAACATAGGAAACTGGAACAAGTCTTCAGGGCTAGTAGGCAGTCTATGATATAAACAGAGACCCTGTTCCTTTTCCTCCCTGCTCTGCCATCCCAAACACATGGTTTCTATGTTCATATTTGACTCAGGGGAGGAGCATGACCTCCATAGCTCCTAGCAATGCACCTGTCTCAGGCAGGAAAAAGGAGAAAGAGAAAGGGGGGCAGACAAGCTCCCCTGGCAGTCCCATTCAGGGACTCCTGCCTATACGATGTGGAGAGGAGAAGAAATACAGGCCCTGGAAGCAAACTCCTGGGTGACAATCTTGTCTCCACTGTTCATAGCTAAGAAGCCTTGGGAAGTTGAACTTGGACAAGTTGATTGATCTCTGCCATAAATTTGCCTTCTGAAAATGAGAACAATAATAGCTCTTACATTGGCATCGGTGTGGGGAATAAATGAGATAATATGCTTAGAAAATTCCCCACCCACAGTAAATGTTCCTGAATGGGCATGTGATTACATCTCATTTAATAAGCCAAGGGGTAAGGGAGGCCAGAATACAGATTTTTATAAATACAAATTTTTATAAACTCTTCTTATAGAAGAGAATGCTGTAAAAACCTCTAACCTAGAAGTCCTACCTCTGGCTCTACTACCCAGTCAATGTGGTGCCATAGATAATTCAACCATCTGAAAATTACTTTAAGCATCTATTAGAAAGAAATAAAAACACCTGCCCAGATTTCTTCTCTAGCGTATTGTAAGGATCGAATGAACTGATGTTTGTAAAACTGCTTGTATATGTACAGTATTACATGAAGTAGAGTATTTTCTTAATTGTCATAAAATTCCTTCCCAATCTAACCCTACCTGTGCTTTCTTCCTCTCATGTTACAATTTACTTCTGTATTATTGCTATAAGCAAAATACTTATAAAGTAGTAGAAATGTATTTTTTTAATGTTTTATTTATTTGAGAGAAAGAACACGAGCAGGGAGAGAGGGAGAGGGAGAGGAAGCAGGCCCCCCTCTGAGCAGGGACCCCAAAGTGGGGCTCCATCCCAGGACCCTGAGATCATGACCTGAGCTGAAGGCAGCCGCTTAACCAACTGAGCCACTCAGGCGCCCCTAGAAAGTATTTTTTTTTTTTTTTTTTTTTTTTTTTTTTTTTTTTTTTTTTTTTTAATTTTTTATTTATGATAGTCACAGAGAGAGAGAGAGAGAGAGGCAGAGACACAGGCAGAGGGAGAAGCAGGCTCCATGCACCGGGAGCCTGATGTGGGATTCGATCCCGGGTCTCCAGGATCGCGCCCTGGGCCAAAGGCAGGCGCCAAACCGCTGCGCCACCCAGGGATCCCCTAGAAAGTATTTTTTAAACTGACATAATCTTTTGACTTTTTACCCACCTAATTGCCACTTTAATATGTTGTTTATTGCTAAGCCTTTCTAAATTTGCTTATCATTTCCTGTTATAACTGTTTGTCAAATTCTACAAATTTTTAAAAATTGGCCCAGATTGTGATTTATTAATTAACATAAAGTACTTATTCAGAAAATTTATTTGTTCTCATGTTGTTCCTTTTGAAAAAGAAGAAAAGTAAGCTAATAAATCCTGAACAAAGCTGTACTTTCTTAAGTCTCCCCAAAAAGTTAACTACTTTTCATCATTTTAGTCTATCCATGTATGTAACTTAATATTTGAGTCTCTCTTTACTTTAATCAATTTTAATGTGGATTTACCGGCAATAAATACTCTCAGATTTTTGTCTGAAAAAAAAATGCCTTTATTGTATCTTCCTTTTGGAAGGATGCTTTCACTGCCTATAGAATTCTAAGTTAGCATTTTTTTTTATATCATGTTAAAAATAGCATTCCATTATCATCCGGCTTTCATCACTCTGATCATTTCTTCTTGAAAGAGATTTTGTCCTCTAAATGCTTTTAATATTTTCTTTTTGTCTTTAATTTTAGGCAGTTTTACTATAATGTACCTAGATGTGCTTGGGTTTTATAGAGATTCTTGAATCTTAGGTTTGATACCTTGCATTAATTTTAGAAAATTCTCATTTACTACTCATCCCCCATTCTCTCTCTTTTCTCTTTCTGGGGTTCCAATCACACATATACAAGAACTTCTCACCATTTGTTATGTATATTTTGCTCTCTTTTGTATTTTTTGTCTTTTTCATTAAACTTTTTAAAAAATATTTTTAAATTTATTTCAGAGAGAGCACGAGCAGGGGAGAGGGCCGAGGGAGGGGCAGAAGCAGACTCCCCACTGAGCAGGAAACCCTATTAGAACTTGATCCCAGGACTCTGAGATCATGAACTGAGCTGAAGGCAGCCCCCAGGCACCACTTCATTTTACACGTTTTACTTGGCAGCTCAGTAATCCTCTTCTCTGCTCTAATTTACTGTTAAACTCATCTGATGAGTTCTAATTTCGGTATTTGTGTTTACAAACTCTGAACTTTGATTGGATTGTGCTTATAGGTTCCAGTCTTCCAGTGGAATTTTCTTTTCATCTATTTTCTTAAATCTATTAATCACAATTATTTAAAAGCCTCTGTCTGATAACTCCAATACATAGATCAACCAAAGGTCTGTTTGTATTGTTTTTATTTTTGTTTTGGCCATTTTGTCCTGTTTCCTTGAATATCCTGTACATTTTTATTGAATGCCAGTAATTGTGTATGATGAATTATAAGGGCTCTTCCCTTAACTTATAAGATAATATCTTCCTTAAAAGAAGCTGGGTAGTTTGTTTGTTTGTTTGTTTGTTTGTTTGTTTGTTTCCTAGAAGACAGAAACTGTAAATCACTTTGATCTGATTGGGGATTGAGATTATTAAAATCTGAGAGGTCTTTGGAAATGTCTTGAGTCTAGTGTTCGTATCTCTCAAACACTGTGAAACTGTGTAAAGTTATTTTTCACTTTCTGCTTTGTTGCTTATATTCCTACCCTGTGAAACTTATCAAACACCCTGAAGAAAAAAGAATTACAGAATATTGGGCTCACTTCCTTGTAATTCTCTTTAACCCAAGGTCTTGACTTCTCAAGTCTTAGCTACCTTGGCCATATGGAACCCCAACTCTTGCCTACCCACCTTTGTGAGCATAAAAAAAATTATAAGATTTTTCTTTCTGTTTATCCTCTCACTTGTGCCACTTACCTATTAGAAAATGGCTTGAGAAGACAATCAAAAAAGAATGTCATGTTTGCATCAGTGCATTGCTCTAGTGTACAGGATTTTATCCCACTAATCTTAACACCCTTAGTTGTTCTCTGATGCCTCCAAAAGTTGGGGGAGGCATTACATTTTAATACATTTTACTCTCTTTTTAAATTGTTTTTATCAAGGGAAAGGAGTTAATTTGATATAAACTACCATACCTAGAAGTGGAAATTTCCTTACAAGATTATTGCATTCTTTTCTATATATTCTTGCCAACTATATTTTCTCCCTATCATGTCTAACTTAATACTTCAGATGAAAGATATTTTACTATTATCATTACTTTATAAAATTTAGTTTTAATTTCTTTCCATTAATTTAAACCTATACCATTTATACATTGTTTCTTTTTGGTTTGCAACTTTAATCTTGTAATTCAAATTCTCTCTATAAATTCTCTGTATCTACAATAGTATCCACTGTAGTTCTCTTGATGAAAAGGCTTATTTCTAAAGTTACAAGAAAGAAACTATGACTTTTTAAAACTGGCCTGCATACCTTTTGTTCATGCCAGAATAAATTCTTTTCCTTTTACCATTTATTTTATTCTCAAAAGAATTTCAAACTCCCTTGCCTGAATATCCATCCTTGTGTTTCACAGTTTTCATAATACATTTTACTTAAAAAGAATATGACACTCAAACTTCTCTGGGATGCTATAAATATTCTGTTAGTATAAAATTTGTGTTCAAATAGTTGTTTCTTTATTATTTATTCATATAAGCAATATCCTCAGTGAGAGAAATGACAATTATATGCATGCTGACTTCAAAGAATGCAAAGATCATGGAATTTACTCATAATTTACTCTCTTTCATGCCAGTAACAAGTTTTTATTTAAAAAAATTACAAAAATTTGAAAAACTACTTAGTATTATTCCAGATAAAGCTATTGTAAGGTTTGAAATCCCATTGTGTAGGGGAAGAAAAATCTTATAAATGAATGTGAGGGCTACCTGCCACATAGGAGTCTTAATAAGTTTGCAGCTGTGTTCATATTCAAAATTTACCTTAAGAGCATCAACTTTCATATATCAAACTACCCCCCACATTTATGAAAGCACTACTGAGCTTTCTCATATATGCTCCACAACAGATCCTGCATGTGGTTTTTCTGGCCCAAACTCCTGGACAGAGCACCCTTTCCCTTTCTCTTCTTCCGATATGAGTTCTGAGATCACCATTTTGCAGGAGCAGCTACACTGTGGGAAATGGCCGTTGCTAACACCCAACTAGCCTAGGGGACACATCCTTCCCTTAACTAAGGATTCAGCTAATTTCAGACTGCAGCAGATGATGAAAGGATACTGTCCTTTCTTTGATGTGTAGCACCTGATAGAAGGGTGTCTTACAAATGCCCCTAGAGGTGGCTACACTAACAGCTTAGTCTCAACTTACCTTCAGGGTCCATTTGGGTGTTCCTAGCCAAAGTGAACATAGTAAGGGTCAGGTTATTCCAAGCCCAGGAATGCTCTGAATATAACTGTGCCTAAGAGTCCAGATAACCGAAGATAAGTTGAGACAGAATGATTTTTTTTTTATCCTTCTTCAAGTCTAAGGTCCTAAAATCAGTTCCTCTTGCTCAAGAGTGACTGAAGAAGAAACAGCTTCTTCACAGGAAGATCCTGCCCTTGACCACAGGAGTGTGACCTTGCATAAAGACTCCATCAGAACAATGACACCAAACAGAATAGTACAGTGTTAATCATTCTAGATTATGTCTTTTTTTTTTTAAGATTTATTTATTTATTTGAGGGGGGTATTGGAGGAAGGGCAGAGGGAGAGAGAATCTCAAGGAGATCCCCTCTGAGAATGGAGCCAGAGGTGGGACTCCATGTGGGAGCTCCATGCAGGGCTCCATCTCACAAAACAGATGACGACCTGAACCAAAACCAAGAGTTGGGTGCTCAATCGAGCACACCACACAGGTGATTCAAATGTTGGCTACTTTTTAAAAAGTTTCCCCAGCTTCTACTGATCAAAGTTTCAGAAAGCATTAGGGCCACATTGTCAACCAGTTAGGGTTAGTTCTCAATAATACAAGATACAGAAGTGAGCAGAGGGGTGGTATAGGGTTGGCTAGCTCATCTGGAGCCGGAAAACATGTATCCTTACCTTAGCTCTAGGTTGACTGTTATTTAAATAATTATTTCATTGGTTATTATACCTTATTACTTATTAAAAACTGCAACAAGACCCAAAGATGTCTGGCAGTGAAGCAGAAGGCAGTTTAGTTGCCAATGCAATGATACTAAAATTTATTTTTTAAAAAGACACAGAAGTGTCCTTTTAATAATTAAAATTCTTCTTCATTGGGGAACTTGGTGATCTGAGCTTATTCTGAAGGCTTCATAATTGGAAGGATAGATAGAATGGTGATACTTTTACTGCCAGAAATTTATATCTGATAAATAGAATAGTGGCAGTGGGAATTTGTTTTTAGGAGAGATATCTTCTATTTGGGGAGATGGCACTTTAATGAGCATTTTAAAGTCAAGAATCTAATCATTTCCCTTGGGATATCTCTGGGCAATGGCTGGAGGAACCCAGCTGAGAATGCTTGATATGAGACAGTAAGTGTTCTGTTTAATAATGTTAAAGACCGTCCCATGGAAAGCAGTGCATCTCTAATGAAGGATGTTTTTACACCAGATTGTCAGTTTCCCCAGTCTAATAAGAAAAAGTTTGGGGGGAAACACAGAGCCTGGATGAGGAAGGCAGAAGGGAAGTCCTGAGTCAAGGATAAGAATGCTAGGGACATAGCTGTTCTTTGCCGACACTCTGCCCTGGTCTTGGAATGGCTCCTTCTGTCTGGTCATTTGGATTTCAGCTCAAATATCATTTCACCAAAGAGAACTTCTTGAATTGCCCTCTTCATGGCAGCCTCTAAGATGGCATCTCATCCTCATGGTCCTCAAGGAAGGAAAAAAAATAATTTTTTAAGGGACACCTCAGTGGCTCAGTGGTTGAGTAACTGCCTTTGGCTCAGAGCGTGATCCTGAGGTTCTGGGATGGAGTCCCACATCAAGCTCCCCAAAGGGAGCCTGCTTCTCCCTCTGCCTATGTCCCTGCCTCTCTCTGTCTCTCATGAATAAATAAATAAAATCTCTAGAAAAAAAAAGGAAATAATTTTTAAATGCATCACTAAAGAAAAAAAAATTATCACAGTTAATTTTTTCCCCTCCTTTGTATGTAGGAGTATCATTTTTAATCTTAGAAAATGGTACCAAGCAACATTTCAAGAAGGAATCCCCATATTGTTTGTTATATAAAAATAAATATATTGAAGTCTTCCTGCCATTCAATGCTAAGATAAAACACACCATCTTTGTTCCCAGGAAACATAGTCCAGGGATTATAGGCAAATAAATCATTGTAATGAAACTGGATGGAATGTTGCAATCATGGCTATTCTCCTAGGTAGATCTCACAGTTCCTACTTGACATTAGTATTAATAAATTATTTTGACGCTTTTAAATTTTTCTGTGCTTAATTCTAAATCTTCTGGGGATTAAAAGATGCATACCTATTGAGAAAGATGGTTCCCCCCACTTTTTCTTAAGACATTTATTTATTTGAAAGGGGGGGGGAGATTGAGCGAGTGTGTGCACAGAGTGAGAGGGAGAAGCAGACTCCCTGCTCAGCAATGTGGGGCTCGATCCCAAGACCCTGAGATCATGACCTGAGCCCAAGGCAGACGCTTAACCGGCTGAGCCATCCAGGGGTCCCAAGATGGTTTCCCTTCTAATTAATTGAGATTATTTACTATTAAAGATAGGTGGAAGATTTGAATCCTTCTCAAGACCTGAGGATTAATGCAAAATTCTACTTATAGTAATCACGCTAATAATTTCACTACTGTGAGGGAAGTGATCACCCAGCTCACTTTCTTGGATATGCATTATAAACAATTTCTAATTCTTCCATGTACCTTTAGAAATCTACAGATCCTGTTCAGGATGATCCATTTGATGTGCTTGGGATTCTTAAGATATGTAAATACTTTTTTGTCTCTAAAGACTTACAAATTGAAAATATCACAAAATATGTAGATTCCTTTCCATTTAATTTTTTCATAATATAAATTTTTGTTCCATGATCAGTCCATAGATGCTATGAAACTACTTGTAATTCTTAATATAAACACTGAAGGTTTAAAAATTCATGAGTTGTAATCCATGGCAATTTTTCTAGTAGCTTTCTATCTTAAAATTTGTAGGCAAATTGTTCTTACATAGAGAATCTCAAATACCAATATTTTAAAATATTGATGAGCTGTTAGACCTAATTTCCCTCCAACGTATAATTTAACGCATATGCACAAAAATTTCCACTCTTTGACATTAGATGAATAAAGTAATATGGAAAACTAGAATACCACTGCCAAAGATGTCACAGTTTTAATGGGAGAGCTAAGAGCAAGGAGCAGGCATTTGGGGAAACAATCCTACTTTAAAAATGGATTTTTAAGAAAGTAAGTCATTTGAAATACTTGTCATGCTGCAAACATGATTATGACTTCAAATTGGCATTTAGTTATACTGCATATCACAGGCCACTCAAATTGCACTCCTGCAGCCTGTGGAATGTTAAGTCGACACAGAAGACAATCGTTCACATTTTAAAGAAGGTTTGCAGTAAATGAAAATAAGCACCTACCTAAATATGTAAAAAAAAGGGGGGGGCGAGTGGAGTAGAATAAGAGGTCGGATTTTTCCCCTTTAAAATGTCCTCCTAAAGGGACGCCGGGGTGGCTCAGCTGTTGAGCGTCTGCTTTCAACTCAGGGTGTGATTCCGGAGTCCTGGGATCGAGTCCCGCATCGCACTCCCCATAGGGAGTCCGCTTCTCCCTCAGCCTCTCTCTCTCTGTTTCCCAAGAATAAATAAATAAAATCTTTTTAAAAAATGAACATAAAAAAATAAATATAATTTCCTCCCAGAGCTACCAGTAATTTGCATTTATACAAGGATTGGTACAAAGATATCTGGGTTAATAAGGAGAGACATCCACAGGTGAGAGCTGGTGTATGACACCAACTGGACTTCACTTTGTTTCTTTGGTTTCTTCAGGGCAGTATTCTAGTTTCTTGGTGAGCCACCTCAGCCTTTCCTCTTTCGTTTACATCTATTTTTGTCTGAAAATCTGTCCCATCCTGTTGTCTTCTGTGGCTTTGTTTCAATGTGCACAGGCCTGCAGTTGACAGCCTAGCTGTTGCCCCTGCACACCTTCTTGTCCTGCTCCTTCTGGTGAACTGACCTTCTTTTCTCCCCACAATGGTATTTGCCTCTTCCATTTACCTTTAAAGACATTTGCACAGAACACATTCTTTCCTATTGTTTGCATCATCTAAAAAGTGATGCAAATGAATTTTGGAATTTGGCTATTGATAGACTTACAATCACAAGTTATGGAGTCTTTCTACTGACATTCTTACCTTGAGTCCTAAAATCTCTTCTACCGATACATTTAGGTTAGCTAATTACTGTAATCTTTATAGATACAATAAATAAGCCAATAATGCCAAGTGAAAAAGAAGCCTCAGTAGTAATAAATTCTAGTCCCTTCATCTTCTTTCAAATACTTCATGTGATGTTTTTCCTTTTTGTTCATTTGTTCAGGAAATTGTGGCTTTTTAGTAGATTGAATGTAATTAAATTGACTGGAGGACTTATCATTTTTAATGTCACAACTTTGGTTAGTGGTGGCTTCATTTAGGCAAGTTTCTGTCTTTCTGATATGACTATTTCTTTTGGAAGCTTCTTGCTTTCTGGCACAAAATAATCCCAACAATCTAAGCTATATGTCTAGACCATGCATGCATAGACTGAGTTGTTTCTCCAAGGAAACTTAGTTTCTTTTAGTGGAAAAATGAAGACATCAAGAACTAAATAATATGGTGCAACATGGAGTTACATTGTTCCAGTGAGCTGGTGAAAGGAAGAGCCCCAGCGGTGGCCATTCATTCTGATGAGTCCAGGCTGATGCTCTTCAACCTTTTCCACATGCTGAGCCCATAAATAAGCTTTCTATTTAACCAAGTAAAGCATTTAAATTTAATTCTGGACAGAACTTTATGTGCCAACATGCTAAAATACTTGTCAACACACTAAGGGAGTTCAATGTAAACCTTTTCGGTTACATGAGCACCTATGGCTCTGTTCTGAGGTTATTTCAGAATCAAAGCTATGAAAGTTTTCTTTTTTAAAAAATATTTTTTAAAGATTTATTTATCTACTTGAGAGAGAGAGAGCGCATGTGTGTGCATGCAGGTAGGGGGAGGGGCAGAGAGAGAGAGAGAAAGAATCTTAAGTAGACTCTGTGCTGAGTATGAAGCCTAATGCAAACTTGATCCCAGGACCTTGAGATCATGACCTGAGCTGAAATCAAGAGTCAGATACTTAACTGACTGAGCCACCTAGGTGCCCCAAAAGTTTTCTTTTAAAGCTTACATTAATATTTCTAATCCTGTTCTAAAATTACATTGTTTCTCCTTAATTCGAGGAACTCTATAATCACAGTGCTTTTCTATTATACAAGTAAG
This sequence comes from Vulpes lagopus, assembly GCF_018345385.1. NCBI lineage: Eukaryota > Metazoa > Chordata > Mammalia > Carnivora > Canidae > Vulpes > Vulpes lagopus. Next base: position 88,549,695 of record NC_054825.1, on the reverse strand, counting down.
AATAATTTCTTATTTTCCTTATTTGACTAAGAGTTCCAAGAGACTTATCCAAATATCAATATGAACAATAAAGTATTGAATAAAACACACCATTCTATATGTAGTCACTTTTATATTGAGAGGAGGATCCCAGAAAGGATGTGCATTCCAAATACTTGGTTCTAGGTTTGTTCTGGAGCCTTCATTTTTTGTAGCAATGTAGATGCTTGTTTGACAAATGGTTTAAGTTTCACTTGTTTCCATTGGTTTTGAGTCTGAGGTCTTTAGAATCCTCAGAGCTGCCAATTCTGTGTCGCAGGAAGTGAAGGCTTTAGATCACAGGTCCTCTTTCAGTGCTAATATTCAACTTTGGAAGAGGGCCCAGGAACTAGTCCAGTCCACTCTGAGCAGATGGAAAGAGCTTTAATTTGTGGTCCACTATGACTTACTACACAATTAAAAGTATAAACTCATTTATCTAAATGCATGCTGGACAAATTGATTCTTCTTACTACTCTTTAATTTCTAGTAATTTCTATTTCACACATTTAATTAAATTTTAGCTGTCCTAAATTTTGCCTTTCCCCTGATGCTCCTTAAATATATCTTACTCCGTTTCCTGAGCCATAAGCACATCCTTCCATATGCCATGCACCATTTCCTCATTTCCTTAGCAACCTAACATATCATGAAATGTTTTATTTACATTATGTGAACCCAACTGATTCTCCAGTGCCAATTCCATCCAGGGCCAGGACAGTTGAAAGTGTTTAATTTTCTGCAAGGAGATCAAGAAAAGACTGTGTAAATAACATTACATGTAAATTCGGGCTTTTGAGGTTTAGACACTAAGTCTCTCCTTTGACCCATGATCAAAAATTCATGTATTTTGAATATATCATCTGATAAATTTTCACTTATCAAAAACACATGAGTCTTTAATTTAATTACAGTTGACATCAGTATAGAACTTGAGTTTCTCAGGGACCTTTTAATAAATAAAAAGTATCCATTACTTAATATGTTATGAATTCAAGATTCCAAAAACTACTTTAGGATATCAGAAAATATTAAAATAAGACAGTTTGATGGAAATATTATGTACATTCACCTAACATAATTGTATACTTTCACTTGTTTTTATGCAGAAATCTAATCTTGTGTCACAACCTTACAGAAAAAAAAACACAAAATCACATTAAATTTTCCAGTTTCATTGTACAATATAGGTATGGTTACACTTCAAAATGTAACAGGCTTTTAATACAGAATTACCCAGTTTGGGAATATGTGGTATAGAAAACCCATCATATTATTTTGTGTTGTTGCTGTTATTCAACCCTTATCTTTCTAGAATTGAGCTTTTGCTATTAGGACAGATTTTAAATGGCCACTCTTTCCCCTCTCAAAACTTTATTCAGGTCAAGCTTCTTATCTCTTCCTTGGCCTTATCTTTTTCTGTAGCACAAAGTCAAATATCTTTTTGAGTTTAAATCTATGATATTAAAAATTCATTTAAAGTAGCTTAATCATATAATATTTAACTTCATCTACATAATTTCATGTTGTTATATTATTTTTTGCTAAATACCTATAACTCCATTCAAACAAAATATGCAAATATTAACTCTTCATACACACTTTTGACCAATAAAACTTCATTTCAAGCAAGTGTTTTTTTTTTGTTTTTGTTTTTTTTTTTTTTTTAACTGTTGGCTTGTTGGAGCACATGTGTGGCTCAGTCAGTTAAGCATCTGACTTCAGCTCAGGTCATGGTCTCTGGGTCCTGGTATTGAGCCCTGTGTCTTAAGGCTCCCTGCTCAGTGAGGAATCTGCTTCTTTCTCTCCCTCTACCCCTTCCCCTGACTCGTGCTCACTCTCATGCAATCTCTCTCTCTTTCAAATAAATAAAATAAATCTTTAAAAAAATTGTTGGCTTGCTGTTGCCTTTCCCAAAAGACATTCATTTTTTAGATTTTAAGATCTCTGGATTTTAAATTTTGAATTTTGAAGTTACATCAGTAGTATGTTTTGTTTTCAGGTAGTGTTCAGGCAGTGTTCAAGCATTGATCTCTGTGAACAGATTTCTTCTGGTGAGAGCACTTTGTCCCATTCAGTGTGGGACATTGCAGGACAGTACTTCTTTTGGTGAGGACTCAAACCCATTAGTTTTGGGTTGTCCTCTTCTAATCTATGAGGAAGTAGTGATCATGCCTCAGGAGCTTATTCTTATTTCTAGACAATCTATAGACTTCCTGGCATCCCTAGAAGAAAGCTATATGTGGTTTGGGGGGATGTCATAGGAAGGTAGATGCAGGGCAAAGAACAACAGAGATTGTGGAGGTTTACTTGGGCACTGGCAACAGCCAGGTATCACTTTCCCACTATTTTTTAATAATGGTTAATAATATTTTTCTCCTATAAAGTGCTGGAAGATATTATCTTTTGCACTTAGTTTGCAGATACCCAAGATGATCCCCTTGCATTGTCCTTCATGCTTTATTTATTTATTTTTTTAACACCCAATGCAGGGCTTGAATTCACAGCCCTGAGATAAGCAATTGGCATATTCAACTGACTGAGTCACCCAGACGCTGCCACTTCATGTTTTTAATGCTTTTGCAACCTCTCTTGGATACCTAAGAGAAAGGCAAGTAGGAATTTGTCCTTCCCAGATAGCATGATTCCAGCTGGCCACAGTCTAGGTTGAACCTAGACCCCCATGATGCACAAAGCTGGAGGACTTTTTATTTTATTTCATTGATGACCACAGGAATTAAACAACGAGCCAGCTCTGACAAGAGCTGGGACAATTATTGATTAATTCAATTCCAAATGAACAGACTAAGGTCCACTAAATGGTTTAAAGATGACAGAAGAGGTGAGGTACTTACTCCCCAATCTTTTAAATTAAGGAGCACAAATGGTAAGTTAATCTAGTCTGGGAACAACCAGTCACATAAAAGATTATTAAGAGCTGGAAAGTCTCTTAATGACTAGATAGGTAGATGGACAAACTCAGTTAATGGTCTATCTTCAAAACAACAAGCTTAGGCATCCCACACCACAAAAGGAACAAAAGGAGGAAACACAAAAGGAGGATAAAAAAGTGTCAGTGGTCTAAGCACTTGCTCACTCAGTCCTATCGCACTGACCACCTCTGCCATTCTCAGGATCTATGTTGTTCCCGATCCTATCAAAACCACATCAAATTATTGTGGAGGAAAAAGGCCACATACTTAGAATTTTAAAATAGGTCCAGATTCTATGATAAGAACTGCATTGTAAGAAAGAAGGAGAAAAGAACTCATCAGCTTGTAACTAGGTGACCACCACACCCCTGTTTTTTAACACATCAAATGACAGGTTTTTCTTGAACACTAGTTCAACTTAGACCCTTAGACCCTTTCTGAGAATTTCTCTGTGATCAGCAAGGGAAAAGGGGCTTCATGACACTCAGGTAGAGGAAAGACGAACTCATGACCCTCCTCACGGAAGAGAATCTAAAGAACTTTTGATACTACACAGAGAAAAGAAAGATGAACCTTGTAGTCATTAGTTACCAAGCTTCAAAGAGGGTTTTTGAAAGAGAAGCCTTGTCAAACCATTGAAAGGAGGAACAATTGCTTAGGGTAAAACACCACAGATCTATCATTTTGGGAGACTTCATTCCTTTATTTAACACTTGACAAGTAGTGCTGTCTTATAAGTAAGGGATGATTTTTTTTCCCACCAAAATGTCATCCTAACAGCAGGTCAGGGTGGCATGGGACAAAACTCAAGTGCAAGGAAGATGGTAAGATGATCTGTGAGGTCCTTTCACTTGCCAAGATTCTGCAGATGCCACGGTAGTCATCAAATTCCAGAAAAAGAAGGAATGAGAATAAGGGAAGGGTTGGGAGGGGGGATATACCTAGTAGGGGAGTCGCAGTCCAAAACCATGGATGGTTTGGCAACCTCAAAGTTGGGATCAACAGCAATTGGCATTTTCAATCTGCGTTATTGTCTTCTTGCTGCCAATGATTTTTGTATCTTGTGACTACAATTCTTTCAAATGGGATGTATATCCCAAGTTTTCTGTAGGGAACATGAGCCAGAGGCAATGGGACACTGTAAGTAATGGTGCCGCTGGAGTTTAGGAGCTCCTGTCTCCAAGTTATGTTATGACTGTTCAAATGTCAGCAGGATTTTCCTACTGGTCTGCAGTCTGCAGCTATAAGCAGATCCTGACACAAACAACATCCTGGAACTCTGCTGGGCAAATCACTCATGATGACACGTTTTAGACAACACTAACGGAAAAAATGTCTTCATGCTTTAACCATGTGGCCTTCAAGCCACCTTGTTGGCATTCAGAGACTGGAATGGTGAAGCATGTTTAAGGAGAATCATTGCTGCAGCCCTTGGCAGCCATTAAAATTCAGCTCTACCCTCAGTGGACACATTCTAAATGAACACGGCAACACACAGTCCCATCCATGCTCCAGAATCTCTACTACGTTAAGCAATGCAGTAAGGAAAGGCTTTTCAAAGATGAGAGATTCAGTATTATACAATGTGACAGACTTTATTCAGACCTTCCTTGGACAAAATATTGACAGAAGCCAAATCTCCATCGTAGAGTGCATGCAACACAATCTTGTTAATTCAGATTAACAGAGAATCAGTGTAAAGAAGCTTACTCTAAAATTTATCTGCATTATTTATAAGAAGAAATTCATGATTAAATTATTATCATGAAAAAAAATTTAAGTATAATCAAATAAGGCCACTTAAGAAGTGGAGCTTTTTCCAAGCACAAGGGTAGCACCCAATATTTATGCAAATTTCAAATGATTTATTTTATTCATGAAAGCTAGTTCACATTGCCCTTTCTACAGACAATCCTTGTTTGGTTAATTCTTGTTTAGAAGTAATAAAACCAAAGTCTTTCCATAGGATGTGAATCGTAATTTTCACTTCTAGGGACCAACTGTACCCAAGTACAAATTAAAGAGGCATCACCATAAAAACTGAAAATTGTAACTTGCTGCATAGGTTTTGTAATTAGACTAATTGAAAATAATTTCTGCTTGGCCACAATCCTACATTTTCCCCTTTCCAGAAACACGAGGGTGTTTTCTGATGAGTAGGAACAGAATCATCTCAAGCAAATCTAACCCAGGTTAAGTATATACCATGACCAAGATATAATACAATAGATTCTCAGATATAACTTGGCTTCTAGACAGCAACAATTTCAAAATGCTATTAGTGTAGAAAATACTAATCTCCATTCACAAGCTTTACTTCAACATACCACTATTGGAATTAGTTAACATAGATTATGTGTTCATTTATAGACCACATTCACTATGTTAGTCTCATAACACTCATATAAAATAGGCAGTCCTAGTTTACAAAGAAGGAAATTAGAGCTGAAGAAGTTAAAATATAGTCTAAGGGGGCACCTGGCTGGGTCAGTTGGTAGAGCATACAACTCTTGAACTCAGGGTTGTAAGTTTAAGCCCCACATTGGACATGGAGCCTACATAAAATAAATAAAATAAAATAAAATAAAATAAAATAAAATAAAATAAAATAAAATAAAATAAAATAAAATAAAATAAAATAAAATAGGGATGTCTGGGTGGCTCAGTGGTTGAGCATCTGTCTTTGGCTTAGGGTGTGATCCTAGAGTCCCAGGATCGAGTCCTGCATTGGGCTCCCTGCATGGAACCTGCTTCTTCTTCTGCCTGTGTCTCTGCTTCTCTTTCTCTCTCTTTCTCTCTCTCTCTCTAATGAATAAATAAATAAAATATTTTAAAATAAAATAAAATATGCCAAGTAAATAACGGATATGGAATTCATATGCAGGCTACCTGTTTTCAGACTTATAGTCTTAATTATTATGTGATTTCTGTTTCCCTTAAATACATAGTAAGAAAGTATAGAATTAATAAACTCATTTTTGAAAAGAAGTCTTAAATGAGTCATTTAATTAATTCTTCCCCACCCTATGCAGAAATTTCTTCTTCAGAATCTCTAAAAGAAAGAACAACTAAGGCTCTATGAGATATTTCTAGTATTGAAGCTTCTGATCTTGGCTGATAGTTCATTTCATTGTTAGACCACTGCGATGATTAAACAGATCTTCCTGACTCTAAGATGGTATTGTAAAAATCTTTCTGACCTCTTTTTCCTAAAAAATTCTATAGCAAACAAGAACAAGAAATAGAAACTTATACCATGAATGAAACCAGAAAAACTGAATCTGTAAACCCCAAACCATAGTGAATGAGGATTAGAACAAAAGACATAATGGTAAAAAATCAAACAGAAAAAAGATGCTTGACAGAAATGAGTTAGTGAGCTGAGGGAAAGTCAGCAGGAAATGTAGAAGCAACATAATTTTCCTGATAGGCTTTGAAAAGACTAAAGAATTTGAGGTTAATAGTCAGCAAACAGGAGTACTATCAAAGTAGTAGTAAGGCTGGTTTTTTGTTTAGTTGGGTTTTAGTTTTTGGGTCTTAATTAGCAGAATGAGCAGTCAGATCTAAGGGTCCCCAATCCCACCTCACAAAGTAAAGTAACTTCTTTCTACTCTTTCAAGATACCTCAGGATTGTTCTCTGGGAAGTTTAACCAGAAAGACTCTGCATTCAGGGATATGAGGCCCAGAGGAGGAAGAAGGTAAGCAACAGTGATAAAGGGGGAAGGAAGCTAAAGCCATAAGTATCCAGATTTAAAAACCCATTAAGCATCCAACACAATAAATGAAAAAAGATGCACATCAAATTTGTCATTGTGAAATTTCAGAATATAAGGGATAGAGAGAAGATTCTAAAGGTTCCCTTTGTAGGAACAGATAAGGATCATATAAGAGATCAAGAATAAAAATGACTTTGCACTTTTAAGAAAAGAAACCTAAAAGACAAGGGAATAATGCCTTTAAAAATTCAATAGATATGTAAAAAAAGTTTTATCAAAAACAGGTTTTTTTAGATTTTGTAAAAAAAGTTTACATCTATGGGGATCCCTGGGTGGCTCAGTGGTTTGGCGCCTGCCTTTAGCCCGGGGCATAATCCTGAGGTCCCAGGATCAAGTCCCACTTTGGGCTCCCTGCATGGAGCCTGCTTCTCCCTTTGCTTGTGTCACTGCTTCTCTCTCTCTCTCTCTCTGTATCTCTCATGAATAAATAAATAAAATTTTTTTTAAAGTTTACATCTAGCCAAGCAATCAAGTATGTATAAGGGTAGCAAAAAAACATTTGAGACATACAAAGTTCCCCATAAACGATTTCTCAAAAAAGTCCGTGGACAATACATTTCACTAAATGAAGAAGTACACCAAGAAAGAGGAAGAATGGGAATCAGGAAACAAGAAAAAGGTAAAGGGAATTCCCAGAATGACATCCGGGGAAGTGCAAGGACCACAGCTGTGCAGCAGGCCAACAAAGTCACCAAATCAGACTTAACAGGAAGTCAAGTCTTTGGGGATTTTTGTATATGGGGGTGATATTTCCAAGAAGATACTAGAATGTATAAACTATCTGACAGATTATATCTTAGGGAAAATTGCATAACAAGGCATTTTACGGACCTTTTGTGCAGTTTGGGAAAACAGAGTACTCTTAATACTAAACAAATGAAAAGAGAAAATGATCATTAGCAAAAAGTTACAAAAGAATGGAATTGTATGTAATCACAGTGGTTTACCTAATTTGTCAGTGAACATTTTATCAATAATGAAAATACAGAGTATTGATTAAAATGAATTATATTTTATGAAGAAAATGAGGAAAAAGGAGGTATAGCAAACATCTTTATCTATTATTATGGGAAAACAATAGATAATGTCAAAATGGGTGAGTTGACAGATGGCAATCTAGATGTCTTATTTATAAATGAAAAAGTAAACCATAGAAGAAATTTCTGCTTAGTTTAATATTATTACCCCTGGGGAATATGACAGGGTTGGAGGAACAGGATGGGGAGGAGAACAAGGGATTATTGATAAACATTTTAGCATTAGTGACTTTCTATTTTCTTATAATATTTGCATAAAGATTAAAATGTTATTTTCCCAAAAAAATTCCTTACAATAAAACAACATTGAATTCTGGGATGCCTGAGTGGCTCAGTCAGTTAAGTGTCCATCCAACTTTTGATTCTTGGCTCAGGTCATGATCCAGGATCATGAGATCTAGCCCAGTGTCAGGCTCTGTGCTCAGTAGGGAGCCTTGTTGAGATTCTCTCTCTCCCTCTCTCCCTGTCCCTCTGTCCTCCCCATATCAATCTCTCTCTCTTTCTCTCTCACAAAAACAAATAAATAGATCTTTAAAAATAAATAAAATAAAATAAAATACTATTATTATTAATTTGTTTTCTTTACATTCCCAGTTCTTTGGGCTTCTACCAGGCCGCAGATGGGTTCTAGAGAGCTTTAAGTTTGTGTGTTTGTCTTCATTTCAATACTAATTGAAAATGTATAAGCCTATCTTGGATCACCTGAATAATTGTCATTTGGTGCCATCACTTTCTTGTGTATCTAATCAACTTAGCTCAAAGTAGCACTACTTTTTTTTGGTAAGTTTTTATTTCAACTCCAGTTAACATATAATGTAATTTTAGTTTCAGGTGTATAATTGTTCATTCAGTGCTTCCATACAACATCAAGTGCTCATCATAAGTCCATTCCTTAATCCCCATCACTTATTTAACCCATCCCCCCACCCACCTGCCCTCTGGTTACCATCAATTTGTTCTTTACAATTAAGAGTCTGTTTCTTGGTTTGCCTCTCTTTCTTTTTCCCCCCTTTGTTCATGTTTTGTTTCTTAAATTCCGCATATGAGTGAAATCATATGGTATTTGTCTTTCTCTGACTTAATTTCTCTTAGCATAATACTCTCTAACTCCATGCATGTCATTGCTAATAGTGAGATTTCATTTCCTTTTTATGACCAGGTAATATTCCATTCTTTTTTATTTTTTTTTTTCTCAGATCTAGGGTTAGGGTTAGGGTTAGGGCCAGGTTTAGGATTAAGATTAGGGTTACAGCCAAGATGAGGATATGCAAGTAGCACTACTTTAATAATTGCAAGAAAGTAAGAAAGAACTATAAATGATACATTAGTATCAAAGAAAGTCCAATTGAAATTATGGCAGGTAATGTGAATGAAATTTATGTAATAATTTGGATGAATCAAGCATTGAGGAAATTGAGTCACTTCATAAGATGCACTGTAGTAGAGTGTCATAAACTCAGTAGGACCAGCAGGTATATTCATGTTGCAAGTAGCAATTTGGATTCAGCAAAATACTATCTGCCACATAAAAGTAATGTTCATTTGTGTACTTATTCATTTGGTAGGGTTTTAAAAATAATATATATTTATTTATTTATTTATTTATTTTAAGGATTGTTTTTCTTTTTTTATTATTTATTTATTTATGATAGTCACAGAGAGAGAGAGAGAGGCAGAGACACAGGCAGAGGGAGAAGCAGGCTCCATGCACCGGGAGCCCGATGTGGGACCCGATCCCGAGTCTCCAGGATCGCGCCCTGGGCCAAAGGCAGGCGCTAAACCGCTGCGCCACCCAGGGATCCCAATAATATATATTTAAAATTTGTATCATATAATAACTATAAGCAGCAGAATTTTATACCTATTTTTACATTGGTACTTATTGGTACAAATGATAATATAATAACTTAGTTCAATCACGGAGAGTTCTTTTTCTGCCTTTAAATTAATTTCAACGTTAAATTATTCTGTTAAAAGAATATATAAGTTACTTAAATTTGAGAAGAACTGACTTACTTTTTGTATTCACTGAGAGATCTAACTACATCAGTTTAATGCAATCCAGTATGCCACCCATTTGAGGCCCTCACCAAGTACACATTAATTTAGAAAGAAGTTCTTTTTTCTCTCACCCATTTTAGTTCACCAACTTTATCATCAAATGATGCAGTAAAAGGCCTATTGTCCTCATTACTGGGATTCTTTATCCTGACCTCTACTTGTTGGGAACCCTTATCTGTACATACCTTATGCCTCTCCTGAACTTAGAGAAAGGTATGAGAAAACATTTGGGAACAGAATATTTTAGTTTTGACACATTACTCTGACCTCTTTTGAAGTCCTTTTCTGACTCTAACCCTTTGACTCAGACCCTTATTTATTTTTAAGGACCCTTGCGATTACACTGGGCCCACCCAAATAATTCTGGATAATCTCCCCATCTCAAGATCCTTAATTTAATCACACATGCCAAGTCTCTTTCAACATGTAAAGTAACATACTACTGGTTCCTGAAATTTGGATGTGGACATCTCTCTGGTGGCACTATTCTGCATATCACAGCTGGTGTCATTATGCCCAGCCAGTCCCAAGAGCAGGAACTCTGATGGAGGAGCCTACCTCGGAAAAGTGTGAGAACATGTTCTCTAGAAACAGAAAGGAAAGGGCACCGATGTGAGGTAAGAGAAAGAGGCCATTTTACAGTGAATCAAGAGAAGGTTCTTTTTCTGACAAGCATTAAGGAACAAGCTGAAGACATAAAAAGGGTGGACAAACTTGGGAAAGCAGCTGGTGGAAAAGCCTCCAACTTAGGAAGAAAAAGCGACTGCCTCCCCAAGGGCTTATCTGAGACATGAAGGTGGTGACATGCTTCAGACATGGGATCTGAGGCCAGTTAGGCCAGTTACCGTGTCCATGAAGATGCCACTAAGCCCAGTGCCAAGAGAGCCACCTCCATTTGTATTTCGAGTTTTACATCAGAATCAAAGGAGTTTTCCCACCACCTCCCTATTGTTAAGCCACTGGGTTTCCCCCCCATGATTCCTATAAGAAACCTGACACTAATTGGACTAGCATAAGAAGGGGGAAAAAATGAATCACAGATTGCACTGGAAATAAACTAAGGAATAAGAAAATATGACCTCTGCCCAAAAGAACAAAGATGAAAAACTGCACTGAGGGGCTATATATAGTGAGCATTTAGATTTTTAAAAGGACAACAAAACAAGGAGTCTGATAAGATCTACCAGCTGTTTCTCTTTCCTCAGACCTTTGCCCAGAAGACAGCCACTGAAACTTGGGTGTACCTCTCTCTTGCTGTGTCATACACGGTTCCTTTCCTCCACCCCCCTCCCTGCTCTCCTGCAGCCCGGGCGCCTGTGTGTGTGTGTGTGTGTGTGTGTGTGTGTGTGGTTTCTCTCTCTCCCTTGTAAGAACACAGCTGCCTGTCTCCTGCTGTCACCGCTCCTCTGACTAGCTTCTTGCTGCCTCTTGCCTCTCCTTTCTGCTTAGCTCCTTGTCTTCTGGTAAGTGCGACAATCGCTCCCCCGAACCCTGTGAGAAGCTGTAGGGTGCTGTAGGGTGCGGTTTGTGGTGTTCGAAACTTGCAACTTTGAGATTGCCCGGTGAACTCTGAAGAACTTTCCATTGTTTTATTTATAATTGAAATGTGTTGCTCAGGAAGGGATGTGTGTGATAATTTGCTGGACTACCCAGTACAAGTGAAAGATTCTGAGGAGAGAAAAAAGGCAATAAAGTTTATTAAGAAGATAAAATTTAGAAATAATGTCTTGCTGTCAATTAATTAATATGGAAAGGAATCATTTAAAAGTAGCAGAGTTCTCTGACTTTAATTTTCTCCCTCTTGGTGATTTATCTTGAGGCTACTTTTAGGAATTGAGTTGTCTTGTGGTTTACAATGACTCAGTTATTCTGTATTAAAGTAAATGTGGGCAATGAGTTTAAAGGATATCCATGGAATTAATATTAAAAACATCAAGGACTGTGGCCTCTGAGGAATGAAGAATAAATCAAATACAAGTCAACTTTTGCATTTAGACTAACCATACTAAAACTCCTGTGAGCAGTCAGTGTTAAATTCATTGCTTTGAAGTTGGGGTTTACTTTAGATTTTATTTCATACTAAGAAGCCTCCCTAACACTTTAAAACCCACATATGTATTTAAGCCAGTAAATGTTTACTGCTTTTAGTTTTGATTTTAAAAGGATTCTCTTCCCTTAATTTTCAAAGAAGTGCTAAATGCCATGGCTCCTTTTAGAAGAGCTTAAAATAACTTCTGGCTGGACAGCAGGTGCCATGTATCTTTCTCAGAGTTTAGGGGAGGCGTAAGTTATATATAGACGAGTGTGCCCAACAAGTCGGGGTCAGGATAAAGAAATACCAGTGGTGAAAACAATGAGGCTGTTTACTGCATCTTTTGATGATAAAGCTGGTGAATTAAAGTAGGTAGGAGAAAAAAGTACTTCCTTCCAAGTTAATGAGCACTTGATGAAGGCCGTAAGTGGGTGGCAATGGCTGTAGGCTGGATTTTCCGTTCTTATTGGGGTTCAAGCACTTGAGGTCCCCTGCCCTGAGAATGAGAGGAGGAAGCTGTGCAGTGCATGGAACAGTATGTTTTTGGTTTTCTTCTCGAGCTACCACAACAGCAAAACCTGTGCATTATGAGAAACTTGTCAAATTTTTGTGTCGTTCATTAGCAGCATCCCCATTAAATACCATTAACAAATAAAAGGCACCATAACTCCTAAGTCAACTCTATTGCAACCCTAGAAATGAAGATGGCCAGATTCCTAAAATTCTTTGACTCACCTTGTACTTCAGCCCCTCTTTCCAACGAGCCCACATTATATGTGGATTATTTCCCAAGTTTATCCCCTCCCTATTCATTAAACAGTGCTATTTCTTAAAAATTAAATTATGAAGTTAGCCTAGAGCTTCTTGACTGAGAAAAAAGGAGTTGTAATCTGTGTTTTTTTTCTTAAAGAAAGTCAGTTTTTACATTGGAACACGAAAATATTAATAAAATTCAAGAAATCATTATTATGACCATCGCCATGGTTCCATACTAGCTTGTTGGTTAATTTGTACCTTCCTTCATTCTTCATTTTATCCAAAAATGGAGCTAGTTTTAACCTCAGAAAACGTGTTTTGCTGATAGATGATTATGTGTTGCTCATTTGAGGAAAGGAAAACACCAGAAAAGCCACAAAGTATTTTCTGTATGTAGTATTCATTTATTTATAATTCATTCATTTATTTATTTATCATTCATTTATATCAATGTATTCATATTTATCAAGTCTTCACTTATGGATTAAAATAGACTAGGATTAGGACTGCTGTTGTTATGAATGATTTTAGTAAGTTCAGTGGCTCTTATATTAAATGTTTTAACTTTGAAAAAAATAACAGCATTTTAAACATTTTAAATACAGCCATCCATCCATGTACTTCCAATGACTGTAAGTCTACATAGAATAAAGTAAGAGAGTGATAACCAAATTGGCTTAAGCAATATGACAAATATAACATGAAAAACGATATCTTGAATTACTCCATTAATGTCAATCATAGAAATTTCTACTGGAATTTAAAGACCAAAACCAAAAATATGTTCACAGTATGACTTGCTTTGGAAAAATGGCTTCCTACTGTTTTTACATAACTAATTGCAATATCAAAGGTTTGCAAAAGTACATTCATTCTATGTTAGAAGCCATAATTAATAGGTGCCCTTTGGGGGATATCCTTACATTTTATGTGTAACTTGGTTAACTATATAAAACCTGACTATGCTTATCACTAGATACATCTCCCAGTATGGAGATGAATCACTCTGTGCAGCTCTCAGGGGAACCCCAGTCAACACCTCCAGGAGACAGTTCATCATTACCCAGTCAAAATGGCTTGGAGAAGCAAGATGATAAGGATTCCTCAACCTCACTCCAAGCACCAGAAGGGATAGCAGGTGTGCAGTCCAAACAGGGAGCTCATGATATCTCTGAGGAGTTGAATCGACAACTGGAAGACATCATTAACACCTATGGGTCTGCTACTGAAAAAGAGGGTCCCACCAAGGCAAAGGAGCAGCCTGAGAACACAGAACCACCCGACAATGAGGATGGGGACTGTGATGAGGCCACTGAAGAGACTGACAGAGAACCCATGGCTTCTGGAGAGCTGGCCACAGCCAAAGAACCTATCAGCAATAAAGAGCAAAAATTGGAAAAGAAAATCCTAAAAGGATTAGGCAAGTAGTTATGTTCTAATGCATGACTTTTCTTTGATTATTCCTAAAAAGAGACACTTCCGCTAACCTTTACTAAAAGCCACATCACATTTTTGTTTTTTGTTTTTTTTTTTCACATCTCATTTTTGGATTGCTGTAATAGCTTCCTTCAGGGTCTCCCTATACTTCCCTTGCTCTATGCTTGTGTTTAGCTGCTTCCCCTGAAAAGAGTGAAGTGAACTTTTCAACATGTTGCTCACCTACCTTGTCTCCCCAGTGATTTCCCACAACTCTTAGGTCAAAGACTAAAATTCTTAACATGATCTTTTAGGCCCTAATGTTCTAACCCAAACCAGTCTCTCGAGCTTTATCTCCCATCACTCTACCGCATAATCCCCCTTCCTGAACTCTCTGCCCCTATCACCCACTACTACTACTGCCTAATTGCTAATCATTCTGACCTTCTCTATCAGTTTTTTAATGTACCATGCTCCATCTACCACAAAGCCCACATACATCCTATTTTCTCTACCTAGAAATCCCTTCACTTTCAGCCCTTTGGGGACTTAACTTAGCAGTAAGCTCACAATTCAAGTGGCATTTTCTTAGCCTAACCCTAGATAAGGTCTTCTTGTTTTCTGTTTCTGTTGTACCATGTATCTTTCCTTCCAAGCATTTAGCAACATTTGAGAGTGTACACTTACTTTTTTGTGATTATTTGGTTAATGCTTGTCTTCACTTCCCCTAGCTCTTTTAGAACAAGAACAGGAACTGTGTGTGAATTCAGACATCATTGGATGCCTAGTGTCTACAATAGTAGATGACATATGCTAGGTGCTCAGTAAATATTTGTTAGAAGGATGAATGAACAAGAGAAATTGTTTAAAGCAAAGCTAGTGGAATCTGGATTTAAACAAAAGATAAATATAGAGATGGTTTGTATATAAAAGGATTGCCCATGAGATTAATGAGTGGAATGTTCTATTACTATATAAAATATTTTTTAACAAAACTCTTAAAAATGTTCAGTTATAGAATGTCAAAAATTATACAAAATATTTTTACTCTCATCCGTTTATTGATTCAGCAAATATTTGCTAATGCATAGTCTTTATGAGGTACTGTGCTGGGTACACAAAGATAAATAAGGCCTTTTGGTTAAGGAGCTCTAAGTATGGAGAGAAAAGCAGTTGTGTAATCTAATTATTATATAGGATAAGTGCTAAGAACAGGTACAGGAAAATTGAAGATTTTGAAGGATTTTACATAAAAAATGGCTGTGAGAAAAGGAAGAGAGAGTTAATTTTTCAGCTACTAGTGAAAGCACGTTACTGTGCATAGGAAAGCCCCTCTGCCTGTCTTCGTTGGTGAGTTTCACAGCGACACTCAGGACAAATACCACCTCCTCTTTGTGAAGGAGTGAACTTTTCAACATGTTGCTCACCTACCTTGTCTCCCCAGTGATTTCCCTGACTGGTCCATTCCCTGACATGCCAAGCTATAGTTAGCATCACCTCCCTTACTTCTCCATTAAATTTTCTGCAGCAATCATTTGTTTATATACCTGCCTCCTTGATGGTCCATTCCCTGACATGCCAAGCTATAGTTAGCATCACCTCCCTTACTTCTCCATTAAATTTTCTGCAGCAATCATTTGTTTATATACCTGCCTCCCAAAGGAGGTAGAGAATCTATCAGAAGACGCTCTAATGTCTTACTCATTTCCGGAAGATAGTGTGGCAAAGTGAAAGATCACGGGCACTGGAGTCAGAACTGGGTTCAGATTCCAATAACAAGCTATCTATAAACCCCCAAATATGTCTGTGCTGGCATGGGATATCACTACGGTACTTAAAACCCATTGTGGGCAATACTTTCAAGAAAGGTTAAAAGACATTTAAATAAGACACTTGATAAACACAACATAAAGAATAAAATAACCCAAATAATACTTTTAAAATATCTACCAAGTTGCAAAGTGCAGGACTAGAATCACTCAAGGGTTTTGGATCTTTGGGAAAGAGAATAAGGTTGTTCTGTGTTCAAAAGCTGTTTTTCCTTATCTATCCAAGACATTTCAGAAATGTCCCTTTGTATTAGTCATTGTTACATTTCTTATAAGATAGTACAAAGTCACATCGTGGAGGTGAATGGTTTCAAGTGTTCCTAATCCAGAAAGTTCTTTTGCTTTATCACCCTACAGCTATTTCTACAGAGGAGTGTGTATGTGCTGTATTGAGGGGATATGAAAAACATAGGGGTAAAATCAAAGATGACCACTTGTGGTTTCTTCTCTGTCTTCCATGAGTTATTTCAAAATCTATGTTAACTGTGTAGTTACCAAATCAAAAGAATTGTAGAGAAAGAAAAAATTCCACAACTCTAATTCTGCCACTATCTACAAGTTACCAGATTTCAACTGAATGTTTGCCCAGAACCAGTGTTTGTGAAGCAGGGTGCCCATTTGTGCCCAGTCTATGTACGTGTGAACACTGACCCTTCCATGCTCTTCCTCTGAGCACCATCAACGTATTCTTCTAAACACTGTCATGTTTTGGCTTCATTATGACAAATATCTTTAGGCTAATCAAAACATGGAACCACCATTTTCAACATGATTCCAGCCATCTGCAAGTAGCTATAGCAGGGTTCTTAGTTGTTTATCAATTAAATGGCACTGTGCTATCATCTAGACCAGTGGGTTTTTTTTTTTAATTTTTATTTATTTATGTATTATAGTCACAGAGAGAGAGAGAGAGAGAGAGAGGCAGAGACACAGGCAGAGGAAGAAGCAGGCTCCATGCACCGGGAGCCTGACATGGGATTCGATTCCAGGTCTCCAGGATCGCGCCCTGGGCCAAAGGCAGGCGCTAAACCGCTGCGCCACCCAGGGATCCCTAGACCAGTGGTTTTTAAACTTAACTGTGCATTAGAGTCAAATACAAAATGTATCAAAAATGCTCTTGAGCACTGAAATTCAGAATTGGGAGGAATGGAATGGACCGAGCCAAAATACCAGGGGTAGTTTTGATACAAACAGGTTGTGGAAGCAATGATTCTGCTGCTTCAGAAAGTGCTTCCTCCCCCCTTTTAAAGAGAAAGTGAAGTGCTGGCTGTGGTCTTCCTTAGAATCTATTTGGACCTTTTATAGAATTTTAGTAAATCATTTGACCAGTACCTGAAAATATATCCTTAGATTTTACTTAGGTCCTTGATCAAAGATACCTCTAATTGCTGCATGTTTATCAGATAATATCTGCTTTATTGCTATCTTTGAGATGCTGACATGTTCTGGCTCTCTAACCCAAAATTTTCCATAGCATATACTTTGGGATATTTGAGGTTTCAGACAAAGTTAAAGTTTCCTTACTGCTAGAGTTCTCTGACCTTTAACATACAACAATAAAAATCCCCAACAGAGATGGGCATAGTTTACATTTCCTGGACTTATTGGACCAAAGAGATCCTTCTTTTGCAGATCACCTTTGAATATTTGGGAAATGTCTCCACAACCCATGTATCCAGGACCCATTTTTCCTTTAAAGACTGCATATCCCACAATCACACATTACACACCAAAGCAATTGGAAGAATATTTTTAAATATCTTTAGTTGACAAAGTCACTTTCCCTTTGGCGTCTGAACTGAAAGAAACAAAAACAGAGTCCTATTAGACACCACCATGACACATCATGTCAACATCTAAATCATCCCCCTTGCCTTCCCCACCCCACCCTCCAGACTCACAAATATTTTATTATTTACTTCTCTGCCAACAGTAGGTGGGCTACATGGGCACCCCATAGTAATAAGCATAAAACAATGATAAAATATAATATACATTCTGATATTTAGGTTGATAACTGATCGAGTAGGAAATCAGAGGTTTGAAGCCTGGGAAGAAAACAAAGCTGATCCACAGGTCCAATCTGGGCTCAGAATACATTGAGTCAACCCACTAATTTTATAAAAAGGGAAATTGAAGCTTAGAGAGTTTAAGAGCCTACAAAAAAAGGTTACTCACCTAGTTGATGTGATTTTGAGATTATTCATAAAGAAAGCAAGGAGCAGAACTGAAGCCACTAATATTGCAGGATTGAGTATACATAAAAACTAATTGGTGTGTTGGTTAGGGAGCATTTACTATATAGCTCAGTTAATGGGTTCTGTCTTTAGTTACAGGTGACTTTCAGTTGTATCGTCTGAGGACTTTGACGAGGACAGTGGATTCTGAAACATCTTTAGAAAGCCATTCACTTACTCTTCCTTAGAATGGGCACTTTTCCAGATGATTTATTTCATCCATTTTAGCTTGATTTCTAGTGTCACTGTGAAAGGGGAATAAGCTGTTGCCTTGATACAAATCCTAAACTTTGGGAAAAGATGGTAGGAGACAGGAAGAATTCAGGGAAAAGAGGAATCAACAGAGATTGCAAGATTCATGAGTAGATTCACAGGGAAGCTGGATTTTAGGCCAGGTCCTTAAAGGAGAGAAAGGTTTAAAGAAATAGGTTGAATGGGAGAGAAAAACATGACTTGAGAAAAATGATTAGTACTATCTTCTGATCAGAATTAGGAATAGATGTATTCATTTCTTACTGTTCTTTCTGATATTTTTCTTTCTCACTATAAGGTTTTGCTTTATTTTGTTTTCCCTGGAATAATCTCCTCATTACTAGACTCTTAAAGTTATTTTTTCCTTTTAAGAAAGTTTTCTTTATAATTATAGCCAAGAAATTGCTAATAGTTCAAACATATCATCAACTGACCTAGTAAGAAGTCTAGGTCCACTCCCCAACTGAATGAGAGGCCAAAGTTCCAAGTAAATATAACAAGGTGACTAAAACATTTTATGCAGAAGGTATAAAATGTTGGCCAAATAAAAACAATGTAACTAGAAAATATAGGGCAGGTAGTATTTTCAAAGCTGATAGTCATTAAAACTAAGCAAAACAAACAAAACTCAGACAACACGAGGTGAAATGAGGGATAAGAGAATCCTGATAAATTCTTAAAGTTTTTTATTTTTTTCCCCAGAACATTTTGGGAAGACAAATATACAATCCAAATATTGTTATTTTTCTTGTTGTCTAAATCAAGCCAAAAATGGTTAAAACTATTCCAGTCATGGAATTTTACAAATCCTAAGAGCTAAACTCAGAATCCAATTAGTCAACTTACTAATTTTATAGACAGGAAAATTTAGGCCCAGAAAGTTGAAGACTATAAAAAACAAAACAAAACAAAAACAAACAAACAAACAAACAAACAAACAAACAAACAAAAAACTAGTCAGTGACACAGTCACTTTTTATCAACATACACAAATCCTATTTCACTTAAGATGTCTATAGATACTCAGGAATTATTTGTATCATACTCACTACTTTTAAATTGTGTTAGAGAACAAAATTAACACTGAAATATAAATCTGGGTCTAACATTTGAAAGAGAAGCTTCACAATCTTTTCGCTTTTAGCTTCCGCCACAGCACATGGAAATCAGGAAGGGGGAAGACAGGCACACCTGGGTATCCAAGACCAAATTTTAAGCCCAAATTTTAAAAGACAGTTTTGAAAGAGAAAAAGCCAGGTTTCAGACACTCATCAAATCTTTTTTTTTTTTTCAGGTACACTCATGAAATCTACATAAAATTAGTATTGATAGTTATCACTATGCTAAAAGTTTAAGAAAAATCCCAGTCCACATTTATATATCCAGCTGATTTCATTATCTCAATTTAAGTGTTTTAATGTCTTTGATGTAACAATCATTCCTTCGTATACCAATATTCCCTGAGGCTACAGCTGTGCCTTTGGTCATAGCCATGTGTGACATGGCTGTTCTTGTTGCTTTGGTGGTCCTACTTTCTTGTAGAGTTTCTTGTAGAGTGTTTTGTGGACAGATGGCCATATGCCCTTCATGTGCCTTCCCTGGCTTTAATGGGGACTTCAGGTCTGTCCCTTGCTTTTTTAATGACTAATCTTACAATCACACTGTTTTGGAATGACACACTGGGGAGAAGTCAGGTCATTCCCTCCCAATAAAATATCCCTGAAAAAAGTCAGTTTGTCTCTGGTGTCTGACACTATCACCGAATGACCTCATTTTTGTGGAACTGTAATTGCAGCCTTTATTAGAAGATGAGCAATCTCTGTCTATTTTTCTTCACCACGATAATCCCACACAGCATTCTAGTCCAGCAAAACCAATGCAAGTTTAAAACGAAGCCCCCTGATGTCACAAATTTTTTAATTCTGCACATGCCCACCTCCAATTTCCTGGATGTTTTTTGCTGTTGAATGATAGACTGATGCCTCTGAATGTTAACCTTTTATACAAAATAATGGGGTATGAGAGTAGAAAGATACCTCAGTGAATGTGCCCAAAACAAAACGGAACAAAACATAATCCTCTTCTCACAGCTGAAGAAAATAAAAGGAAAGAAGATTCTTAATGTGGAGAAAAAAAAAAGAGAGAGACCCATGGGACTCACTCAAATGTTTCTATCTCCCCCAGATGAGACACATAATGTTTTATGTGCTAGTACTCGGACTGAGAAATATCCTAAGTGTATATTAAATATCACAGGTGAGAGTAAGACCTGTCTGTCCTCTAGTCAGTCACAAAGTAGTCTTCAGGACAGCGTTCATTTCATTTACGTGTTACTGGTGAGCACAGGTTGGCTTTGCTCTGTTCCACTATTACCAACATTTACTGAGAACTTACCATGGACAAAACATGTGCTGGGTTCTGGGCCAAATCTGATCCACAACAATCTCTTTCCCCTAATAGATGACACTCACTCAGGACAGCAGTCTTCATCTGGGTGCCTTTCACAGACTGAAGACAAGGGATGTCCTGACCAATGCACATCTCTCCCTGGCTGCTAGAGAAATAGCTCACAGCGCAGGTGCAGTGGAGGTGGGCAGCAGTGATTCTCAGCTTAAATGCAGCACGAGGCACCCAGGCCATAATTGGAGAGCTGGCAGGTTGCCTCTCACACCCACCTTCTCCCCGTCTCAGGTCAGGTCTCTAATCTGAACTGACTCACTGGGCAAAGATGGACAAAACCAGCTGTTAGGAATGAGGTCATGTTTTTTAAGAAAAAGTTTTCTTTTATTTCTCTGGGTTTCCTGGCATCCAAATTCCACATGGGAATGGAGTGATTTAGAGCAAATAGACCAACCTTGGACTCAAGCCTCAGCTCTGCCAGTACTAATTATGTAACTTTGGTCTTCTCTGGGCTTTAGATTTTTAATCTATAAAATTAACCAGTTGTCTGGCTGCTCTTTAAAGTCCTTCTAGACCTAAAATTCTTTGATGCCATTAGAGTTACCAGAATTAGCAAATAAAAATACAGGATGCCAAGGGGAATTTGAACCTCAATAAACAATGCAATTTTTTTTGTACAGTCATGTCCCATGTCCTGTATTTCATCTGGCAAGCCTAATTCTATGATTTATCTGTCTCTCCAGGATAAAAGCAAATATTTTAGCAAAAGGGAAATGCCTGTTCTTGGGAAAAGGTTGTCAAAGTTGTTAATATTCTTACATAGATTTAAGCCAGGAAACATGGCCTCTACCGTGTGGTTTGACCTTCCGATTCTAATTAGCCAGAGTGGCTGTCACTCTGTTCCACCTTGATCAGACTCTTTGAAAAGGTATCATCAGTGGTACATGCAGGCCTCGGGGTCCCTCTCCTCCCCACCAACACTCAGACCAATGGCTAACTTGAAAACAAGATTTCTAGGCCTACAGAAAGGCAAACAGGGAGGCTGAGCTGAAGAAGACGAAAGAAAGAACAATGAGGAAAGAGAAGAGTTTGAGATTTACCATCAAATAATTGTGAACAGATGACTCTTAAATTGTAGCATAAACCCCAACGGGGACTGGACAAGGAGACTCCCAACAAATATTAAGGCCTGGGCAGGAGGAATGAAGGCCCAGGAAGGCAGAAGCCATCATCACAGAAACACCAAAAAGTCTGTGGAAAAGGCCCTCCATGTCTTGGCTTGATTTTCCTTCTATGTAGATTTTATTCTCTGCTAGATAGGAAATACAATCAGATCATTCCCACCCAAACCTATCTCATGGAATGCATCCATGCACAGGAACAAGAGAATGATTCCCCCAAAAGAGAGAGAAAAAAGAGGTACTAAAAACAAAACTAACCAAAAAATGGCATACTAAACTGTCAAATTTCTGTGCTTTGGGCTGGAATTCTAGAACTGCATGTATCGATGCTGGCAATTTCATGGGAGTCAGAAATTTTGATTGGCTGTTTTGCTTTTATTTTTTTTAATTAATTAATGAGGGGAAATGGATGACTTAGCCTTATATAAAGTCAGCATTTTTTATTCTTTTGAATATTTTCAAAACATTTAAAACACTTTTTTCATATGTCTTTATGGTTTTTATTTTCTTTGAAGGCAAAGAAGCCAACCTGCTAATGCAAAATCTGAACAAGTTGCAAACACCTGAAGAAAAACTTGATTTTTTATTCAAGAAGTATGCTGAATTGGTAAGATCTCTGATTAGCTTTTTCTGTCAGAAAGATTCAGGCTCTGGCTAGAGCTGACAAAAAGAGGCCTTTTGTTTTTCAGGTAGCTCATTAGAGACCATAGCTGGTTGCCTCACGCAAGCCAATACAAGAATCCATAAAAGCAGAATTTTTTTAAAAGGAAAAAGAAATAGAAAAACTGAGGAAAAACAGCTCAAAAAAGAAAGAGAAGAGAGTTGGAGTCTATTCTGCCTTCAATTATATGTATAATTTGGGGAATGGAAAAGAGAATTATAGAGAATTGAAAATTGTGGATATTTTAAAGTTCTTTTTGGGTTTGTAATAAAAGAGAAATACACTCAATATAAAGGCGGTATAGGCAAGAGAAGGTGACAGGAAGAGAGGTAAGAACAGGTGCATAGGTGTTTTGAGAGGCCCCCTCAGGAAGGGAGAGGGATGAATTTATCCTACCTTCACTGTGTAACACCTTCTCATTTGGCCTGGAAAACTTTATTTGTTCATTCAGCCAGTCACTCAGTCATTCAACCATTCATTCATTCTCTTCGATCTACATTCTTCTCCCTGCCCCCCTGTGGCAGTGCTTGGTGTGGATCACTCTGTGCCTAGTGCTAGGTCCTCCCCACGGAGGGTCCATCTGGAGAAGGCCATTCGAGAGGCAGGGAAGCCACTCAATGGACACCAGAGAACCGGCAAAGTGCACTGCCTCCCCACTGGTACTCCTTCAGTGGGTCAGTTGGGGAAAAGAGGAGGGTTCAGTGTAGCAGCCTCTCCACTAAAGCAGCGACATCTGTGCCCTACTCCCCCGGGTGTACGGAGTATGCAACCCACTGCTGGGATGTGACATCCGCTCAAGTGAAGCTAGCCAACATGCTTCTCCCTCACATCTGCTGGCTTTCTTTAAAACAATGTTTTCACTTACTGATTTCTTTTGGACAAGCAGTGACAGGAGAATGAAACCAAGTCCACACACAGCAGAACATTTCCTCTAGGTGGCAGGGTGAAAGCAGGTTTACCTTTGCCACTAATGAAGTTTCATTTGGAGCCTCTCACTGGCATGGGCCTCTCTGAGGCCCTAGATGGAATTGCTTTTACTTAATTTTGTTTTCTGTGTGTTTTGTTTTGAAAAGAGAGTCCAAACTTGAAGGAGCTTCAGGCATGGAAACCCCTTGTCTTATCCCTATCAGTGGAGTGCAATCTAACAAGTGATTTGTTTTCTTTCTTTTTCACTCTTTTGTCTTGTGGTTCCTGTTTTTCCCTTTCTTCATCTCCTCTTGTTGCATCCTCTGGGCTGAACTGTCCTGCAATGGACCTGGAAGGACTCTGAAACACTGAGTGACTGGCTGGTTGCTTAACTCTCCTAATACTTTTTAATTTTTTTTAATCACATAAACCCCACATCATGATGATACGAGAAATGCTGCAGACATGAGCAAAAATCTCTCTAATGTCATAATCTGAAACACAAACTTTGATTTATCCATCTTCCTTTCCAATTCTGCTATATATGCAGAGATACTTTTTATAACAATTACTATCATAAGGTACGTATATAATTTGGTACCTGGTTTTTTTGGCTCATATGACAGACATTTTCTCATGTAGTTCAGAGTCTTTATAATTATATTTTATAATAGCTATGTCTTTTTCCATGAAGTGGCCATTATCTCCTGGTTCTCGAGTCTGGAGACATTAGATTCCTTCCACGATTTGCTTTACCAAATACTGCTGCATGCTTCACCATCATGCATTAGATCTGTACCTTCTCCTTTATTTTATGATCTTTGGGAAAAGTTCCAGAATTGGATTACTGAATCAAATAGTATGAATTCCTTCTGGTTTTTGTGTTTGTTTGTTTTTTAATGGTCATAGTACTTTCCAAAAGCATAGTAGAAATTTATAAAGCAAGTACCGTGTATCAACTTTTTTTTTTATCACAGCTTGCTTAACATTAGCTATTAACTGTCTATGAACAATTTCAATGGCATAAAATAAGTTAGGTTTCAAAAATATTTTTCCTAAAAATAAGGCCCCATTCTCACCTGTCCATCCCTGCTCTCTTCAATATTTCCCACATCATTTTCCCTTTGCCACTTTGATTTACTTCCTTCTACCAAAGCCAGTCATGTTTCGTTTCTAGCGCCATGCTTCATACTTGGCTGGACTGGGCAGCATTCGAGCTCCGCACAGGAAGCCATGTGCAGTGCTGCAACCCACAGAAGCACATCAGAGAAGCACCACTTCTCCCATCTGCCGAGATTTTCTTCCTAAGCCACAGCTGTTCACCATGGGAACTCCCTCCGCCTACTCACCTTCCTAGTCAAGAGTCACCCCACCCAGGTTATTTTTCCAGAGCGCCTACTCAATTCAAGCCTACTTACTATACTTTGGCATTTATATCATGTCCTGTAATGAACTTTAAAACCCAAAAGATCATTCTAGAAAGAATGAATAGGAGATAATTGGCCAAAAACTCATTACATTTCTTTTTCAGAAAGGCAAAATTATGAATAATTTCAATCTTTTACTTAAAGACTAAAACCTATTTCATTGCTCACTGATTTGGATATTAATATAGAAGGTGTCTGACATGTATTAACATAGAATAAATCATCAAATTCAAAGCTGTGAATCAAAATGCCACTCTAGCTAACTCACCCTTACAGACTCTGAATCCTGTAATATCATCTATGATTGTTTTCATTAATAAATAAGGATATATTTATTAATAAAGATACCACATGACTAAATTAAGAAGGGACTTGGGAGAAGTAGGTTTTCTAAGTTTCCTCAGTTTTAATGTAGTTACAACAAACCACTAATACTATTCTGATTTAGTAATTGGCATTAATTTTACTTTTTTAACTTAATAATGAAAAAGAGAGAGCAAGAAAAATAGCAGATAAAAATCCAATATGACTGTTACAATTGTACAGAAGTGCTGTGTCTAAGTGCATCATTAAATCACTAAGCCAGTAAGTATTTGACTAAAGTTGACTCAGTTACAATATGTTCGCTTTCATTAAGAACCATATATATATATGGTATATATATATATGGAATATATATATATATATTCACAAGTCAGAAGTATTTGAATAAAGTTAGCCACACTCTTCATAAATTTATCAGAAAGTTAAGAGTTTTTTTTTAGAGCAAAGCAAGATAGACCTAATGGCAAATATGTATGACTTTGCAGTAAAACTAGAACATTACATGGTTGATAAGCAAGCAAAAATCATCTCTTCCAACTTACAAAACACATGTAGGGTATCTTCCTCCTAGTGCTCAGGTAAATCCATATGGGGTAGTACTCCCTTGTTTGGCAGTTTTGCCCACCGTGGGCCAATAGTCAATGTCTGTCTGGAGATATTATGAATGCCACAATTGGGGGGCGCTACTGGCATCCAGTAGGTTGGGGACAAGGATGCTGCTAAACAGCCTACAATGCTCAAGATAGCCCCCCACAACAAGAAATTATTTGGCTCAATATGTACAAGTGCTTAAGTTGAGAAACCCTCAACTTAATCTTCAAAAAGAAAAAAGTCTAAATAATAATGGCAATAACAATAATAATATATAAATTTCAGATAGAGATAATAGGTCATTTAAAATCAAATATACTCTCTCTCTAAAATTTTTTCTTTATAATTAAAAAAAAATGAAAAAAAATGGGAGGCGCCTGGATGACTCAGTCAGTTAAGTGTCCAACTCTTGATTTCAGCTCGTGATCTCAGGGTCGTGAGATGGAGCCCTGCATGGGGCTCTGTGCTCAGTGAGGAGTCTGCTTGAGATTCTCTCTCTCCCTCTTCTTCTGCCCCTCCCCCCACTCTATCTCTAAAAAAATAAAATAAAAATAAAAAATAAATAAAATCCAAATATAAGCACAAATGTAACTATGGTACAAAATGAAAAAAACTCATCCATCCTTTTAATAGGAGGTTAGAATGAGAAACATAATAAAATATCAATGATTTCCCAATTGAACCTCAGAAAGAAATCAATTTCAATCAATGTTTATGGTCATATGGGTCTAATTTTTCCTGTTGTTAATTCTCACTAATAAATGAAAATTGCCCATAAATGTGAAGATTGAATATCATTTATGAACATCTCCAGCTTAATCCAACAATGATCATTTTGGTGTGGCAGGAAGGAGTGAGGAAGAGAGTAAAATAAGTCATGAACTGAAGTAAGTGTGACAGTCTTGTTCAGCTAGTTCAAAAAGAACAAATACCTTTTCAAGACAGGGAGATTGAGGCACATGCGAGAGTTCATATTGTGTGTGATCACTTGCATCAGATTCTTCAAATCACTAAGAACACCTGGGGTTCAGAAGCCCTGACAGTCTCACAGGGGCTTTTCCTCCTCTTGAGCCAACAAAGTCATAATCAGGATAAGCACCTACCTGCATTAAGCACTATTTTGGCACTCAGGAAACTGAGTCCAGCAAAAGAAAGGCTCTGGATGAACTGATACAGCCTCACTGACTGTCTGTCTGAGATCAACACATCTGGCATGTGCTAGTCTCTGATGCTTCCGTTGGTTGATCCCCAAACTGCCCCCCCCACCCACCAGAGCTAGAATTCCATTAAAACATCACTAGATTTGGCAAACAAAATAGAGAACACCCAGTTAAGTTTATGTTTCAGGTAAACAAAATTTTTTTTTCAGTAAAAGTGTCCCATCCAATACTTTAGATATACTTTTACTAAAATTTTTTAATTATTTGAAATTCAAATTTAACTGGGTGTCCCACATCTTATCTTGTGACTTCATCCTTGAACTGTAGCATCCCAAGATGGGAAGTCGCATGGAACTATGTGGTAGCAGCTGGAGGAGCATGAGAAAAGGCTCCCACTGTGGTTGGCAAAAGTGCGTGTCATGATTTATTGGCCATGAGCATGGAACCTGGGGATGGTCAGAGGGCAGGGTGTGTTATGGATACTTGCCATTCTCACTGTTGAATTGTGCAGTGGCTACTTCTGAAGCTCTGGTGGAAAATCGCCAATGCTAGGTAGTTGAGAGGTATTTTCTCTTCCCTCCCTGTTTTACAAACCACAGACTTCACCTTCCGCTTACCAGGAGGCTGTTTTATGCTTTCTTATTCTTTAAAAAATAGTTGCTATAAGCTTGTTATGAGAAATAATTGTGAGAACAAAATATAAACCAAGCAGACACACTGTTGACCATTGCACCAATGCAAGACATTATCATGAATTCTGACAGCTTTACAGATTCCAAGACATGCCCTTCTATATTGACCAGTATCACTGGATAGATTCAAGAGAAGGAAAACTATTTATAGACCACCAAAAAGAATAGGAAGGGATCATTATAATGATAAGAAAAACCTATAAATGATATGCTCTAAAAGCTGTATCTATGAGTATCACTAAGTCCCATTTGTGAAATTTTTTGCAGAGGGGCAGTGACAATAGCAAAGAATGTTTCCAACAACTACAGAGTAATCTTTTGGTATTTCCTCTTTTCATCCTTTTCTATCAACTCAAAAGCAATTTCTGCCATTTTCTTTTATTTTTGCATCCCTCATGTCTAGCTGGATGAGCATCGCACTGAGCAAAAGAAGTTAAAGTTCTTACAAAAGAAACAGGTACAAATCCAAAAAGAAAAAGACCAGCTACAAAGTGAACACAGCAGAGCTATCCTTGCTCGAAGCAAACTGGAGAGTCTATGCCGGGAGTTGCAGAGACACAACAAGACACTGAAGGTATGTTACCACCACCTCTCTGAATAACACACTTTCTGGCATGCAGCGCAGCACGGGCTTCTGCCACTCATGGAAAGAGCATGAGTTTCTGATTTCCCATAAATTATTTTAACTCCCCAAGCCTGTTTCCTCATCTGTAAAATGGGGATCACGCCAACGTCACCATGTGGCCAGGGAAAAATTAAACAAGGTCATATACATAAGGTGCTACGTAGTACCTGACACAGAGCAGGCCCCCAGGAAAACATGTACCATCCTCCTTGCCTTTTTCTTGCCCCAGTTTGTTTTATTTTTTAGGGTAAGACTTAGTTCTACCCTGTAAAATACAAATTTGTAAAAATTCCACAGTTTTTGTATTATGATGAATTCTGCAGAACACAAGAAAAATTGACACAAAAGAACACAAGAAAAATAAGTGACACAATACAGCAAGACTGAGAGCCAGAATGTCAACAGTCAGCTGAGAAAAGAAGCTACTTGAAAAAATACCGAAGCTCTTCAGACTTAATTATTCAATCTAAAAATAATAGACTGATCACTTCATTCAGTCTGCATGGGTTTCATTAATTACAGCAGAAGCCTGTAGCAGTGTGCCTAATTTGATTACACACAGACACTAGCTCCATTCAATCAATGAAGCAAGATGCAGGGCTCTCCAAGATGATACCGCCTGCATCCACAATCCCCTTTCCAGCTGAAGATCTTAAAGCTTTTGACAAACAATAATTAATTAGACACCAATATTCCAGTGAGATAGTTATTATTACATGTGTTTAAAAGGAAACATTTTAAGAAGCAGAGAGATTGATATCACTGCTGAGTTTGTGCAACATAGCAGGGAAGAAAACTGGAAGAGAATCATGACTCTTATATTCCAGATTGGTTTTTGATATCTAGGAAATGGAAGGCCAGCGTGATGAGCTATAGCTCTCAAATTACAAGTTGTAGGAGAAGGGCTTCTGGCATCCTTTCACTCATTGCACTAGGGACAATCAGAATTGCAGGTTAAACGGCGGCCCAGGATGAGAGCATTATTCTCAAGATACACATTCAAGCAAATAGCACTCTGTGTTTACATAAATCCTCTGGCTTTCAATAGTGTTATATGGTAATGAGATAAAAATTAAATCAAAGATAGTGGAAAGTTTATCAACAAAGATATTTAAAGAATGGGATGGGGTACCTGTGTGGCTCAGTCAGTTAGGCGTCTGACTCTTGATTTTGGCTCAGGTCATGATCTCAGGGTTGTGAGATCCAGCCCCACGTGGGAGTGTAGAGCCCACTTAAGATTCTCTCTTCCCTGACCATCCCCTCTCTAAAATTAATTAATTGATTGATTAATTAATTAAAATAACAAATGGGGTGATGTTGCTTGTGCTTTTTGAGTAACATTCAAAGAAAATAATGGAAGTGGCAAGAGACCTATAGGTATAGCCACACACCCTCACCAATGGCTTCCCGTTATGGACAATGAAGTTAAGTATCATTATTACACCAGGACTTGTGCTAAGAGCCTTAACACAACCTTGTGCTAGGGTTAATAGCTCCATTTTATTGATGACTAAACCGAGACTTGGCAATTCAAATCAATTATCCAAGGTTATGCATATATTAAGTATCAAAACCATGCTTCGGATTCAAAATATTTTCTGAGTCTCCTTCTCCATTTTTCCTTTACCCATGGATTATTTAGAAGTTTTGCTTAATTTTTATAACCCATTGAACATGGTCTATCTTGACAAACATACTATATGCACTTGGAAAGAATGTCTGTTTTTCAAATGTTAGGTGTAATTTTGCATAAGCAACAATTAGCTCTGGATCATTACTGAATTTTTGTTGTTCTATCTATGGCTGAGGAAATCTCCTAGTATAATTAAAAATCTCCTAGTATAATTTTGAAACTCTCTACTTCTTTTAATTATGTTAAATGTTTGCTTCACATATTTTGAAGCATTAATTTGACAAGTATACACATTTGTGATTGTTATATCTCCTTGATAAATTGTTTTATCACCATGACATGTCTTTCTGTAAAGATCTTATCTTGATGTTTACATTATCTGATATCAATAAAGCCCCATCCAGTTTTCTTACTCTTATTGTTTTCAGGGTATATCTCTTTCCATCCTTATTTTCAAACTTGGACCTTTATATTTAAAGTGAGCCTCTTATAGACAGTATATAGTACCTTGCTTCTATCATTCTTATAATATCTATCTTTTAAGAGTACTAGTCCATTAACTACAGTGAAATTATAAGTGTGGTTGGATATATTTCTACTATTCTATTATTTATTCATCATCTGCCATCTCTGTTGTCTGGTTCTCTATTCTTTTCCTACTTTCCTTTGGATTATTTGAATATTTTAAAAATTCCATTCTAATTTATTTCTTGGATTTTTAAGTATACTTCTTTGTACTTTCAGGGGTTGCTCTGTAATTACTTAAACATTCTTAGCTTTCTACAGTCTACCTGGAGTTAATACTGTATCACTTCATATAATGTGTAGAAACACTACAACTTAAATTGGTCCATTTAGTGATCCCCCTTCAAACTATAATTGTTATATGTATTACATTTACATACATGTATAAAGCCCATGAGGCAATGTTATAATTTCTACTTAAATGATACTATACATTTCTTTAAAAATTAAAGGCAAAACTGTCTTCTTTATTTACCTAGATATTTATCATTTCTGACACTTTTTATTCCTCTAAAACTTCTACTTTCTGTCTGGTGTCATTCCCTTCAGTTTGGAGAACTTCCATTAGTATTTTTTATCATACAAGTCTGCAATTAATTCTCTTTTTTGTTGTTTGTGGGGTTTTTTTTATCATTAAAATGTCTTTATTTTGCTTTTATTTTTGAAGGCTATAATCATTGGATATAAAATTCTGGGTTGGCAAGGGTTTTTTTTTTTATTTCTCTCTCTCTCAGCCTTTTATAGGTTCTGTATTGTGTAATCTAATCTCCACAATTTCTGATGAAAATCAACAATGATTTGAATTGCTGTTCCCCAGTTATGCAATATGCCATTTATCTCTGATTACTTTCGGGGTTTTTCTATTGATCTTTGGTATTCAGAATTTTGACTTCTTTATGCTTAGCTCCAGTTTTCCTCATATTTATCTTATTTAGGATTGACTGAGCTTCTTGTATCTGTAATTTCTATCTTTCACCAATTTTGGTAAAGTTTCAACCATTTTTTTCAAGTATTTTTTATGTCTCATTCTTTCTCCTTTCCTTCTAAGATTCTAACTTCATGAGTGTTAAACCTTTTACTATTGTCCCACAGGTCCTTCAGCCTCTCATACGTTCTTCACCAATCCATTTTCTTCTATCTTCAGATTAGATCACTTATATTGATCTAGCTTCACATTCACTGATTTTTTTTCTCTGTCATCTCCGTTTTGCTCTAAGTCCACTCAATGATCTATAAATTTCATATATTATGACTTTTACTCCAGAATTTCCATTTCGTTCTTTCTTATAGATTTTTTCCTCTCTTGAGATTTCCTGTATTTTCATTTGTTAAGATAATACTTTCCTTTATAATCATTAAGCATACATATAATACCTGTTTTTAAATTCTTGTTTGCTAATTATACATCTGGTTCATTATGGAATAGGCCTCCTCTGATTACCTTTTCTTATAAGAATGGGTCACATTCTCTTAGTTCTTCATATATCAAGTCATTGTAGACTGTATCCTGGATGTTGCAGCTGTTGTGTTGTGGAGCATGTGGATTCTACTATACTCCTTGAGAATGTTGTTGCTGTTGTTCTTTTTAACCAGGGATTTAACTTGATTAGAGTCAAACTGCAAATCCTCTCTCAGGGAGAAATTCAAGTTCAGTTCAGTTCTTTTTTTCTTAACTAGGCTGCTTTGAGCCTGCCCTGAGCATGTGTGGTTCAGAGTCAGCCAAAGATTTGGGCAGAATGTATTACAGAATTTAGGGCTCTCTCTCTCTCTCTCTCTCTCTCTCTCTCTCTCTCTCTCTCTTATTTTTGGGAATCTCCCCACATCTTCCACTAGCTGTAGTTCTTCAGAACTCTCCATTCTTCACAAAATAGTAGGTAGGTTTTCTATGACCGTTTTACCTGTCCCATGCAGCTGCTAATTTCAGTCTTCACCCAAGATGAAAGCTGAAGAAGGACACAGAGAGAGAAACTTACAGTATATCATTCCCTTTTTACAGGTGTCAACTTCCCTATAGCATCTGTCTGACCTCCAGTTCTCCAGTGTTTTTAAGTAGTGGTTTCTTGCATTTTGTCCAGACCTCATACTTGTTATCTGTAGAAGGGTCAAAGTGATATGAGCTTCCTTGGTCATACTAGTAAAACAACATAAGTATATCTGCTACTAAAATCCATGTGCTAGGAGCTTGGGAAGATACAGAAAAAGAATGCATGCCAAGCTCTTCCACCAAAAAACTCTTAACTATTGCTATTCTTTATTAAAATTGATTCTTTAGGGGATCCCTGGGTGGCTCAGCAGTTTATCGCCTGCTTTCAGCCCAGGGCATGATCCTGGAGTCCTGGGATCGAGTCCCACATTGGGCTCCCTGCATGGAGCCTGCTTCTCCCTCTGCCTGTGTCTCTGCCTCTCTCTTTCTCTCTTTGACTCTCATGAATAAATAAATAAAATCTTTAAAAATAAAATAAAATAAAATAAAATTGATTCTTTAGTGGGTCAAAAAAGAACCCACAAAAGATCACAATTTAGGGTAATCTAGAAAAAGACCAGTGAATGTATGAGACATGGATTTATTTCAAAAAAATACTCATATATTTGAAGCACTAAATGTGAACTTCAAACTATACTGAAAAAGAACTTTCCAGTAAGAGACGGGTGTTTCAGGGAACATGATTTTAGTAAATAAATAAGTAGGATTTGTTATCAGAATGTCACAGAATTTTAACATGGAAAGGATTGTAAGACTCATCTAGTCCAACTTACTCATGTTTGTATGTAAATTAATAATTTGTTGATTAATTGAATTAACATTTACTGAATACTTATGAATCACCTGCCAGGCCCAGCACCAGTTCTAAGATACATATTGCTGCTTGCAAAGTCTCTTTTCTTAGTTATTTCATACTTTATTTTTCAATCTTATTTGCATTATTAATTGTGACTTTGAACAATGTGCTTGATAAGGAAAATTTGTTCTCTGACATCATCCAAATGATTGCAAATTTTTTACCAATAGAACCAAGTTTTATAAGATTTTGCTAGATTTATTTTTCCCTCATTGATAAACAATGTACTGTAAAATGCAAAATGCTACTTTGTGGGTCAGGATTCAGTGCTGTAATGGTTTGACCTGTGTTTAAACCATCCTAACACCCACACCTTCTTTCTGTACCCAGTTGCCAGTGATAAGCTCAAACTTGCTAACTATCATGGGATGGTTCTTTCATTTACTCATTCATTCATGGATGGAATAGTTATAAATGCAAATGGCATTCAGATCATGGTCTGTAGGTCTACAGCTAGGAACCTGTTGACTTCTAAGCTAAGCTGGAGCAGTAAGGAGACAATCACTATTATATAGATATTCAGTGACTCTTGGCAGATGGCTATAGTCATTCTTAGTGAAATATATATAGTAAGAGCATAAAAAGAGCAGAGAAATATAATATCTCAGTTAATGTCCTCAGATTAGGAAATGATATTTCCTACAATACCCCTAAGAAGGTGTCACCAAATAAATGTTTTATGACTTAATTATGATTCAGATATCAGGAGTTCTATCGGAGTTGGAGAATATGTTAATATGGTAGAGGAAAGAAGATACCTAATGATAACTTAAAATATTTTCAGAGCATAATTCTTAGCATCAGTTTTTATTTTGATCACATAATTCTACCATAATAAGGATTTGAACAATTACTTCTATTTAAATCATTTTTTCTTTTTAAAAATCCTGTTACATAATTTGATCACAGGAGGCAACTAAATGCAGTATAATTTTACTTGCCAACCATGAAGCAAGCTTTCATAATAACAATTAATCAGAACTGAAAGGCATCCTAAAATGTCTATATCATTTTTCAGCAGTGTCTCTATCTTTGGTATGATATAGCAAGATTAAACCCTTTGATTCTAAAAGAATGAGAGGCATCATCACAAAGCAAATACTTCTCAATATAGATATGGGGGAAATTTGGGCACATTGTTAGTAGTTAGCAATGAAAGGAGAGTTTTGATTTGGGAAAAAAGAGAACAGAAATGATATAAAAGTTAATTTCCAATTCTTGAATGTTAACAAAGCAAAAGAGGGAGAAATTAGATGTTTATTTGAGAGTTAAAGAAAATTTGAAACTTAAAATCGCTTTCAGATTCAAAATTTATATTGAACATTTCAATTACCCTATGTGACACATGGGCTGATTGTTCTTTCAGAAATAAAACACCCAGCAAATTTTCTAAGATTTATTTTTACATTCTCGAATTGCTATAATTGATCTATAACTATCTTTGTTTCCTTTACAAGCTTGCAGATGAAAGTTTTCCTTACTAAGAAAAAGTTTATATTGTGATCACTTATATTTACAAAAGCTGGGTAATACAATTATGTGGTTAACATGCCCTAGTTCTTTTATAGAGGAATATGAGATCTATTATTCTTTTTTCTGTACCAAACCAAGGAAACACAGAATCTGTCTCATCAATCAGTAAAGCTGAGTGGCCTTTTTTCCAGGCCACAGCCAAGAGATCAAAACCCTGTTACTGCATGTTTGTTAGAAATTGCTACAGTTTATGCAGTCAGCCAGAGACCTGTCATCTTTAAAACAAGCCTATTCATCACTAACTATCCATTTCAAGGCCTTCATTGCACCTGCTCCGAGTAACCATGTATTTACAACTGAAACCTTTGCTCATACATTTATTTTGGGGCTGAGCAAGGTTGGCTCCAGAGAACTGAGGAAAAGATCCTACTTAACCCTGCACACTAATCTCCTTTCCTTTACCTAACCCTGAGTTCTATAAACCCAGATGCATGTAAGCCAGCCTAACAAAAGACTTTGCTTTTTATCCACAGGAGGAAACCCTTCAGCGAGCACGTGAGGAAGAAGAGAAGAGGAAGGAGATCACCAGTCACTTTCAGACCACTCTGACAGATATCCAGGCACAGATTGAACAGCAGAGTGAGCGAAATATGAAGCTGTGTCAGGAGAACACAGAGCTTGCAGAGAAACTGAAAAGCATCATTGATCAGTATGAGCTCAGAGAGGAGGTGAGAACCACATCAAACAACTTAGGGGCACTATAAATAGATTCAGATCTGGGCTGTGAAGATGGAGGACGTGGTTAATAAGAAAGTTATGGCCAGCCCTCTCAATTGATTAATATTTAGAATTGGATTTCTTTTACTAGCCAAAATAAAAACAGGTGGTGTTGCAAAATACCTGGCTGAAAGCCATATGGGGTTTCTTCAAAACTGGAATCACTGCAAAGCAAAGGTAATAAATAGGAAGTAGGAGGCCATGAGCACAGTTATCCCTGAAAATAGTATTTCTCAGCTTTTTAAAAATACTCTCTACAGAGCCAAGAAATATCTCACAGATTCCCTCTTAAGAATTATCATGTCATCTGAATGAATCTGCATTCTTTATCCCCCTCAAGCCAATAAGAGTATTAAAAATATAATTATAATATTCTTGATATTAGTTATTCAGTTTGTGCCAGGAAAGGTGCTGAGTACTGTACTTTGCATGCAATGTCATTTCATTGTCTCAACAAGCTTATGCACTAGACAATACTTTCTTATCCACGTTACATGGATGGGAAGCAGAGCCTGAGATTAAAGCACTTATCTGCAGTCACAAAAGCCAAAAGAGTTTTGCTTTCAATAGTTTACATTAGGAGACTATGGGGACCTTTTATTATTCCAAAACTATATTTTAATATTTAATATATTTTTAAGACTCCAGAAGCCCTCTCAGGATTTTTATGTCATGTTATTTTCCCCATCCTACCCATATTTTAAATGTCTGCCTTAAATATCACATAGCAATCACAGTGGCTGTGTTGGCAACATGCTAAGATTTTATCAAGAGAAAAACTGAGCACACCAAAGCAGTAGTTAGGTAAATCAAGAAACCCTTCACAATAAGCCAAAATGCTATGCTACCATTTTATCCTGTCACCAAGATCAGTCCTACTCCAGAATGATAGGTTCAGGCAAAAGCAAAATGGAAGAAGCTTACAAACAAAATGTCCATACTCTACAGAGAGATCTCAGGTAAGAATGGCCTGGTAGACCAGTAGTACATTCTTAGGATTGGTTCTGGATAAACTCTAAGCCAGAATTCCATAGTCTTCTTGCCACTGGGACCTACCAGTGACCAAGAAATGATCTGCACTGAAGTAGAATTAGAAGCTTCTCTTCACCAAGCTAGTTGAAAGGTCAGAAGATATAGGGGAAGCAGTAGCACATTTGCTATTAATTCATCTGTGACTTTTGGCCTTGTCTTGCCCATCAGAGCAAGAGTTGAAGTGGGTGGGAGGGCTCCCCACTAAGTGCCAGGCCCTGGGCCATGCTAGTCCTCCAGAGCTGCCTCACAACCTTTGAGACAAGAATGTGGAAGAGAATTCACTGGAATAAATTGTGATTAAAAGCAATTTTATATTCATAGTAATCATCAAAATACTGAGCAATTGTGCAATAGCGCTCACAATATGCATCAGTTTGCCATCTAGCATAATAAGTAGCATCATATCTGTAGTTACTAAGTTTAGAAAAATAATGTTGAGAGCTTGTAGAGCTCACATTACTGAACTCTGGCCCCTCTACCTTTTGCAGCCATCTTTGTGTAGTGCAAAATGCAGGGGACTCCACTAATTTGTGACTTTTTTACAAAGCCATAAGTGATGCCAATGTATTTATTCCCTACCCGCCCCCACCTTTTCTTTAAATCTTAAAACCTGGAGAACATATATGTCAATATTACTTTTTATTTTATATTTCTCAGCACCAGTAGTAAGTCAAGCCTGATCTGTGCAATTTATTTTCCCTTAGCATCTGGACAAAATATTTAAACACAGAGAACTACAACAGAAGCTGGTGGATGCAAAGCTTGAACAGGCACAAGAGATGATGAAGGAAGCCGAGGAGCGACACAAACGTGAAAAGGAATATGTATTTATCATTTTAGTCAGTGTGCTTGTCTGGTCTGCCTGGGGGTCAGAGAACCCCAAGAAAGCTGGTTTTGATTGTAGTTACAGAGCACTAGACAGATGGAGAGAGCCCGAGCTTCCTAGAGAACTACACTGGCCAGCCAGTAGAAGGCACTGTACCTACACAGTTTTTTATATAAAATAGTCACACATCTGTTCAACAAATCTTTTTCAAGCACCTGCCATATGCTAAGCATCGTTCTAGGGGCTGGTACAGCAGTGAACAAGACCAAGAAGGCCATGTCCCAGCACAGAGACCAGAATCTAAGAAAAGACAGGCAAGGGACACCTGGGTGGCTCAGCAGTTGAGGGTTTGCCTTTAGCTCAGGGTGTGATCCTGGGATCCTAGGATGGAGTCCTGCATCGGGCTCCCTGCAGGGAGCCTGCTTCTCCCTCTGCCTGTGTCTCTGCCTCTCTCTCTGTGTGTCTCCCATGAGTAAATAAATAAAATCTTTAAAAAAAAAAAAAAAAGAAAAGAAAAGATAGGCAATAAGCAAGCAAGGAGGAAAATTTCAGATAATAATCAGTGCTACTAGGGAAATAAGGAGGAATTGAAAAGAAGAAGAGCAGAAGGACGGGGCAGACTGTATGTAGCCTGGGGGACCAGGAAGCCTTCTGGAAGGGAGGATGCTTGAGCTGTGCCCGCCTCACGAGAAAGAGGTGGCCTCCGGCAGTAGTGTGAATAGCAACAACGAAAGCCCTCAAAATAAGAAATAAAGCATTTAATTATATAGAACCCAAGAAAATAGCTATTCCACTGTTGGTGTAATTACTCTCTTAGGCAAAGTATACTTCCTTTAGGATATCAGTACCTTTGATATATAACATATGAGACATGACAGAAGGATAACTAGACAAAGCTTCATTTGAAAAAGACTAGGGGTGGTTTTGAGGTGACCCAGCCTTAGCAAGAAACTAGTGTGCTGCCCTATTTTCTACCCTGGTTTAGCAAAATAGCAGATTTGAGTCCAAAAATATACCGCCCTCAGTTCTTCAGAGCTAGCCACCAGCCTGGGTTCCAGCTCTGATGCTTCTTTTTGAAAGTGATGAAATAATCAAGTGAGAGCAGGAAAGTTTCTTCATCCCAAGCAGAACATGCAGCCACCTTCCTCCCTCACGGTCAGGGAACTGGGTTCCTCAGCCTGCTCTGTGAAGCAGGGGCTCAGAGGGCCAGAGGGGACCCTGCAGGTCCTGTACCCCACAGCTGCCTCAGACCTCCAGAGGATGCGTTGATTGTACTTCTATAACAATTTAGCCTTCACTGCTCACTGGGAGGTGTTGAGGAACAGATAATTCACTTTACAAATGGAGAATTTGAACCGTGAGAAAAAGATAAACTTGGATTAGAAAAACAATGCTTCTAAGTTTTTAAAAATAACTTTATTATTGTTTTTTGTTCTAATTACCAAAAGTGGACATTTTTAAAAACAGGAGTAAAGAAAAAGGAAATCTAAATCAGCTTATCTTCAAATACACTAGAAACTTCTTAAACTGATGGCCACCTAATTGACTAGCTATGATGTCCATGATGTCCACCATTCTCTCTGTCAACACACTAACAGATGCCTATAACAAATTGAATCCTGTAGCTAGACAGCCACTTGAGTTTCTACACATGGGTTCCCAAGATAAGTAAGATGGCACTGACCAAAAATTAGCTCTTTGCTCCCAAAGTTATTCTTGCTTTTGTATTATGAAAACCAACAGAATGACACAGAAATGGATGAAATGTAAGTGTGAAAAGAAAGAGTTGTTTCTATGAAAACTATGCTTAATGCTTTGAAAGACTAAATGTAGGCAAATAGCACAAACAATTGTCAAGTTAGATGGGAGTAGCTATAAAAGACAGAGAGAAAGCTATACAATTCCAAAGAATGATCCAATCAAGCTTCTTCACAAATATCTTTAGGGCTGTAGGTTCTAGTACTATTGTTTAAAAAAGTAAAAATATATATATATATATATAAATTTTAAATGGCACATTATGGACATAATTTTTACAAAAACAAAACAAAATATATAAGAAACTCCTCTGAAGTCCAATCAGAAGACCTATATCCAAAACAAAGAGCGTAGCTCTCTATCAAAACTAACAAAAAAAAAAAAATAAACTAATAAATAAACATACATCTTAAGTTAAAATAAGATATTTTATTATTTTTAAAGATTGATTGATTGGAAAGAGAGGGAGAGACAGAGAGAGCACAAGTAAGGGAAGGGGCAGAGGGAGAGGGAGAAGGAGGAAGCAGACTCCCTACTGAGTGTGAAGCCCAACACAGGGCTCAGTCTCATGACCCTGAGGTGGTGACCTGAGCCAAAATCAAGAATCAGATGCTTAACAGACTAAGTCAATGAGGCACCCCAAAAATAACATGTTTTACATATATTTGTGTCACTTTTATGCCTAGGATAACTTTTTCAATGTAACCTATCAGCTCCCAGTTACGGCTATCTTTGATATAAGGACCTTGGTTGTACTCGAAAGGCTGTCTTGTGAAAGCAGGATAAGACTTATTTCATAAATATTCTACAAGATTTGGAATAATAGGTCAAATTTCTAACCCAGTGTTTCTCAAAATGTAATCCAGGGAACACCAACATCCAAACTATCTTGGGTATTTGCTCTCACTATAGACTTTAACCACACCCTACACTTCCTAGTTTACATTCTTTGAGAGGGATCTACATTTTAACATGCTGCCTAGCAGATTCTGATGCATGCTATGGTGGAGAACTGTGGTCTAGGAGAATAACTTTGAGTTTAATATAAAGGAACGTTTGTTCACAACAGTGATCCAGGTGGGGGTGCTCTGGAGATGTCCAAGCAGAGGCTGAATGATGGTTGAGCAGGACTGCTAGAGAATGTTCCAGAATTTGGTGGGAGGTTAAATTTTGCATGATTCATGCTTGAGTTGGAGATTATTTTTCTCTTTTTTTTTAACCAGGAGAACCACAAACTTTTAGTGGAGAATCCAACTGTTCAGACTAGCTGCTT
Organism: Vulpes lagopus; assembly: GCF_018345385.1. Lineage (NCBI taxonomy): Eukaryota > Metazoa > Chordata > Mammalia > Carnivora > Canidae > Vulpes > Vulpes lagopus. Next base: position 88,509,243 of record NC_054825.1, on the reverse strand, counting down.
TCTTAGATATTTTGCAAAGTTCCCTAAAATTTACTTAAGAGGGTTAACCAGCAAGTTATTAAGTTTTATACACAAATTATCACCAAATGGTGATGTAAAGGACAATTTGACAGTCTCTCCATGCATTCTTTCTTCTCACAGTTGCTGAACCAGGCAGCAGAGTGGAAACTTCAGGCCAAAGTACTGAAGGAACAAGAGACAGTCCTGCAGGCTCAGGTGAAGTGGGGGAGACAACAGTGCATGAGGTGTACTCTCCTTGCTGTCCCCACATAAAGGGGCTGTGAACCAAAGATAGTCTGCACCAGGATTTATGTGTCACAGGGGGGCAGGAATTAGAAATGAACACTAACTTCATACTTATGATTTTAAAGTAAAAAGAAAAGCACAGTATTATATCTAAGAAAAATAACACAACAACATCCAGTCAAAAGGTTTGTTGACATATCAGTGGGGGCCCTGAAATGGTTCACTAGAATGAGCTGGGGTCCAGATTCCTGCCTGTCCATAATATGTCTCCTTTCTCTCCTCCCCATTACCCTATTTAAGTAAGAATAAAATGGCAAATGGTCAGATGCACCATACAGAACTGTCAATACTGAAAATATCTGTACTGGTTTGATATCATTTATAACAAAGGAAATTAGAAAAATTAAGTCAGCACCTAAGTTTTTGTGCTATCATAGGTTGGCCTTGTCAGTGGTTAATGACTAGAGACGACGGACAAGTAGGGCACAATTTTGATTTGGCTCCGTGATGTCATGTGCGTGTTCTAATGAGACTATAAGAATTCATAATTCACACTCAAAGCCTCAGGCAACAGATGACTCTATCCCTCTTTCCTGTGCCCTTGTGGCCCTGCGCCTTCTGGGAAAGGTTCCCTGTCATATTCCAGGTGAGTCATCCTAGGGCTGAGCTGTAGAGAAGCACTAGCACCCCAGCTGGGAGAAATGTCCTAGTGAGAGAAGGACTATAAAGTCACACAGAACAAATAAATTCACAGAAGTTGAGGAAGTCAGAAGGCTTCCAAGCTGGGCAGTGTTAGTTTAAGACCTGAGTGATTCACTTGTAAATGTTGATGTGCTGACTGCTATACACTTATTCACTCTAAAAAACAAAAGCAAAAAACTTGTCATTACATGAATAAACAAGTTCAATGAATACTTCTTGATTTTAAAGAAGCAAATAAGAAACTTAAAATCACAAGTTGTATCACTGCAGACAAAGACACAGATAACATTTTTATATCTAACCTTCCTAAAGCAGACTTTTCCAGTGTGAACCAAATGCAATGAGAGAGTCATGTATTCAGCTAGCATCAGAATGTAGGCCTTTAAAGACCTGTGGAATAAAACATAAAGGTGTGACCCAACTTCCCACCTATACCCCCTCAAATTTGAAAAAGCATCTACCAGGGGTTTTAGACTTGCCCAGGTTTCTCATTTGTCCATCAATACTGGACTGAGTCCAGGGACCTGGGTCAGAGTCCTGGCTCTGCTGCTCAGAATTTATCTAACCCTGTGCAATTTATCTGAACCTCCTTATACCTAAATCTCCTTGACTGTAAAATAAGGATACTATAATGTATCACAAGCTTTGGAGTTCTCTGATCTCTGGGAGACTTTACTATTCAGTATTCAGTATTCCCAAAACATAACAGCATACAAGGCAGCAGCTACTATCTAAAATACAGTTGTTTTTGACATTATGACAGCTCTCCTTCAGAGCTATGGATGGTAACTGTTCATATGTTTGGTTAAGTTTATAAAAAGAAAATGAGTTAATGAACATTTAATATATGCAGTTTGCTTTCAAATTATGCACTCAGAGCACTTATCTCCATGCCTGACCCATAATAAGCATAATTATTTCAACCAATATTTATTGAGCACCTGCTTAGTGCTAGGCAAGGTTATAGGTGTTGAAGATATACTAATCAGTAAGAGAATCAAAAATCTCTGCCTAATTAAATTCACAATCTAGTGATAACAACAACATTGATAAAAATGCTAACAATTAGTTGTATGAACCAATATCACTATTATTTCATGGGTGAGGATCTATATAAGGATATACGAGACAAAAGGAGTCTTATTTGCAAAAAAAAATTAAGAGCTACTGGAAAAGATGATCTCAAGACCCTGTCAGCTCTAGTTCTTGAATGCAGAGAATTTCCAGAATTGAAGCCGTGTGGTCCTAAGCTGGGTTAATCTTGCCTTCTCCTCTATTGCTTTGTTTTTCGTGGTGTGTGGCTCTTGGCAAGGACCCCTCCCCGCCTTGTCTGTCTCTTGTCTTCAGGCACTTTCTAAAACTCCAGGAATAACTTAATCTTCAAGAAGAATATAAAGGCCCCCAAAACCTATATGTAATCATGTTTAAAGTTTCTCTTGATAAGTAGCAACATTTTATTTTTAAAACCTTTAAACTTTGAGAAACACAATCTACCACAGGTTAGTTGGCATAGCACTTGAACACTTCCTTTGGTTTCACAATTTTTAAAGGACAGGGGTGGTAGGAGGCAGAGGTCTTAAGTCCCCATTTCTACAATCTGAGCAAGGACAAGGACAAATTGTGTTTTACTAGACGAAGTCACTTTCAGCCATAAGACAACAGCTTGCCAGTTTGGGACATGGTTTTCACTTAGGGAAGAGATGTCTGGCTTTCAATTATATGAACCAAGGCAACAGAGTAAATGACAGAAATGATCAATGGGATACAATTGTCACTACAAATAGAGTGTTCATTGGATCGATACGGATGAAGATGGTAGATGTGGAAAGCCAGCAATCGTAACAACGCAGCCACAAAAACAAAACAAAAAAACAGCCCAAGGGTTAAAGATCATCGGGTAAATTGTTAAAGACAGTAATCAGAGCCTTTAAACTCAAAAGTCCTCACCTTCCATATAGATGATGAGAGATTACTCTGCAACTATTATTATTGGACTTGTTCCCAAACCGAATCTCGTAAGTTTGCTAGGCGAATTCCTGGACATGCTTCTGTTTCCTATATGCTAGGAATGTTTGTAATTCAAATTCAGTGCTCTATTCAAAGAATGTGAGTGTCGCTCACCCACTTACCAATGAAAATGTTGGGGGCAATTGTTGTTATTACTAACCCTAGAAGAGTTTGTTTCTATTTCTGCCTCTGGCAGGAGCACTGTGGATGACCTCTGAATGTCCCTTCCATGCTTCTCTGAAATCCCAAAATAAGAGCAGGAATATGACACATGAAACCAAACAGGCATCATGTCAGCATAATAGTGAGAAAGGAACATATTAGCAAACAAATATCCATAAAATAACAGGAAGTGTCTATTTTTAAGTAGTATAAGTAAAGAGAGAGTTGGTTACCTGGGAAAAGTTATAATCCACACAGATTTTGCCACCTACAGCAAAGAGGTCAAATAAGAAGAAAAGCTGAGTACGAAAAACAGTTCTAGAAGGGAAATGGGGAGTTAACTGGTTCATAGGTGTCGAGTTTCAGTTTTGCAAGATGAAATAGTTCTTGAGATTGGTTACACAACAATGTGACTATAGTTAACAGTACCGAACTGCACATTTAAAGTAGTTGAGATGGCAAATCTTATATTACATGTATTTACCCTAATTAAAAAGAAAAAAAAACAGTTGAGGGAAGAAAAAAACAGGCACTAGAAAAAGGCCAGGAGAAGTGGTAATGAAATGAGACACTACTTCCTGGCACTCTGGGTGTGTCTGCCTTCTCCATGCCACAAGAAAACATGAGGAAGGGAAACAAAATCTGCCCAACCTATACACCCAAAAGAGCATTTTGCCCAAAGGAAGGGGAGAAGCTGACCAAGGTGGGTGCGGTTGTTCCTTGCTGATACTGTCAAGCAAGGGACAGTGCATGTGCACACTCCTGCTCTCCTGTCTGCAGCCTGCGACTACAGGGCTGCAAGAGTGGGTTTGGGAGAACCTACTCAGGAGGCCAGAGTATCTACCACTATCCTGTAACTCTGCAGGAATTACTGAGAAGTGAGGAAAAGAAAGGAGAGAAAGTCAGAAAAAGAAGCTTAACAGGAGATGTGACCAAGAGTGCCAATAAACGGATTTTGTGATAGAATGTGAAGAGGATCAGCCCAGAGTTTCGGTTCTCACCCTAGACCATTAGATCATGTGCAGTATAGGTAGCCAGACCTATAGAAGCTTATCTTCGGATTAACAGGCTTAACCTACTCATGGGCCCTGAAATCAATTCAGTGGATTCCAGCCAGTACTTTGAAAAAAATGAAATGGAATTAAATAGAATATGTCAAGAGTACTTTGCACATAAGGAGTTAATGAGTAAGGATTATCTTATGCACTGTGTGTGTTTGTGTCTGTGTGTGTGTGTGTGTGTGTGTGTGTGTAAAACCCTAGAGTACCTTCCTCGTTATGAATTCCCCAATGCCCCTTTACTCAGTCTTCTTTAATCTGTGTGCCAAGGAATCACAGGAAACAAATTTCAAATTTTAGGCCACCAGAGTTGTTCCAAGCTCTGTCACATATTCACAGAGCTAAGGGATGATTCCAAGATGATGGCCAGCCATTGTTTGACTTTTCTTTGGAAAATCTATCCTGTGGAAGTGTTTTGTGTTAATTATTTTGTTGTTCTTGTTTAGTGCAGTAAAATCTCTGCCATTCTAAAACATTTCAGAATAAGCCATTCTGGATAAGCAGATTTTCTGGATTCTAGGGCTTGTTTGATTCCCATACTCTACCTCTCACCCCCAAGACTGAGAAGTCTCCAGAAAAAGAACCCTCCAGAAAGCAGAACTCTGCTTTCAAAATGACAGTGTCACAGGTACCCCCAGCTAGTCATTTGGTCCTCATTTGAAGAGTTGGAGCAGTTCCAGGCAGTCAACAGTACTAAACACTCATTTGAAAATGCAGGCTTTACTAACAGGTATCATCCATATTAAATTTCCACTCACTCAAAGCATGCTATTCTAAAATCATTTTCGAAAGCAAGATTTTATTATTGCATTACTTTCACTAGCAACACACTTTCCTTCTCCGTCTTGCTTTATTCCTACCTCAAACTCAAGCCTTGGAATAAGGATAGATAGGGGTGAGCCACACATTTGCCAGTGTTAACCCATACGATGTTTTATATTGTGTGCACATTAGAAAGGGCATTCCTTCCTTGAGACTCATTCTTTCCATCTGTAGAAAATTAGTATGATTTTGATGAAAAGGGGCATTTAACTGCTTTTGGCTAAAACACTGTATTCATAAACATACAAAAGCAAATTGACCAAAATGCAAATAGCTGTTGCTTAGTGTGGCACAAGCTATATAATGGCGGCCACCCATGTCTGGTCCACCTTTCATACCACTTCTTTTCATCTGTCTACATTCTCACTCCCTTCAAGACCAAGTTCAAGGTAAGCCTTGTCCACCAAAACATGGCTCACATGAACACCTGCCATGCTTACTTCCTTCTCTGATGGGCACTATACTTAATGAACTTTCACTTTGTAGTCACTATACCATAATCAAGTTGTCTTTGAGATTATCTTCCTATCAGGAGTGCAAGTCTCTCAAAAACAGTAGTCATGTGTTAAATGCTTTTGTACATATAGTCGATGCATATGTTCAGTGCTCAATAAAAGTTTGTTGGTAAAAGTTATAATGAAATGATGACATATGTTACTATTTCATTTTTCTTTAAAGATCTCCTTCAGTCATACTCACTGACTTAGGTTGATCTCATAGTAAATACAAGAACTGAACATATTACTAACATTGTATTGAGAATTCCCTTTAATCACTTTTCTTCTCAAATAATGAACAATGACAAGTTGTTTTGTTCTGGAAGCATTCTGAAAGCAGCTCTAAAAGAGATCTACTTTTTCCCCTGTTAACAGCTTACCCTCTACTCTGGAAGGTTTGAAGAGTTCCAGAACACACTAACAAAAAGCAACGAGGTGTTTGCCACTTTCAAACAGGAAATGGATAAAGTGAGTATTACTTATTCCCCATAAACTCTGACATTTTCTATTATGACAGGCAATTCTCCTTTGGGTTCATTTTTCTCTCATTAAGATAACTCAGTGCATTTCATGAAGTAATTAAACATTTATATATTCAAATGAGATTTAAACTGTATTTTTTTTATTGGTAAGTATCTAGTGAATTAATCTCAGGAAGAGTCCAAAAACACTAGGATACATTTTCACTTTGTGAAAGAATATTTTCTAGTCCATAGAGAGAAAAAAAAAAAAAAAAGACAAGAGCTAGCAATTTCACATTATGTTGTTTATACTGAAATTTCTTAAAAATCTAATTTTTAAAGATTGAAGGAACAACTTTCATATAAATATGCAAGAGTAGAATTTTATAGTAGAAAAACCATTTCATACAACTCTTCCAATCCTTCTTAGAAGAGAATATATGTAGTATGATATAATTGACAGAGCCTTGAATGAGAAGGAAGCCTGAATTCAGATTCTGGGTGTGTTGTTACTCCTCAAGTAGCATTGGACAATCCATTTAACTTCCCTTCAATTTTCTTTTTCTTATCTATAAATTAAGATACTATTCCCTTGCCTACTTCACAAGATTGTGAAATTCAAATAAATTAATATATTTTAAAGAATTTTAACCTTTCTTATACTCGCTTACAAATATAAAGTACTAAATATTATTATTAGACATAATATTTAAATTTTATTCAATACAATATTTTCCCAAAATAAAATCAGCATCAAAATTGTGTTTCTTAAGAAGCATTGGCATTAACTATTTTCAAGTGCACAAAGTATCTTTCTAAAACACTTTCTTGGGGTGCCTTGGTGGCTCAGTCAGTTAAGCATCTGCCTTCAGCTCATGTCATGATCCCAAGATCCTGGGATCCAGCCCTGCATTGGGCTCCTTGCTCAATGGGGAGCCTGCTTCTCCTGCCACCTACACTCCTCCTGCTTGTGCTCTCTTTCTCTCTCTCTTTCTCTGTCAAATAAATAAGTAAAATCTTTTTAAAAAATAAAAAAAAATTAAAACATTTTCTTAAAATTATATGATAAATTTCACAATTCAGTGAACAAACATAAGTAGGCCAACACTGGTTAAAAGTTACAGCTTTTCCTCTCGGGATGGAACTATCTATTTTTCAAAAATCTTTTTTCACTATACAGTACTAAGATTGGAATAAATATTAGAACAGGAATTTTTAATTAAGGATTTATTTACTGACTTTTAAAGTTGACCTGAGAATTAGCATACACACACAAAATTGATGGGCATATTGCATTTCTTTGACTGTGGTTCCATAGATTTCGTCAAATTCTTAAAGAGATTGATGGAATTTAAAAAGTTTCTAAACTACTAAGTTGGTTAAGAGATGATCAAAATTAAAAATCAGTTAAGTCTCACCCAGCTTCCTTATAGAGCCCAGGGGCTGACAGCCTGGGCCCAGCCTCTGGTCTCCAAGTGTACCCCAGCCTCAGCATGGCAAAAGCAGCAAGTGCCCAGGGGTGGTTCATCCAGAGAAACTACACCTGATTACATGCCTGACCTTCACTTCATCCAAGTAGAGCAGAGAGCCAACAGTTTCAGGTTCAAAAATGATGGGCTGCATTTTATTAAATTCTGTATCCCCTACACCCAGTTCCCTACTGGTGACCAGCATATGTTGCATTAAATAAAACAAAGTAACTCTAGCCCCACTCTTCTGCTAACTCACCTGAATATTCTTCCACTTCTCTGAGCCTCAATTTCCCCAGTGATAAAGTGGAGGTGAAACAGAACCTTCCTTATGAAACTGTTTCAAGGGTGAAATGAAAAATGCGTGTAATCACATTCTATGAATCCCACCACAACCTACAAATGTAAAGACAAAGGGAGCAGGAAGATGGTGGTGGAGTAGGAGAATCCTAGGCCTTGCCTCAGCCAGCAAACACTAGATAACTATCAAATTATCCTAAATACCCCAGAAATTGACCTGTAGATTGGTAGAATGAACTCCACAACTAAAGAGAGAGAAGAGGCCATATCAAAGAAGGTGGGAAGTGCAGAGCTGTGATTCCGGGGAGAAACAGATCACAGCTGCTATGGAGGGAGGGAGCTGTGGTCATGGAGGAGAGAGAGAGAGAGGAGCACACAGGGGAATGCACAAGGAGAACATTTCTCCAAAGCCATTGGCTTAGAAAATGAGAGGGGCTGAATTTTGTAAGCTGTTAGAACCAGCATGTCTTAAAGCCTGGTTTAAAGGTCAGCAGGCTTGGCTGGAGAGAAGCAGGCAAGAAACCCAGGGTAGACAATGTGGAAGCAGTCATCTGAAGAGCACCTGGGACAGCACACAATGGGGACATTATTCAGTCTTCTCATAACATGTCCGTTGGAGGCATCATTCATGGAAACACATCTCCAGGAAAAAAGGAGCTGGCCAGCACCATTTCTCTCCTCTGTCCCTCCAGCATAAACACAGAGCCACCTGCAGAAAGCAGCACAGCATGGATGCTGGCTGCCATGGCATACACCAGAGACCTTCCCTGAAGCACCAGATTCTGGGCACTACATGACCTCTTCTTCATTAAGCCATTACTTTCAGGAGCAGGAGACAGAAGTGGCCTTTCTAAGACATAGAATACAGAGACTTAGACAAAGTGTTAAGATGGAGAAATTGATCCAAAGTGAAAGACTAAGATGAGACCACAGCCCAAGACCTAAGCAAAACAACTATAAGTAACATGTCTGATGGAAAACTTAAAGCAACAGTCATAAGACTACTCACTGGCCTTGAGAAACAAATAGAAAACAACAGTGAGACCCTTACTACAGAGATAAATAGTTTAAAAAGAATCAATCAGAGATGAAGAATGCAATAAACAAGATGGGAAACAGGCTTGATGCAATGAACAGCAGGATAGAAGAAGCAGAGGAACAAATTAGTGACCTGGAAGACAAAGTAATGGAAAGTAAAGAGGCTGAACAAAAGAGAGAAAGAAGAATTTTGCAACATGAGAATATACTTAGGAAACTCAGTGACTCCATCAGATGTAATAACATTTATATTCTAGGAGTCCCAAAAGAAGAAGAAGAAGATAAAGGGGACAGAAAATTTATCTGAGGAAATAATAGCTGAAAACTTCTTCTCTTACCTGGGGAAGGAAACAGATATCCAGATTTGAAAGACACAAAGAAAAAGAAAAAAAAAATAAGTAAAAAATAAAAAAAAATTAAAACAAGACACAAAGAACTCCCATCAAAATCAACAAAAGCAGGCCAACACCAAGACATACTTATGTCTTTTACTTACTTATGTCTTTTAATTACTTATGTAATTATATTTGCAAAATATAGTGATAGAGAAAAAAATCTTAACAGCAGCAAGATAGTCAAAGTCCTTAACTTACAAAGGAAAAGCCAAAAGGCTAGCTGGGGAGTTCTCAACAGAGTGTTAGCAAGCCAGAAGGGAGTGGCATGATACATTCAAAGTGCTGAATGGGAAAAAAAAATCTGCACCTAAGAATACTCAATCCAGGAAGGCTATCATTCAGAATAGAAGGAGAGATAAAAAGTTTCCAAGACAAGCAAAAACTAAAGGAGTTTGTGACCACTAAATCAGCCCTGTAAGAAATATTAAAGGAGACTCTTTGAGTTCAGAGGTGAGACCTAAGGTGACAGTATAAATGCAGGAAGCACAAAAGCAGTAAAAGTGAATACTTCTGTAAAAATCAGTCAAAGAATTCTCATTAAAAAGGTATAAAATATAATAACATATACTTAAAAGGAGGAGAGAAGAATGAGTTCAACCCTGAATGACGATAATTTTAATTTAGACTGCTATTTGCAGAAGAGGTTATATACAAACCTAATGGTAACCACATATCAAAAACCACTAATAAACATGCAAAGAACAAAGAGAAAGAAATCCAAGTAAATCACTAAAGAAAATCAGTAAAACATGAAAAAGAGAAAGACAAGAAAGGATCAGGGAAAATCTCCAGAAACAACCACAAAACAAGTAATAAAATAGCAATAAATACATATCTATCAATGATACTTTGAATATAAATGGACTAAATGCTCCAATCAAAAGACGTAGGAGTCAGAATGGATAAAAAAAAAAAAAAAAAAGACCCACCTACATACTGCCTACAAGAGACGCATTTTAGACCTAAAGCACCTGCAGATTGAAAGTGGGGGGATGAAGGAATATTTATCATGCAAATGGATATCAAAAGAAAGCCAGAGTAGCAATACTTGTATCAGACCAAGTAAACTTTATTTTTTTTAAAGATTTTATTTATTTATTCATGAGAGATACAGAGAGAGAAAGGCAGAGACACAGGCAGAGGGAGAAGCAAGCCCCATGCAGGGAGCCTGACATGGGACTCAATCCTGGGACTCCAGGATCACGCCCTGGGCTGAAGGCAGCGCTTAACCTCTGAGCCACAGGGGCTGCCCCCAAGTAAACTTTAAAACAAAGCCTGTAACAAGAAAAAAGAAAGGCACTATATAATAATAAAGGGGAATGATCCAACAAGAAGCTTTAACAATTGTAAATATTTATGCACCTAACATAGGAGCACCCACATATATAAAACAATAACAAAAGTAAGGGAACTAATTGATAATAATACAATAATAGTAAGGGACTTTAACATCAATGAACAGGTCATCTAAACAGAAAACATACAAGAAAATGGTGGCTTTGAATGACACATTGGACCAGATGGACTTAACAGATATTCAGAACATTCCATCCTAAAACAGCAGAATACATATTCTTTACAAGTACACATGGCACATTCTCCAGAATAGATCATAGATTATAAAATAGGCCACAACAAATACAAAAAGATTGAAGTCATACCATGCATCTTTTCTGACCACAATGCTATGAAGTCAATCACAAGAAAAAAATCTGGAAAAAACCACAAGTACATGGAGGTTAAACAACATGCTACTAAAAAAATGAATGGGTCAGCCAGGAAATCAATGCAGAAATTTAAAAATATATGGAAACAAATGAAAATGAAACCACAACAGCCCAAAACCTTTGGGATGCAACAAAAGTGGTCCGAACAGGAAAGTATATAGCAATACAGGCCTACCTCAAGAAACAAAAAAATATCAAAAATCAAAAAAAACAACCTCATCTTACACCTAAAGGAGCTAGATAAAGAACAAACGAAGCCTAACACCTGCAAAATAAGGAAATAATAAAGATTAGAGGAGAGGATGTGAGGGTCACCTGGCTGCAACATCCACCACTCCATTGACCACCAGGATTGATTCCGTTGATCTGGCTAGCTAGGTGGGTGTTTCGATAGAGGAAGACTGTTCTTTAGTCAGGGATATACAAGTAACTACATTCCCCTCCAAGAACTTCAAACAAGCTCTCAAGGTCCATTTGTAGGAGAAGGTAGGGTAGTCAAGCTTCTAAGACTCAAGACCCATCCAAATGAGGTGCTACATGTGGCAGTCTGCTTTTCTGAAGAAGAAGAAGAAGAAGAAGAAGAAGAAGAAGAAGAAGAAGAAGAAGAAGAAGAAAGAAAGAAAGATTAGAGCAGAAATAAATTATATGGAAACTAAAAAAGCAATAGAACAGTTAAACTAGAAGCTGGTTCTTTAAAAAAAAATAATAAAATTGGCAAACTTCTAGCCAGACCTACCAAAAAGAAGAGAAAATAAATAAATAAATTTTAAAAATCAAAGATGAAAGAGAAATAACAACCAGCAGCACAGAAATACAAACAATTATAAGAGAACATTATGAAAAACTATATGCCAAAAAATTGGACAATCTAAAAGAAATTGATAAATTCCTAGAAACATATAGATTACCAAAACTGAAATAGGAAGAAACAGAAAACTTAAACAGACTAATAACTAGCAAAGAAATTTAATCAGTAACCAAGAAAATCCCAACAAACAAAAGTCTGGACCAGATGGATTGACAGGTGAATTCTACCAAACATTTAAAGAAGAGTTAATACCCATTCTTCTCAAACTATTTGAAAAAAAAAGAAAAGGAAGGAAAACCTCCAAATACATTCAACCAAGCCAGCATTATCCTGATACCAAAACCAGATAAAGACATCTCTAAAAAAGAGAAGCACAGGCCAATATCCCTGATGAACATAGATGCACAAATTTTCAGTAAAATCCTAGAAGCCAAATCCAACAATACACTAAAAGAATCATTCGCCATAATCAAGTGGGATTTATCCCTGTGTTGCAAGAGCAGTTCAATATTTGCAAATCAATGTGATACATCATCGCATTAATAAAAGAAAGGATAAGAAACATATATGATCATTTCAATAGATGCAGAAAAAGCATTGATAAAGGAACATATCTCAACATAATAAAGGCCATATATGAAAAACCCACAGCAAGTGTTTTCCTAAATGAGGAGAAACTGAGAGCTTTTCCTTTACAGTCAGGAACAAGACAGGGATGGCCACTCTCACCACTTTCATTCAATATAGTACTAGAAGTGCTAAACACAGCACTCAGACAACAAAAAGAAATAAAATGGATCCAGATCAGCAAGGAAGAAGTAAAACTTTCACTATTTGCAGATGATATGATACTATATATAGAAAACCCAAAGACTCCACCTAAAAACTGCTAGAAGTGATAAGAGAGTTCAGTAAAGTCACAGAATACAAAACAACATACAGAAATCTGTTGCATTTCTATACACCAATAATGAAGCAGCAGAAAGAGAAATTAAGAAAACAATTCCATTTATGAGCACCAAAAACAGTAAGATACCTAGGAATAAACCTAACCAGAGAGATGAAAAATCTGAACTATAAAACACTGATGGAATAAATTGAAGATGACACAAAGAAACGGAAAGACATTCCATGCTCATGGATCAGAAGAATAAATATTGTTAAAATCTCTACACTACCCAAAGCAATCTATAACTTTAATGCAATCCTTATCAAAATAACAGCATTTTCCACAGACCTAGAGCAGTCCTAAATATGTGTGAAACTACAAAAGACCCCAAGCAATCTTGAAAAAAAAAACAAAACAAAACACAAAGCTGGAGGCATCACAATTCCTGACTTAAAGTTATATTACAAAGCTGTAGTGATCAAAACAAAAATAGGCACAGAGATCAATAGAACAGAATAGAAAACTGAGAAATAAACACACAAATATATTGTAAATTAATCTTTGACAAAACAGGGAAGAATATCCAGTGGAAAAAAGAATATCTCTTTAACAAAAGGTGTTGGGAAAACTGGACAACAACATGCAAAAGAATGAAACTGAACCACTTTCTTATACCAAATACAAAAATAAATGCAAGGGCCTCCTGGGTGGCTCAGTGGCTGAGCCTCTGCCTTTGGCTCAGGGTGTGATCCCAGGACCTGGGATCGAGTCCCACATCAGGCTTCTCACAGAGAGCCTGTTTCTCCCTCTGCCTATACCTTTTCCTCTCTCTCTCTCTCTCTCTCATGAATAAATAAATAAAATCTAAAAAAATAAATGAATAAAAGTAAATTCAAAATGAATTAAAGACTAAATGTGAGACCTCAAACCGTAACAATCCTAGAATTTTTTTGACATTAGCTATAGCAACTTCTTAAATATGTTTCCTAAGGCAAGAAAAATAAAATAAAAAATAAACTATTGGGATTATATCAAAATAAAAAAACTTCTGCACAGTAAAGGAAACAATCAACAAAATGAAAAGACAACCTGTGGAATGAGAGAAGATATTTGCAAATGACATGTCTAATAAAGGGTTAGTATCCAAAATATATAAAGAACTTTTAAAACTCAACACCCAAGAAATGAACAATCCAAATAAAAAAAAAAAATGGGCAGAAGACATGAATAGACATTTTCCAAAGAAGACATCCAGATGGCCAAGAGACACATGAAAACATGCTCAATATCACTCATCATCAGGGAAATATAAATCAAAACTACAAGGAGATATCACCTTATGCCTGTTAGAATGGCTAAAATTAACAACTCAGGAAAAAAAAATAAGTGGGAAATATCAGAAAGGGAGACAGAACATGAGAAACTCCTAACTCTGGGAAACGAACAAGGGGTGGTGGAAAGGGAGGTGGGTGGGGGGTGGGGGTGACTGGGTGACGGGCACTGAGGGGGGCACTTGATGGGATGAGCACTAGGTGTTATGCTATATGTTGGCAAATTGAACTCCAATCAAAAAAATGCCAGCAAAATAAGAAAAGGGAATAAAAGAGAATCATGTTATTTTTGAAAATAAAAAATAAAAAAAAATTAAATTAACAACTCAGGAAACAACAGACATTGACAAGGATGCGGAGGAAGGGGAACCCTCATGCACTGTTGGTGGGAAGCCAAACTGGTGCAGCCACTCTGAAAGACAGTGTGGAGGTTCCTGAAAAGTTAAAAATAGAACCACCCTATGACCCAGCAATTGCAATATTAAGTATTTGCCCAAAGAACAGAAAAACACTAAGCCAAAGGGATATATGCACCCTGATGTTTATAGCAACATTGTCTACAATAGCCAAATTACAAAACAGCCCAAGTATCCATAGACTGATGAATGAATATAGAAGATATGGTACATTTAGATATGCAATAGAATATTACTCAGCCACAAAAACTGAAATCTTGCCATTTGCAACAACATGGATAGAGCTAGAGAGTTTTATGCTAAGTGAAATAAGTCGGAGAAAGACAAACACCATATGATTTCACTCATATGTGGAATTGAAGAAACAAAACAAATGAGCGAAGGAAAAAAGAGAGAGAGAGAGAGAGAAAGGCAAACCAAGAAATAGGCTCTTGGGATGCCTGGGTGGCTCAGCGGTTGAGTGTCTGCCTTTGGCTCAGGGTGTGATCCTGGAGTCCTGGAATCGAGTCCCACATCGGACTCCCTTCATGGAGCCTGCTTCTCCCTCTGCCTGTGTCTCTGCCTCTCTCTGTGTGTCACATGAAGCCATAAATAAAATCTTTAAAAAAAAAAAAAAAGAAAGAAAGAAAGAAAGAAATAGACTCTTAACTAAAGACAACAAACCGATCGTCACCAGAGGGGAGATGGGTGGGGGGATGGGTACAATAGGTGGTGGGGATGAAGGAGGGCACTTGTCATGAGCACTGGGTGATATGTGGAAGTACTGAAATCACTATATTATATACCTAAGCTAACATTATACTGCATGATAACTTACTAGTATTTAAATAAGAACTTTTTAAAAAAATGTAAAGCCTAAGAAAATAGAAAGTTGCCTTTGTGTAACTACTTCTCAGATGTGTCAAGATAGTATCAACATGTTAATGGCTAAAAAGCCTGACCAGCTTTCTCACTTAGAGTCTTCTATTTAATAAAGTACAAAATCATTATTGCAAGTTCATTCTTGTGACTGAATAAAGCTACTTTAAAGAAAATGCAATTGACGAAACAGTGTGGACCTAAGTAGTTTCCTTCTTCATGAATTGGCTCTGGTGCAAGTAAGTCTTGTTTACCACTGACCTAGATGATTCAGAAATAAATATGACTCTCCCCACTCAATCTTCATTCCTTGACATCAAACCTGCTTGCTTCGGCAGCTAGTAAACAAGAGGACTTTTCCTGGTGTCGCATATGGAACTTATAGCTTTTTTCGATATAGTAAGTCTTCAGGATTAACATTAAAATACTCTAATTTCTGTAGACAACTAAGAAAATGAAGAAGCTGGAGAAGGACACAGCCACGTGGAAAGCTCGGTTCGAAAACTGTAACAAAGCTCTGCTAGACATGATAGAAGAGGTAAGGAGGGCTTCCCCAGAGCTGATTTCCCCCTGCCTGGTCCAAATATCCATACTTAGAAAATAATTATGACCTAACAAGACAAATTATTATCTTTGAAAAAGAGCTGATCTTTTTCCCTGAGATGTGACATATGAAATTGTAATAAAAATATTTAGAGCAAAATAGAATTGGGACCAGACTCCCAAAGAGCTTTGTGACCCTAAGTCACAGCCTACTTGCTGAGTCCAAAGCCATCCTCAAATCAGCACCATGCCTGCTCGACTACATTTCTTAAAGGCAGGACAAGTGTCTTGCTTGTCTTTGAATTTCCTCCATGCCTGGCACATGGCAGGTGCAGAATATATTAGTGAGTTGATTTGAACATATTGAGAGAAGACACCAGCCTGAACACCCAGGGTATGTACTACTTTATAGACAGATATGGGGATGGATCTTTTTAACTCCTCCAACAGGCATTTAATGACTGATATTATGTCAGGCTCTGTAGCTGTTGAGACTACAAAGCCAAAGAAATATGGCCATTATCTGCGAGGCAGAGTTTAGAGGTGAAGGCCTCTCCATATCAACAGGAAAAAAAAAAGTCTTGAAGGGTACAGAGTAGCACAAAGGTGGGGGCGAGGAGTGAGATGATGAGGAACAATTTCATGCAGAAACACACCAACATTTTTACAGAAATGGAGGAGAATTGAACAGTTTGAGCAGCATCATGAATTAGTGTGGGGGGAGTTTCTGTCATTATAATTACTGTTCTAACAATTCATCCCAAATTGCAACCAATTCCAAAGAGATGAGCTTATTATTCAGCAACATAAATCAAACAGTTGCTGGATTAGCATACAGCAGTTTATCTATAGACTAGATGAAGCTCTGCTGACAGCCAGGTCTTGCTCCATCTCATTCATTGTGCCATTAGAAGACTCCTAAGTCTTGGAAGCAGAAAATGCATCTACTTAAAGATCTGGGAGATTTGGACTGTGGCAGGGGGGAAGCTTGGCCATCTTTCTTACCCAAAGAAAAGGATACAGTGATTAAAATTCTACCAGAGTCTACCAGACAATGGAGAAACAGATTCGATGCCCCTGGCCAGGAGTCCGTCTGTTCAGCCACCATTCTGTGGTCAGGGCCCAGAGTCTGGTAGACAGATTCCTGGACAAATGGTTTTGCTCATCTCCAGAGAGCATCCTGGCAATGTTGCTTTGTTGTTTTATGCCTTTTTGGCTTTCTGTTGTTTTCAAATCACAGAAAGCGCTGAGAGCTAAAGAATATGAGTGCTTCGTGATGAAAATTGGGAGGCTGGAGAACCTCTGTCGAGCTTTACAAGAAGAGAGAAATGAACTCTACAAAAAAATTAGAGACGCAAAAATGCCTGAAAAGGACGACCAAAGTCAGCACACCTCCGACGAAGAGCCCGAGTCTGCTGTGTCTGGGGGGGCAGGGGTTGATGCCGAGGAAGTCAGTAGTGTTCACAATGCTGTGAAAAATCTGGCCACAGTCTTCATGGCCATTCATCATCCAGAGTCGACCCTTAACCAGTCCAAAGAAATCCAACCAGAATGCGGCAGTCCTCAAGAGGGTGGTGACTCGGCCCCCAAGGAGCCAGAACAATCCCCTCTGGGCCCTTTATGTCATTCAGAGAGTTCCCTGCCTCCCCTAACTCCTCAGGCTGAAGCCAGAATTGGCAATGAGGCAGAAGTGCCTCCCAGGCCCAGTAATTCCCCCATGGAGTGGGGAGCAGAGGCCCAAGACTGGGGTCTCTTTGCAGCAGCCCAAGCTGATCAGCAGCCCCAGAAGCCAGAGGCAAAAGCTTCCAGTCAGGCCCCACAGTCCCAGGCTGAGGCTTCCCTACCAGTGATGGAGGCAAGTGGTCCTGCTCCACCACCCACAGCAGGTGAGCCAATTCCACCTGAGGTGCTTGCACGTGGGCCCAGTGGGCCGCCACCACCACTGGAAGAAGCAGCAGAGGGGCTACCAGGAGGGCCCTCAGTGGGGCCTGGGCAGCCCCCAGTGGCTGACACCAACCTGGAAGGAGTAGACTAAGCCTCATGGTGCCTTCGGAAGCTATTCTCCCTGACTTTACATCTTCATCATAAGACTGTCTTCTGAAGAGGCGCTAAGGGCTAGAGATGTCTAAGGGAAGAGACTTAATTAGAATCAAGACATTTTTAAATGTTATGCAGAGCACATTCAGCCTGTGCTATTTGTTCTCAATTTATAACTGATTTGGAGCTTTTCTGTGTAACGGGTTGACAGTATAATTTTCCCAAATGGCAACAAAACACACAAATAGGAAATTCCTACTAATTTTCCATTGAGATGGTATTTACTTCAATTTCTTAATCAGCAGTAAGATTTGGTGTTTCAGGGCTCCCACTATAATATATAAATATAGAAAATGCAATGTTTCACTTATTTCCCTATATAGTTTTAATAAGTTCTGTAGTAAGTAATGGATGTCCAGGTTCCATTTAAACATTATATACATAATATATTCATATATGTGAATATACATATATGTGTATATGTGTGAATATATACATATGTGTGTGAATATATACATATATGAGTTTATGTACCTATATGTGCACCTGTATATTTTTAATATATATGTATACAAATATGTGTGTGTGTGTATATATATATATATATATATATATATATATATAAAACACATACATTTCATCCTTTTTTGGAGTTCTCTTGTGCAAAATATTTAGATGATAATCAAAAAAGTATCTCTTACTTGCTTGGGATGAGGGTAGGCTAATGCTCTATGAATCAGAAGTAGGTTCAGGATTCAGGTCTTTAGGCCATGTAACATTGGGCAAAAACAAGTAACAGGATATTGGGAGATCAATAAACCCAACCAACGGATCAAATGACTGAACAGCAGTTGGGTTAGACTGTGAGTGTGCAAAACACATATAGACACAAAGATGCCACAAGAAGTCGTAAACAGAAAAGGGGAACAGGGATCCCTGGGTGGCGCAGTGGTTTGGCGCCTGCCTTTGGCCCAGGGCGCGATCCTGGAGACCCGGGATCGAATCCCACATCAGGCTCCCAGTGCATGGAGCCTGCTTCTCCCTCTACCTATGTCTCTGCCTCTCACTCTTTCTCTCTCTGTGACTATCATAAATAAATTTAAAAAATTAAAAAAAATAAAAATAAAAAATTAAAAAAAAAAAAAAAGAAAAGGGGAACAGTCACAGCTGTAGACTGCTCACTTCTTCCAACTGCCTCTCAGACACAACTCAGCATTGCCTTGCAGCCCCATGTGGGAAAGCAGGCACTCATGGCTACCTGCAAGGAGTAGCCTTCCCACTAGAAGTGGGAAAACAAGCAAGAGCGTAGAAGGGTTGAGGGTCCTCCAATTGAGATGAGGTTATGCTCTTGCTCCCTGCCTCCTGTGCATGGGAGTCTTGAGAAAGAATGTTCACCTGGCCCTGCCAAGTCCCCAGTTCCCTCACTGTCTTCTATTGCTCTGGAGAGAGAGTTTCCCACCATTCTTGCTATCACAGCTTTCATCTATATTCTCAAAACACCTGCACCTTTTTTGTAACCACTCCCCATCCTGGACTTTGCAGGATATTATACCCGGCCCTCGTCTCAATTCTACTTGCTAAGTAGAAGCTATTATTGTTCCAAAACAGAAGTCCACGCAGGGTCTCAATAGGCATGATGAGGTGGCCAAACCAACAGGCTATCTACTTTGCAGAATTCTCTACAAAGAACAAATGGGTCCCTTCTCGAAATGTCTTGAAAAATAGATGAGGATTCAGAAGAAGGCAAAAGCTAGAGACACCTGGAGTGGTCCACATGAGTATTACATTACCATTGCTGGACAAGAACTTCTAATATCGCTGACAGCATAAATTACTCGACCTAGGGGAGAGGGAGACTGGAACAAAAAAAAAACAGGAAACAAGGGAGCGCAGGAGGACAAAGAAAGGGGAGAGGAGGGAGAAAAGGAAAAAAAAGGTCTAACCCAGCCCTACCTTAAAAGTTGAATTCAAGTAGAGAAATGGATAAAAGCAAGATTCTTTACTATTTATCCAGAAAATCATTCTTCAGTGTCACATGTGGCCGTCTGCCAAGGAATACAAAGTGCTTGTAGGCAGCAACCATATGCTACAAGAATTGTAAACTGCATAAGATTTGTTAGGGAAGACTGTGAGGGTAATGACAAATGCTAATCAGGAAAAAAGCATATCACTATTGAAGAACCCATATATTTTTATTTATTTTTTTCCATGTATTTTTAAAGCTCGAAATATTTTTTTAATTTTTATTTATTTATGATAGTCACACAGAGAAAGAGAGAGAGAGAGAGAGGCAGAGACATAGGCAGAGGGAGAAGCAGGCTCCATGCACCAGGAGCCCGACATGGGATTCGATCCCGGGTCTCCAGGATCGCGCCATGGGCTAAAGGCAGGCGCTAAACCACTGCGCCACCCAGGGATCCCCATAAAGCTCGAAATATTATAACCACAGATGATCTAGCCAAATTCAACATTACTGGAAATCTTAGAGATTTGAACATTCATTTAATTCAGAGCCAAATACTCACCGTAACAATCCAGGAGGGTCTCCTTTCCTACTATTTATAGATGCTAAACTTCCAAGAATGGAGTAAGATTAGATAATCATAGTAAAGTCTCAGTCTGAATGTTTAGTAAGAGAAACAGGCAGGAGAGGAGCCAAAATCTGGTAAATCAAATATTCTAATACCCAAAATTCATGATTTTTTTTTAATCCAAAAAGCTTTCAGAGCAACACATTACTCACTACTGTGTATGCCTTGGGCAGAGTTTCAATACAATACCTTGCCTAAAATTTGCAAAGCTTAATACAGGCTCTGGGAGGATTATTTTAATATTCAAAGAATGTTTTATTATGGTCCTTTGTGTTAGAATTCGGCCTTATTGTGTTAGAATTCGGCCTTATTAATTATAACAATAACTCATGAGACCTGAAGGAACAAGGAGTTTCTATTCTTTATCAAGTTCACGTAACTCCAGAGGTGTCAAGTCTACTTTCCAGAAACACCAGCATTATTTGTGTTTTCTTAAATTAAATAACTATAATTTATGTATATTAAAGTTACTTCTCTTCCCAAATGCTCACTTTTGTTACTTCTATGTGTGTCAATAATACCTAACAAAGATCATGGCTTTGTTTTTGTTGTTGGTTACATTTTTTGGCCTCTGAGTAGAATGTGCATATAATGAACACTTTGAAGATCTTGAGGGGTGTGTGTGTGTGTGTGTGTGTGTGTGTGACAGAAAGAGAAGGAGGGAAAGAAGAGAGAGAGGACATGACTGCCCAGAACTAGTGAGAGAGCAAACCCCCAGCTCCTCTGCCTGACCTTCAGCTGCTGGTGGGTAGTGATCACATGGCCACTGTTTCTCTCCAGTGCCAGTCTCCAGTGAGATTGTTTCCACAGGGTTCTCTGCCAGGTGAGCTCTCAGAAACACTCTGAGGAGTCAGGGAGTGGGTGTGGAAGGTGTCAACTCATTTTACCCCTACCTGGTCCTTCTAACTGCCCCAAGAGTTTCCCTAGGAAGACCCGAAGAGGCCTGACTGTCCTGCCTTTTGCTTCTACTCTCTTCCGAGTCTCTACTGATCCAGGAGGCACAACTAGAACAAAGCATTTGGTATGCTTGGAGAAAAGAATTATCTAGCTAAAATGGAGAAAAGATTAAACCCTACCCTTAACGCTGTTTTTGCTCCTTTTTGCCTGGTATAGATATACATTTTAAAAATAGCTCTCTCTCTCTCTCTCTCTCTCTCTCTCTCTCTCTCTCTCTCTGTCTCAATAATAAAGTATTATGTGTTTGTTGCAAAACTATTTGAAGCTGCTTTTCAATAAGATTAAGATATCATTAGGGGAGAAATCATTTCGGGAAAATGTCCTCAGCAATTTCTCCTCTAACCAGCAGTTAAATCCAGTATTTAGGGAAAATAAACGTAATTTAAAATGTAAAGGGGACGCCTGGGTGCCTCAGTGGTTGAGCATCTACCTTCAGCTCAGATTGTGATCCAGGGGTCCTGGGATCGAGTCCCACAGCAGGCTCTCTGCAGGGAGCCTGCTTCTCCCTCTGCCTACGTCTCTGTCTCTCTCTGTGTGTCTCTTATAAATAAACAAATAAATAAAATCTTTTTTAAAAAACAAAAATAAATAAATAAAATGTAACGAATTGAAGTGCCCAGCTGGCTTAGTAGGGAGAGCATGTGACTCCTGATCTCGGGGGTCATGAGTTCAAGCCCCACATTAGGTGTACAGCTTATATAAAATGTAAAGAATTCCCTAAAAGAAGAGAGGAAATAACAATGATGACTTTGGTCTCTAAAATTTGTGGCCATCAAAAACTGGCAAGTAAGAGTTAGGATGCAAGCAGGATACATGGGTAAGTTTATACAGGGTTTAAACCAATAACATTTCTGTCCTTTACAACCTAAAAATTAAAGTTATCATTAGATCAGGTATGAGGGCATTCCATTCAAATAGTAGCATTTATAAATGATAGTAATAAAGATTTTTCTCAGTCCCATGAAGTCGTATCTTCCATACTTGAAGTAAATGAAGTCTCCTTGCTGATATCCCGAGAAGTTCTATAAATACCAGTTGCTGCTATATATGCGTCTGAATGTTCCCACATACACATACACATGCACATAAGTACACAGTGTAAAATCTGTCCAAGATTCAATGCTGCACCTGTCAGTGGGCCTTTACACCTGTATTTTCAAAGGATATTACTATTATCTTTCCTGATGAAGACACTATAAAAAGAAATCAGGAAACTGTTTAAATAAGGATATCTGATAGAAACACTTAATTAGCAAAATAAACCTACAAATTTATTGATTTGTGGCACAAAAATCATTTGCAGAAGTCGATTCACTCTTCCAGAAGATAGAAAAGGAGATAAACCACCAGCACCACAGTCAGGTTGGCTACATCCAATTGCAAGGCCTTCTTCCAGTCTTTCTTCCTGCTGGATTTTAAAGGCTCACCCTTCCATTACCAGCCATGTCTATCCCATACTTAACTTGAATTCTTTACAAAGTAATATAATGTTTGATTACTTCACATCATAATTAAAATATACCTTGGTATAAAACTCATCCTGTCTGCGCTGACCATCAGTATGACATTTTATGTCAAATAACACAAACCCACTGCAGAAGCCAAGGAAGAAGACATTATGTCAAGATAGGGAAAGAAGAGAGAAAAAGAAGCTTTCAATCTGAGAACTAATACAATAATGAAAAGTAAAAAAGGTAAAAGTTTAAGAGCAATAAAAAGAAGACGCAGGTGGACCCTTTTGTGAAAGCAAGATGCTAAACGAGGGCAAGAACCATAATGACTTTAATGCACTCCCACACCACAGCTTCCACAAAGAGGATTCTTACAAACATATTTCTTAGTGCAGCGGGTTTTATTGGTTTTCTTTTTGTTTGCCTTTCTTCTGAAACAATAAATGCATTCTTTTCAGTAAATAATAATAATAATATTACATCATGGAACATGTAGAAAACAAAGAGAAATTACCCTGAATTCCATCACCCTACCCTAACTTAACCAGTGTCAGCATTCCCTGTATCATGATATATTTTACATTACGTATCTTTTTTATTTAATATGATGTTAGTTTGTCTTTGGGGAAGTAAACAGTAGTCCAACAGAGAGTAATAGCTATTAATTGCTACCAGATTTGAGTGTTGATGCTATGTATTCAAATCTGCTACACTCTACCATATAAACATGGAAGCATATTATGTTATCCATAGAATAAATATAACTAGGCAAATACAGTACACAGCATTCTCACATGCTGTTTGGACAAGTTATGCTACGCATTGCACTTAAATGTTCTACTGCATATACACAAGTTTCCAAGTAAACCTGGACATAGCTAGAGTGAACTTAACGCAGTTCAGAAAATAAATAAATGAATAACCAACTCTAGAGAAATACAAATGCAGTGAATGAGAAAACAAGAGAGAGAAAGAGTCAAACTCTGGTTTATGAACTGACAAGATACATATGATAATACTACAAACCATAGCATTGGCTAAATAAAGGTCAATGTTCTAGAATAAATCTAAACTCTTCAGCATTAGTGAGACAGTGTTTTTGCTGCCCTACTGAAATGATGGTCATCAACATTAACTACAGCCAATCTATTAAGTAGGGCCAGGCTAAAAACCGACATGAACCTGAGATTACTCTAACATCTACCAGGCAGATGCAACCAGCTGTGGAGTACTCAGAGATCTCATACTCTAAGAAAATTTGTAAGTCAGTATTCAAATTTATAGGAGCGGTACAACAAGGATGTCTTTCATCGTGCCCAAAGTCATGAGGTTAAATGTAAGTTGTAATGTAAGTTGTAAGTTGTAATGCTCTCCATAAAGAAAATTCATGTTCAATAATTTGTTTTCTTCACATTCTTATCAAGGAGTCATTCCCTGGAATAAAATCATGCAAGTCTGAGCAAGGTGTGAAGTGTGGGACAGCATTAGTCCAAGAACCAGGCCACTAAGTCCCTAGTCCCTGTTCTGCTGCCTACTAATGGGGTGACACTGGAGAAATAACATCTTTGTTCCTTCACCTATAAAATGAGAGCCTTGGACTACATTACATGATGGCTGAGGGTTTTGACATCTCTGATTAAATCCTCAAGAAACTTAAGAAGTTATATAGAGCTTCCACTCCTCAGGGGTAGTTTTATTCTAAGAGACCTGCCCATCACCTTGGGCTCTTCTATTAAAAGTCAGGCAAGGGGAAAGAGACAACATTACCCAAATTTAAAAAAAAAAAAAAAGTTTTTAATTTAATTTATTTTTTTAAGATTTTATGTATTTATTCATGAGACAGAGAGAGAGAGAGAGAGAGAGATTGAGGCAGAGACACAGGCAGAGGGAGAAGCAGGCTCCACGCATGGAGCCTGATGTGGAACTCGATCCCGGGACTCCAGGATCATGCCCTGGGCCAAAGGTAGGCACTAAACTGCTGAGCCACCCAGGGATCCCCATATTTTTCATTTTAAAAATGAGAGGAAATCACAAATTCTTGGATTTCATCAACAAATGCTGAAGACCTTCTATGAGAGTCTGTACTAGCCCTGGGATGGCAGTGGTTACAAGGCTAAAGAAAGGATCTCAGGACCATCCATAACTTGACTCTATCTGCTCAGGACCAGAATGCCTGGTTGAGCCTGAGGATTCCTGGGGGACTCAGTACCAAGGGAAGGGGCTACAAGAGATGCTGAGAGGCCTCACATGCCCCTTCATGTTCTGCAACCAAAAAGCAGCACAGTGACTTCCAGCAGCATCTTTATCACAAATGGTACCCAGATCTCCAAGTGGAAAAGTTGTGCTCCTGCTAGAGAAGGAGGGCTTTATGGAATGTGTGTGTATAACTTGTGTGAATGAGTGTGAGTTCATACTTGTATGTGAGGGTATGTGTGAGCATATGTGTGTAGCATGTGCCAGTATGTGTGTGTAGTTTTGTGGGCATGTGACATATGCATACAGTTCTATGTGAATGTTTATGACTATATGTGATAGTATCTATGCATAATAAATTGGCATGGCCTATGTAAGTGTGTGTAATGGTGTGTGAGTATATGGCATGTGCGTGATAAGACTGGGAACTGAAAACCTGAACACCACAGATGTGATTTTAATCATGCGGCTAACTTGTTTTTCATAGGATCATGTCTTGTTGCAGACTTTTGTTTGCATGACTAATCCTCTTGTTTACAGTGGCATAGGGTTTGTCCTTTTTTGGCTGACAATCTGCCTTCTAAGCAAACAGGATGGTGGGTGAAGCTGCAGCTGCAGGGGCATCTAGTCATGAAATAATAGCACACACAGCCAGCCCAAGGTGATAGCCCCCACTGACTCACACCTCTCATCCTTAGGCAAGGCTACGGGTATGTCTTGAGAAATGCTCAGTGCTATTCTTCACATAGACCAGCCACAGCTTGAGCAGGGAACACAAGAAGTGGTAGCAAACAGGCCAACTTAATTCTTGTCTTTCTAACTAAGAGAGGACCTCCTCACATGACCACGATTTCTAATAAAGGTGGCATCCTTAGAGACAGACTCATAGTCTCTTCATCCAGCTGAAATCAAGCCCCTGAATATTACGAAGGTTTCTCTGAATCAAAAACCAAAGAAACAGTGTCCAATCTAAATTTTAATCATAAATGAAGGTAGCAAACCAGAGTTTATTGCAGCTGCTACAAGCCAATCAGCCATGCCCATGACTCATCCTTTGTGTGGAGAGATTTTTTGCTGTGATACAATTCATCTCCCAAAATCTAGCTGCGTTGTCAGAGTTGGACCATCTGGCTTCTCCCTTGCCCGTTATTAGAAAACTGATCCAAAAGTTCTCCAAATCAGTCTGGGACTAATTTAAAGCAATACCCAAAGGAAGGAGAGTGAAAGCTTTTTTGACAAATTAATTACCTGCCACACAAGTTAACTGATGATCTTCAAAAGTTAAAGGAAGCAAAACAACTAAACATTAACAAAATTTAAGGCAAGAAATGAATGGCAGAAAACAGTCACAACAAATACAACAAAGCATCAATATCCAGGATTCAAAGAGAAATCACAGAAAGCAATAAGAAGAGACGAACAACCCAGAAGAAAGTGGGAGAGTCAGAAGGTGAGGCCTACTAGGCTGCAGGTGATGAGGGGCAGGGCCATAGTCTATAGAGAATCTAGAAACAGGAATGAAACCAACTCCGAGACAGTTTGCTTTTTACTACCACCACGCACAGCAATCCTGAATATCACCATGGAAAGCTGTCCTCCCTTCCGGAGACGACGCTCCCACTATGTATCCCCCATTTGCATACCACTGGCATGAGACATGATGGGTAGTTCATAGAAGAAATTCAAATGACAGAAACATATGAGGCCAATAAAAACAACAAGAAGACATTCTACTACTTTTGCCCATTAGACTGAAAAAAAAAATAAATATTTATAAAACTCAATTTTAGCAAGGATGAGAGCAAATGGATACATTCAGGTACTGTTGGTACAGGGGTGTCTGGGTGGCTCAGTCGGTTAAGTGTGTGACTTCAGCTCAGGTCCTGATCTCTGGGTCCTGGGACTGAGCCCCAAGTCAGTCTCCCCAGTCAGTGGGGAGTCTGTTTCTCCCTCTCCCTGCTCATTCTCTCTCTCTCTCTCTCTCTCAAATATAAATAAAATCTTTTAAAAAATTGTTGGTATAATATTGGGTCACCTGTCTTTTTCTTATCTATTTGTAGGAGTTCTTTTGAAAGGCAATTTGGCAATATGTACTCAATTTTTCTAGTGTGCAAAATAAACATTATTTGGCAAAGAACAGACATATTGCTCTTGCCTACCTGCACCTTTTCCTTGGAGGAAACACTATCCCATGGATACATATGATCTAGATGGCTAGATGGGGCCATCAATCACAAAGTCCTAACAGCCCCCCCTGCCCCCCCCCTGCCACAGCCTCAGGGCTGGGCATAAAACAGCAGACCACTTGGCATAGTATGTAGTGGCAGCCCCAGGATTTCCACAGAGGAGCTTCTGGACGATGATCTGCTTGAAAGAGGGGCAGGAGGCAATTTGACTTGTCTTAAAGCTGCAGTTGCTTCATGGCAGCCACACTGTTTTTATTCATGTTATCTTGGGGTTTATGGGCACCCAAAAGCCCTCTAATCCAGTGTGCCTAAATTCACCACGAAAGGTCCAGTCTAATCTAACAATTGGTTCTTTCTGCTGGAATTCGGCTGACCACATGGAGATAGCCTGTGTGCAGAATAATGTCCAGAGGGAATGAATGAAGTCGAAAGACAAGGAGAAATACATTCCTGGTAACCCTATTTGGGCTCTTGAATCCAGTTGGTCTTTACAGATCAAATAATTTCCCTTTTTGTTGAGGATGTGAGTCAGGTTAGTCATTCGCACCCAAAGAGCTCTGAGTAACAAAGATGAGGAGAAATTTAAATAGGTGAAGTTGGGCACACCAAAAGGGAGTTTTAAAATTGTAATAACTAAAAAATAAAAAAAAATAAGTAAAATTGTAATAACAGAATGTGTATCAAAATATTTTTAAAATCTTATTTATCACTTTAATTTTTTAGATTCTCTTTAGAAGTTTTTTTATTGCAAAAATGATGAACTAGTACAACATAAATTCTTGAATGTAACCCATCACCCAGGTCAAGAAACAGAACACAGCCAAGCATTTTAGAAGTTCCCCTTCCCTTCTCCATCACTACCCCACCCTCCTCTCCAAAGGAAGCCACTCACCTGATGAGTAATGACATGGATTTGTTTTTGCCTCTGTGTGTGTGTGTGTGTGTGTGCATATGTGTGTTGTTTTGGGTTTTTTTACTTTATAAAAGTATTATTTTGCATCTGCCTTCTTGTTTGCTCACACTGTGTCTGTGAGATTCATACATGTTATGCCTGTAGGAGTAGTTCACTCATTTTCATTGTCATAGAGTAATCTGTTGTAGGACTATACCACAATTTACCTGTCCATTCTAATGTAGACTGACACTTAAATTGTTTCCAGTTATTGACTACTACAAATAATGTTGCTGTGACATTTCCTAAGTGTATACTTAGAGAAATTGTTGGGTTATATGGCATATATCAAATAGCTTTCCAAAAGGAATGTACCAATTATTTCAATGATCAGTGTATGCGAGTTCCAGCTGCTCCTTGTCCTCCTCCTGGGATCATCAGCCATTTAAACTTTAGCTATTTGGATGTGTGTAGCAGCATCTCATTGTAGCTTTAATTTGCCTTTCCTGGATAATTAATGAGATTGAGCCATCTTTTCTTACAATTATTAACCAAGTGGGGAGATCCTCTTTTGTGACATTCATATTCATGATTTTTTTCCCCTTTACTTTTTTCCTATTGAGTCATCTGGTTTTTTTCTTGTTCATTTGTAGAGTTCTTTAGACTTCTAGAAAGACTTTATTAATTAATGTAATTACAAATAAATTCTACTCTGTGACTCTATGGCTTTTAGTCTCATAATGATACATTTTGATAAATAGAATTTGTCAATTTAATCATATCCAATTTAACAATCTTTACCTTTTTGACATGTGTTTCCTGTTTAAGAAATCTTTGTCAACCTCAAAATTATGAAGCTGTTCAAAGTTTCATGTTATCTTCTAGAATCACTATTCTTTTATCTTTTACATTTAGGTCTACAATCTACCCAAAATTAATTTTTGAGGAGAAAGTGATATAGTGGGTCAGATTAGTTTTTTCCTAAATGGATATGCCACCCATCAAGCTCCACTTATTTAAGCAAAACATTTTCCTCCGCTGCTTTTTTAGTGCTATCTTAGTCATAAATTGAATGTCCACTTGTGGGTGGATCTCTTTCTAGACTCTGTTCTGTTCCACTGGTTTTGTTGTTTATCCTTGCAGCAATTCACAGTTTTAATTACTATAGCTTTATAAGTCTTTATAGCCAAGAATCCATGTCTTCTACTTCTCGTTCTTCAAGATAGTGTTGGCTATTCTTAAACTTTATTTCCTTGTTTAATTTAGAATCAGCTTATCATTCTACACATGCGCACACACACATGTTTTTATGAAGATTGGATTTAATTGATAAATCAGTTTGGAAAGAATTGATATTTTACAATATTGAGTTTTCCAATCTGTGAATGTGGTAAAGATCTCCACTTATTTATGTTTCTTCGATTATTTTTCAATAAGATTTTATCATTTTCTGGTGTGTTGACTCATTTTTCATTATGTTTAATTTGGTGTTTGTGATATATTTAATTTTTTGAAAATATTACATTAACTTTGGAATAAACTCAACTTGGTCACAAAGTAGTATACTTTTCATATTATTATATTTGGTTTGCTACTATTTTGTTTAGGATTTTTGCATCTATGTCCAGGAAAGAGATTAGTTTTAATTAATCTTAGTTCTCTTATGTCTTTGTCATTATGAGAAAAGTAAGTTTCCTTACTTTTCTATTCTTTGGGAGAATTTGAGTTGGTAAATGTTCTTCTTTCCTTAAAGGTTTAAACAAATTCTTTGGTTAAGCTATCTGGGATTTAAGTTAAGGATTTAATTATCTTTAATAATTTTGCCCATTTTTTGTATCAATTATTGGGTGCTGTATTTTTCAAGAAATTAATCCATTGCATCTAAATTCTCAAATTTGTTAACACAAATTGTTCGTGATATCCTTTTAAATTTTTTTTTTAACTCTGCAATGTCTGTAATATTTTTTACTCCTGATACTGGTAATTTATGCCTTCTCTTCATGTCTTTTATTAGTCTTACCCAAGAGTTATTAATTATAGTATAGTGTTCACAGAACCAACTCTTGGCTTTTGGTTTTATCTATTTTATTTTCTCTATTGTACATTTTGTTTTCTGTTTCATTAATTTGTGTCAATTTCTTAATGTTTAATTGGCTGTTCTTTTTCTAACTCCTTGAGATAGATGTTTAGATCACCGATTTTCTTCCTTTCTTCTTTCCTAATATATGTATTTAAAACTATCTAAGAATGGCTTTTCAATTGCAACCCACAAGTTTTGATCTGTTGTGTTTATTACCATTCAACATATTTTCTAATTTCCAATATTTTTCTTTGACATATGTTTAAAGGTACATTGATTCATTTCTAAATAGAAAATTTTCTATTTATCTTTACCCCTGAATTAATAGCTCAATTCTGCTATGATCAGAAACCACATTCTATATGATTTAATTTATTTGAAATCTGTTGAAACTGTATAGCCCAGCATATGATCAATTTTGGCAAGTGTTCCACATGCAGTTGTTGAGTGCAATGTTCTATATATAGCAAATAGGTCAGTTTTATTGATCATGTTGTTCATATTGTCATCCTGCTTGATTGATTAACTTACTGATTTTTAGGTCACTAACTCTATTGGTTACCGAGAGAAGTGTGTTAAAATATCATGCTATAATTGCATATTATTTTTTAAAGTTTGTATTTAATATAATTGCATATTTTTATATTTCTCTAGTTTGTTCTTCAAGTATTGCCTTGTATCTTACTAGGTGTAAAATTCTGATAGCCTTATGTTGGAATGACCATTTCATTATTATAAAACATCTTTTTAAATCTTTAGTAATGTTTGTTGCCTCAAAGTCTCCTTTGTCTAATGTATAGATAACTGAGCTGTCATTTGGATAGTATAAACATACTATATCTTTTTCCATCCTTTTATTTTCAACTTTCATGAATTCTTGTAATTTGTACCATGCACTTATATACAACATTTTTTGATTTGGTTTGTTTTTTTTCTTTATTTTGTTTTGTCCAAACTAACAATTTTTGCCTTTTTATGAGAATTTTTTATTCCTTTACCCATGATGTTATAATTTGTATATATACATTTAAACCCACTATCTTGTTATTTATTTTAAATTTGTTCCATCTGCTTTGTGTTTCTCCCCCCCCCCCCCTTTCTTTTCATATCTTCTTTTGGACTATGAATGCTTATTATTTTTATTACCCCATTTCCCCTGTTAACTATTTTTAGTTATACAATCTTTCGTTATGCTTTTAACTATGACCATAGAGATTTCAACACTCATCTTTAACTTTTCAAGTCTAATGAATAGTATTACACATCATTTTCTGGCCAAAGCAAAACCTTAGGACATTTAACTCCATCTAGTCCTTTTCAATGTCCTCTGATTCATCTTTCAGTTTATGATCTCTCTCTTCAACTCTATCTAAGCCATTTTAAACCAATCTATTGAGTTCTTAATTATAGATAATAGATATTAATGTTCAAGTTTAGATATTCCATTTGATTTTTTTGTAGTTTCCAGGTACAGTTTCCTGTGTCATTCTCTATCTCATCATTTAAATTCTGGAACGTACTAATCACAATTATTTTAATGTCCATGCATGATCATTGCAATATCTGGATGCCTTCAGGTTTTCCTCCCCCTCAGTTTTCAATAATTTTGCCTTGAGATATACTGGATAGTTTCTTATCTTTCTTTTAAGATTTTATTTATTTATTTATTTGACAGAGACAGCACAAGCAGGCAGAGCAGCAGGCAGAGGGAGGGGAAGAAGCAGGCTGAGCAGAGAGCCCCAAGGGGGGAGGGGTGTTCAATCCCAGGACCCTGGGATCATAACCTGAGCCAAAGGCAAATGCTTAACCAACTGAGCCAGCCAGGCACCCCAAAAATGTTTGAAATATAAAGCTCTGGATAGTGTCATCTTCCTGAAAGGAGCTTATTTTTGCTTCTAATAGGCAGTGAAGGTGGAGCAGATTACCTCATCCAACCATAAATTGAAGTGATTTTAAGTTGAATTTCTGCCTTTTTAAAGAGTCATCTATTTCTTATGGTGTAGTCATTTGATGGTCCTAACTGAAAGCCTGGAGTGTTTGCCAGGGCCCTAAATCATTGGCTGATGCTAAACTCTAATTTTTATTTCTGATACTTCATAAAACAGCAGGAAACTTTACTTAGCTCCTCAGCCTCTCAGCCACAGCTTGGATATTTGCAAGTGCGTGGAGAGGAAAACCAGTCTGAATGTCACTTAATTTCTCTAGGGTTTTGTTTGTTTGTTTGTTGTTTTCCTTCTCTTGAAGACCTGTCCTTCCAGAATTTTGCTCTGGGTAACTCTCCAATGCCTTCAGACAGATGCTGTATGTATTTTCTCCAGCTTTTCTAGTTTTCTTGGGGGGAAGGTCACCCTACAACAAGTGATTCCACTTTTACCAGAAGTAGAATTCCTAATCAGTTTGTCTTTTGAGCATCAATTTCATTTTCTTGAGATTCTGGAGATTCATCGAATTTCCTTGGAGCTCTAAAATCAATGATCCCCTATGACCTTGCCTCCTTCGAGTTTCTGTTTCTTGTAAGAACCAACCATGAGAGATCTATTTTGTTGTTTTAGCTAATATTTTGACCTTTATTATTATATAATGAAAATATTAAAGATCAACCATGGTTTGAAATGAGAAAAATAAGTTATAAGCCACGTGCCAAAGAATCTGAGGCCACAATTGGTCCAGCAGGAAAGTGTGCCATGAGAAATTCATGATGCCTACCCTAGAGTGGGGTGGCAGCAGTGTATGTGCCAGACATTTGTCAGACAATCCACTTGTGGATTCATCTCTCTGAGAAATTGCTTTGTATCCACTTAAATTTTACAGAGATTCAGCTAGTGCCTCTGTCTTTAAGGTGGGTAAGGATTTGCTAATATGAAAGATATTCTTCCCATAAACTAAGAAACTAGCAGCAACCAAATCCCAATGACCCATCACTTTGTATAAGAGTTTAATAGGTTTAGTTAGATAGAAAGGTGAGGGACACATTGTTGGGGTCTTTGTCCATTCAGGCTGCTATAAAAATTATCTTAGGCTGAGTGGCTTATAAACAACAGAGATTTATTTCTCACACTTCTGGAGGTGGAGAAGGCTAGGATCAAAGTGCTGACAGATTCAGTGTCCGGTGGGAGCCTGCTTCCTGGTTCATAGATGACCATCTTCTTGTTGCGTCTTCTCCTTGCAGAAGGGGCAAGAAAGCTCTCAGGGGCCTCTTTCATTACAGCACGAATTAACATTCATGAGAGCTCCACCCGTGACTTAGTCACTTCCCTAACCCCACCACACCGAGGGTTAAGACCTCACATATGAATTTTTGGGGAACACAGCCAATCCATACCATTGGTTGAAACGCAGCTGTCAGAAAATGGAGGGTAATCATATGGCAGCCGCATTTTCTAGACCCCAAATAGAGGCACTGCCTGGCAAGGGCTAATACTCTTATATCAGCAATAAGAACGTTAGAAATCAAGACTGCCTGGGAGAAGCCAGCACAAAGGTATACAAGTACAATTCTGTCACTGATTCAAGATATTCTTGATGTTCACTGACTTGGTTCCAAGATGGGGCTTTAGAGAGTTGGCCTTTTTTTTTATGAGATTTTTCAGAGCAGTTACAGGAGGGACGGGCCTGCCTGGGGTCTGGCCTCGGCCTCCAACCTGCTCCGGGCCAGAGCATCTGCAGGGAAGCAGATAACTGACTCCTAACCTGCTTATTTCAGACGGTGGCTTTGCTCCCCGTCTCCAGTCTCCCAGGCAGCTTCCAAAGGCCTTTCCTCTGAAACTGCCTGCAAGCCTGCAAGCAGGGCGCCCCCCCCCCAGGGCGCCCCGCCCCGCTGCAGCTGCCACCGCACTGATAATGGGTTTGTACTGCCGCCTGCCCGCGAGAGATTTGCATCGCGGAGAACGGCAGCGCCACCTGCCGGAGCTCCGCGGCAGAGCCAGCCGCTCGCAGGCCCGGGCCTGCCCGTCACCCAGCAACCGGACTCAAAACCACCTTTGTGCAGCGATTAAGTGGGCCGCGACTTCTGCCAACTTTCCTGGCTGTTTACCACAGTTAGGCTGAAAAAGTCTCAAGGAAGTTTATTCTGTTCTGAACAAACGAAAGCAAACTGCAGTTGGGATCCAGGCTGTATTCCACTCAAGCGAGAAGTGGGCAAGCCAGCAAAGGCAGAGTTTCACACAGAACACAGTTAGGAGGTGCTTACCCCCGACTGGACACCGGGGAGGCACCAGGATGGAGGTGTGGACGGCCTACACCTGACAAACAGTGGAGAGATGGACAATCTGTATCTGCATCCTAGGACGGACGAAATTACGTGAGGAGCGCAGCCACGATGTATTCCACAGAGTCTGCCTGGGAGCATGGAATTTGGAGGATCTGAATTTTCCATCTTTCCCTGAGTCCCGTGGCCACTGTCACTAAGCTTAGATTAAGAAGTCATGATGACTTTTTTTTATTGTTGTGGGGCTTTTTTTATTTTTTATTTTTTGAGTCACCAATTAACAAATGATATATTTGGAATTTTGTTCTCATAGCTGCTTTGCGATGCCCTAAGCATCCCCTTGGCCTGCTCTCATAAAATCTTGCCAGGACAACTCTCCAAGGGCAAAATACTTTCCCTGCATCCACAAACTCTTCTATATGTGCTAATAACAGATGTCTGACAATGATCAGTAAAATACATTTGTCAATATTCTCAATGTCTAATGACATCAGAAAATCTTACTTGAAATACGTACGTACCTACTTACATAAGTTAGTCAGTGAACACCCTAGTAAGTCAAGAACTCCACAGTGATTTGGTCACACATGCACAGCTGTGCAGTGAACCTGAAAACCCTGAGGGACCCCTTCCCTGCTGAGAGACTCTGGTGCTTCAGCCATTGTGTGGTCACTGTCCAAGCATATTTTAATGAGCTATACAGGTGTGCCTCCTCCATTAAGAGGAGACCAGGTAAATACAAATGATAGGAAATGGGCAAAGAAGTGTCATGTTGGATGCAAGATGCATAGATTTAAGACAGAATGCAATATTCACAAACTAAAATTCCTTAAGCTACTACTATGAGAATTATATTTTAGGCCCTGCTAAAGTTTCTGGTATTTTACTATGATTTTACTTTTGAATACATAATATATGATTTATTAAGTATGTTAGCACAAATTGCATCCATAAATACTCAACCAACATATTTCCCACCCACCCAGTGATTCAGCTGCTGACCTGATAAGACTTTTCTTACATGTCTTATTCTGTAATTCTCATAATTCAGCTCGCGGGAGGCTCCTAGAACTGCTGTTGGCTGCTACAAATCCATATTTAGACATAAAATGAGCTGCTGGGAAACAGGCACACACCTCCTGTACATCTCTCAGAATCTTCCACAAAACTCTAAGGCCACTGCAGCCTTCATTCCTGCCAGAATATCTGCACCGTTCTGAGGGCAGGCCTCATGGTTTCTGTAGCCTGTCTCTGAGGTATACAGATGGTAAGCACTGGGCAGGACCCCGGGGCTGATCCTTGACTTTTGTTCACCTCTTCTTCCCACCATCCTTCCTGTCCTTCACACTCAGCAAGGCGCTACTCACTGTCATCTGACCAAGGCAAAAATACTCAAGCCTTGGTGAAAACAAACAGGAAATGACATCAAATAAAATAAAATAATCATAGACACTGATATGGGCGGGAACCTTAAAACTCCGATTCAATCTCTGATCTGACTCAGAGCTTTGGTGCCCTCCACACACCCTGCCAAACGGTCATCAACATTTTAAAACACTTGAGTGATGGGGAATTACTCCAGAGTAGCTCTACTTGATGTTTAGATGAGTCTTCCTTGTATCAGCCAGACTACGATGTATATATTCTATTTTGTATGTACCATCACTTATTCTCCTCAATTATGCTGTGAGGAAGATACTAATACCCTGCCCTGCAGCTGAGGAACAGAAGCTTACAGAGGTTAAGTAGCCTGCCCAGAGTCACCCAACAAGCAAGAGATGATGCAAGATTTGAACACAGGTGGTCTGACTCCAGAAGCTCTCTAAATTATGGGTTCTGCATAGCAAAATCATCTCCACCCCCTCTAACTCCCACTCATGGTCCTTGCTCTACCCCCCTAGGCCAGAGGAGCATCTAATTTCTCTTCTCCGTGACCGCCTTGGCGATTAGCATAGGGAGGTGCTTCTAGCTGCTATTCACCCGGGTCCTTCAACACGTCTCGTAGGACATGGTTTTTATTTCCCTCCTTCTCCAGGCCCTCTGATCTGACATATTCCACTTAGTCTATGTTCCTCTGAATATGTTACCCAGATCCTAACATAACCATATCCATGATGTGGTTTGATCAGTGCAGTGTTGAAAGCACGACCACAGTCTGCATTCTAGACAAGTGCCATCTAACACAACTTTCTCTGATGATAGATCTATCGTATGGTTGCACTGCCCTACTCGGGAACCACCAGCCGTTCTTGGCTATCTAGTGCTTGAAATGTGGATACTAAAACTGAGGAACTAAATTTTTCTTTTACTTCATTTAGCTAATATTATTTTTAGTGGGTACATAGTAGAGACTATAGTTCTAGATTCTGTATTTTTTTAAAAAGATTTTATTTATTTATTTGATGGAGAGAGAAATAGCGAGAGAGAGAGAGCATGAGCAGGCGAGAGAGGGAGAAACAGTCCAACAGGAGCTTGCTCCCAGGACCCCAGGTTCATGACCTGAGCCAAAGGTAGATGCTCAACCAACTGAGTCGCCCAGGCATCCCTAGATTCTATATTTCTAAATCACATCCTGACTCATGTTAAGCTGAATGTTCTCAATAAATATGTCATCCCAGGGGCCCCTGGGTGGCTCAGTCAGTTCAGCATCAGTCTCTTGGTTTGGGCTTAGGTTGTGATCTCAGGGTTCTGGGACCAAGCCCCACATCAGGCTCTGCGCTCAGCATGGAGTCTGCTTAAGATTCTTTCCCTCCTCTCTGTGCATGTGCATGTACTCTCTGTGTCTCTCAAGTAAATAAATAAATCTTTTTTTAAAAAAAATTATGTTATCCTCATCCTTTAATCCTCATGGCTTTGAGGACCTCTGAGTATACTTTACATTTATCTTTGACAGATGTCACTTCATGATCATTCCAGTCTTTTAAAATCATCCCCAATCTGATTTTGTCATTCAGAGTATTTAGGGACTCTCACACCAGTTTGTGTCACCAGCAAGTTGGCTAAGCATACTTGCTACATCTTTACAAAACACAGCTAATGGTGTATGAGTAACCAATGTAACTAACACTTACTGAGAGCTCTCTATGTGCTAAGAGCTGTGCTATGCACTCCAGCACTCTATATACATATCCTCATGGACACTCAGGACTGACTGGATCCACTGCCCACACTCACCTGACTAGACTGCTTTCTGCGATGAGGCACATTCACATATATGGGAACGGACATGCGCGCGCGCACACACACACACACACACACACACAGACACACAGAGAGAGAACAGGAGAAAAGCCCTTCCACATACTGAACATTGTCACTCAATCACAATTATCCTTGCTTCCAAGACTATGGTTTTATAACATTTCCATGAATTTCATGAGAGTTCTTGTCAAATCTCTTGTTAAAGCACGTATTCACAATCTGTAAACACTGCCCTGAACTCCATAACAACCTAATAAGAAATATACTGAGATCAATCTACCTTGATTTTTTTCCTAAACTCATCTTGACTCTGGGAACTATCTAATGGTCATTCCTCATTTAGTAACTCACTCAGTCAAGGACATGTTCCCATATCCATGAAGAAGAATTTAAAACCTGAGACATTAATGAAAATTTTGTTTCAGCTGTCTAGCTTGTCAAACAGCAATAGAGAAATGGATTTAAAGTTTGGAGAAAAAAAAAACAGTTTGCAATAAAAAGCAAGACTTCAAGGAGAACGTTTCATTTTAAAGATTTATTTATTTGAGAGAGCAGAGAGAGAGAGGGAGAGGGGCAGAGGGAGAGAGAGAATCCTCAAGCAGACCCCCTGCTGAGCATAGATCTAGCCCAATGTGGGCCTCAATCCCAGGGTCCTGAGATCATAGCCTGAACCAAAACCAAGAGCCAGACACTTAACTGGCTGAGCCACTCAGGTGCTCCCAAAGAGAACATTTTTTAAACGAACATATGTCTAATAGGACATTGAGATTTTTTGCCTGTTGCCCCAATTTCAACTAAAGCCCCAAGATGGAGTACAAGTGATAAAGGACTCCATAATCTTAAATCTGGACTGTCTTTGCAGAACCTTCTTAGGAGGTGGCCTCAAATCACCATCAGCAATCTGCCTGTTGCCTGTAGTCTATATTTAAGAAAATCAGAATGATAAAGAAATGACACATTGGTGGGTGAGGATGTCTTGGCAGTTGTCAGACTGCTGTGCCATCTCTCTCCTGTCTATCAGAGGTGGTAGTAGAGGACATTAGAGATGGGTAGAGACTCTGTGAAACATCTGAAGAGGCAGAAAGAAAATCAGAAGTGTATATTGTCATGGAAACTGAGGAAAGAAACAGTTTCAGGGAAAAAGGGGAGTGAGCTGAGTGCTATTGAGATGTTAAGCTAAGAAGTGAAGGCATTGCTCATATTTAGCAAATGGAACACTGGCTTCCTTGATTAGAGCAATTTCCCCAGAATGGTAAGAGTGGAAGTGAGATCACAGTAACTAAAGTGCTAGTGACAGAAAGTCCAGACAATTCTTTGGATTAGGCTGTGAAATGGGATAGAGAGAAAGACTGATCAGTGAAAGTAAATGTAAATTCCAGGGAAGAATGTTTAACATTTTAAATTATCAGTATAAAGCATTCCAGAGAAATCAACCTGCAGTTTTATATGTACTCCATGGAGA